>NW_028234410.1:28142591-28165091 GCF_977035675.1 Penaeus japonicus
CTTCCTCATTTCCTCCTCTCTCTTCTCTCTCTTCTCTCCTTTCTTCTTTCCCTCATTCACCTCTCTCTCCATCACTTTCTAATCCCTTCATCATTTATACCACTTTACCCAACCTTCTTCTATACTAATTCTACTCATCTCTATTTTCCACTCTTTCCTCTCCTCCTTTTGTCTCATCTCTATATTCTTTCTTATCACACTTCTCTCTCTCTCACTTTCTTCACACAACTACTTCCCCTCTCTTCTCTTCATTCTTATCATCCTCCGCACCTTTCGACCTACACCATCCGCGCTTTCCTTCCCTCCCCACTACTTACGGCTTCCCCTTTCAAATTAACGCCACCAACCATTGTGCATTACCACACGCCCTTTCGACTTACTCGACTCGCGTGTTAATCACCTCGATCGCTTGTAATGAACTCCTTAATGGGACACCGTGCTTTCTCCATTCATGATTAACATCGCACGTAATTCGTTGCTGTCAGTCCGGGGAGCCACTCGGCATAATAACCCTGTCCTTAGTGCTTAATTAGCATCTTAATGACCCCCCGCGTACCCCCTCAACAGGATGCTTTTATCTCATCTAGGGTGGGTGTCTGGAGTGATGGATGAATGATGGTAATGATGATGGTGATGATGATGATGATGATGATGATGGTGATACGGATGATGATGGTGGTGGTGATGATGATGATGGTGGTGGTGGTGATGATGATGATGATGATGATGATGATGATGATGATGATGATATGAGATGATGATGATGATGATGGTGGTGGTGATGATGATGATGATGGTGGTGGTGGTGGTGGTGATGATGATGATGATGATGATGATGATGATGATGATGATGATGGTGATGGCGATGGTGACATGACGACGAAGACGACGATAACGATAACAATGATTGATGATGACTCTCTCTCTGTGGCTCTCCCTTTCTCCTTCCCTCTCCTCCCGTCCATAACTTCTTCCTTTTTTGAACCCAGTTTCCAATCCCCAATTTCCTTCCGCCGAACCTCCATCAGTCTGGCTCTCAACCCCCTACTCCTCTCCCTCTTCTCTGACTCGTTTTTTAAACAATGCCTCCATCATCGACTATTTGTTTCCCAACACACTGACTTGTTCTCTCTCTGACTCTTTGTCTGCTTTTGTCTGTCTTTCTGTCTGTCTCTGTCTCTCTGCCTGTGTGTCTGTATCTCTCTCTACCTCCCTTTCTCTCTCTTACTGCCTCCCTCCCTCCCTCCCTCTCATTCGACCGCGCTCCATCCTGTGTCACCACTTTGCTTCCCATACCCCCCTCCTCCTCCCCCCCCTACCCTCAACCCCTCACACTTTAGCGCTCTTCCTCTTGCTCTCTTTTTTTTACTGCTTCTTTGTTTTCTTGATCATCATTATTACGATTTTGTTTACTTTTTGAGCTTGTTTGATTTTTGCTCTTTTACCCCCCCCCCTCCCTCCCCCGGCCTTCACTTCCATCTCATTCCCCGAGTTTTGTTTCTTGCACATCTTTGACTTTGATATTTGCAACTTGCCATTGCACAATAGTCCAACAGCAACAGCATGACGACGTGGTTGAGTTGGAAGAGAAAAGAGGGAGGAGCCGAGGCCTATGTGAGGAGGGGGAGGGAGGGAGAGAGCATGAGGGAGGGGGAAAGGGGAGGGGGAGGGAGGGAGAGAGCATGAGGGAGGGGGGAAGGGGAGGGGGAGAGAGGGAGAGAGCATGAGGGAAGGGGAAAGGGGAGGGGGAGGGAGAGAGAGAGCATGAGGGAAGGGGAAAGGGGAGGGGGAGAGAGAGTGAGGGAAAGAAGAAAACGGTTGAGAAAGGAGAGTCATCTGAGGAGAACGAAATAGACGAAATACAGAGAGAGAAGTAAGAGAGACGAGCAGGATGAAAAGATGGAGAGCTAAATAGGCATATATATATATATATATATATATATATATATATATATATATATATATATATATATATATATGAACAACATTAATTAAAAAATATATAAACAAAATAGAATATAACCTAAAACAATAATAATAAGGATAAAAATAGCGAGGCAAAACAAGAGAACTGCAAGATGCGAGACCCTCCCGGCGGCATTCATCTCGCCGGCGTCGGAGGCTGCGAGCGGCCGAGAGAGCGACACGGCACTCGCATTACGGTCTTTGTGGCTGCAACAACAACCCTACTTCCGTGTAAGCGACACGTACTTTCGGCAGAGAGGTCCTTCTTGCATAGCTATAAAGCCATAAAGCCGTTTCCATGTTTGGAGTGGGTGGGGAGTGGGTGGGGAGTGGGTGGGGGTGGATTGTGTGTCTGTGTGTTTGTGTGTGTGTGTGTGTGTGTGTGTGTGTGTGTGTGTGTGTGTGTGTGTGTGTGTGTGTGTGTGTGTGTGTGTGTGTGTGTGTGTGTGTGTGTGTTGGTGGCTTGTGTGTGTGTGTGTGTGTGTGTGTGTGTGTGTGTGTGTGTGTGTGTGTGTGTGTGTGTGTGTGTGTGTGTGTGTGTGTGTGTGTGTGTGTGTGTGTGTGTGTGTGTGTGTGTGTGTGCTTGTGTGTGCTTGTGTGTGTGTGTGCTTGCATGTGTGTGTGTATGTGTGTGCGAGTGTGAGTACAAGTGCGTATGAGAGTGCGTGTATCTATACGTATGTGCACACTCTGCCTATGGGCGCTGAGTCGCGTGCGGTTACATGTGCAATTCTCATCGCCCAACTAACCAACCATGCGAGCTTCCATGTCCGCCGAATCGCACACGTGTGGCCGAGCCTGTGTACTTCTCAGCTGCACTAACACCGGCTAATCCCAGGCGCGCGCGAGTCACAGATCCGCCGCTGACATCAAAGAGCTGCAACATGTAATAGCATCCAACCCCTTTCCTTCTCCCCCACCCCCCTTCCCCCCTCCCCCTTGCCGCTCCCAGTCACCTTCCCAACGTCCCTACCCCTCTCTCTCTTGCCCCCCTCCCCCCCTTTGCCACCCCTTCTCTCTCTCTTGCCCCCCTTTGCCCCCCCCCCTCTCTTTCCCAGTGTCTGCCTTAGGCCATACTCTTGCGTCTCTACGTATTTACTCGCTCCTTATTTCGCACACGTTTGCATTCATTATCCTTTTTTTTGCTGTTTCTCTCTCTGTTTCTCTATCTCTTTCTCTATATCTCTCTCTCTCTCTTTTTCTCTCTCTCCTTCCATCTTTCTGTCTCCCCTGTCTATCTATCTGTCAGCGTCTATCTGTTTGCCCGTGAGAGAGAGAGAGAGAGAGAGAGAGAGAGAGAGAGAGAGAGAGAGAGAGAGAGAGAGAGAGAGAGAGAGAGAGAGAGAGAGAGAGGGAGGGGGGGGAGGGAGGGAGAGGAGAGAGAGAGAGAGAGAGAGAGAGAGAGAGAGAGAGAGAGAGAGAGAGAGAGAGAGAGAGAGAGAGAGAGGGGGGGGGAAGGGAGGAAGGGAGAGAGGGAGGAATGGAGAGAGGGAGGAAGAGAGAGAGGGAAAGAGGGAAGAAGACCCCCGGGAGGGGAGGGAGGGGAGGAGAGAGGGAGAAGGAGGAGAAGAGAGGAGGAGACGAGAGGAGAGAGAGAGAGAGAGAGAGAGAGAGAGAGAGAGAGAGAGAGAGAGAGAGAGAGAGAGAGAGAGAGAGAGAGAGAGACAGAGAGAGAGAGAGAGAGAGAGAAAGAAAAAATAAATAGAGAAGGGGAGAGAGAGAAAGAGAAAGAGCATTGTGTGCCCGTGTTTACAAATACAGCAAATAAAAGGAGATGGCGGCGACTTCAGCAAAAGTGGAGTGGTGAAGTAGCACTAACGACACCCTTCCCCCCTTCCCCCCTCCCTTCCTCCATCCCTCCCTCCCTCCCTTCTCCCTTCCTCCTCCCTCCCTCCTTCCTCCTCCTCCCTCCCTCCTCTTTCCCCTTCCCCCTTCCCCCTTCCCCCAGTGCCTGTTGGGACACTTGGCTCTCCATTGTGCACCAGCTTAACTGCCCTCTTATCGGTCGGGTGCCACAATGGCATTCGGATCCTTGAGGGCCTGTGAGTGTATGACTGTGTGTATGACTGTAACGTGTGTGTGCGTGTGCGTGTGCGTGTGCGTGTGCGTGTGCGTGTGTGTGTGTGTGTGTGTGTGTGTGTGTGTGTGTGTGTGTGTGTGTGTGTGTGTGTGTGTGTGTGTGTGTGTGTGTGTGTGTTGCGTGTGCGTGCGTGCGTGTGTGTGTGTGTGTGTGTGTGTGTGTGTGTGTGTGTGTGTGTGTGTGTGTGTGTGTGTGTGTGTGTGTGTGTGTGTGTGTGTGTGTGTGTGTGTGTGTGTGTGTGTGTGTGTGTGTGTGTGTGTGTGTGTGCGCGTGTGTGTGTGTGCGTGTGTGTGGGTGCGCGTGAGTGTCTACTCTCCCGGGTCAAAGCGAGAGCTTTCGTAGACCACGAAAGGCGAAAAGATGGGAATACCAATTAAAACTTGAGGTTAAAGGGGGTGGGGGGAGGGATGGAATGACGTTGAGAGTGTGAGAAAGGGAGTGAGTAAGAAAAAGGGATGAGTAAGAGAAGGAGGGTGTAAAAGGAGGAATAGAAGAATGGACATACAGAAAGAAAAAAAAATAGAGGGATATCCAAGGAGAGAGAAAGAGAAAGAAAAAACGGAGAGCGAGAGAGACAGAAAAAAAAAATCGGAAATTAAAGAAAGAAAAGACAGACAAAAAAAATCTGGCGAGAGCCTGAAAGGTGAATAAAGATCTTAGGAGAGGAAATTAAACGCCTTCCCCAATCTTTCTTGGGGAGTTGGGAAGGGGAAGGGGTGGGTGGGGGAAGGAGGGGGAGGGAGGGGGGAGGAGAGGGAGAGGGAGGGGAGAGGAAAAGAGGGGGGAGGAGGGGAGAGGGAGGGGGGGAGGAGGGACGAGAGAGGGTGAAGGAGGGGAGAGGGAGAGGGCAGCACTAAGAAGGGGAGGGAGGGGTAGGTAATCTAAAGTTTTAGAGGTGAAGGCGAACAGTTGTAGAGAGACAAAATGAAAAGCGAGCACAGAGCCGGGACAGTGGGACAAAACCGTGGAAAAGAAGAGGGGAGGACCCTGAAGTGGAAAGAGGGGGGGAGAGTCGCTCGGAGGTAGAGGAGAGAGTAGGGAAGGGAGGGGGAGAGGTTGAAGAAAAGAAGAGGTCAGAGGTCAGAGATAGAAGAGGAGGGCTAGGAAGGGGAGGATAGGGGAGGGGTTTGAGGACCTACGAAGAGAAGAAGAAAGAAAAAGGAGAAGGAAGGAAGAAGAAGGGGTGATGAGGAGAAAGAAGACAGATCTAGATGAAGGAAGAAGAAGGAGGGGGAAGAAGAACAGGAGAAGAAAGGAGAGGGGAAGTGTGAGAGAAGGGGAAAGACAAAGCGGACGAGATAAAAAGGAAGAAAAGATGAAGAAGAAAAATATACAAAAAGGAGGGGGGAAGGGAGGTGAAGGAAAAAGGGGAAAAGAAAGAGAAATAAGAAAAAAAAAACCGAAAAGGTAAAGAAAAAATATATATTTGAAGAGAGAGGGGGAAAAAGGTAACTCAAACACGATTAAAAGAGATGGAAAAGGGCGAAGAAAAGATAGAAAGAAGAAGGGATAAGGAGAAGGGGCAAGAAGAAGGGGAGGGGGGAGGGGCAAGAAAAAGGGGAGGGGGAGGGGCAAGATGAAAGGGAAGGGGGGGCAATAGGAAGGGGAGAGGGGGAGGGGAGGAGGAAAGTTTGAAAATGGGGTCGAACTCGATGGCTAGGAAGGGAGGACATGGCATTTGAATTTTAGAATAAGAATCAGCATTAGAATTAGAATCTGACTTAGATTTAACCTTAGGATCATCAGAAAGGAAGAGGAAGGAGGGGGAGAGGGAGACGGAGGTGTGAAGACCGAGTGGGAAGAAAGGAGAGAAAGAGGAAGAGGAAATATAAGGGAAAGGAGAGAGAGAGAAAAAAAAAACAATAACCAAATGGTAAAAATATGCAACAATAATGATGATCATAACAATAACAACAATGATGATGATGATGATAACAATAATAGCATTCATAGTAATACCAAAAACAAAAAATAACGCAACAACATCAATAATAATAATAACAACACCATGCAAGAGAGGAAGAGAGAGCCGAGAGAACAGCCCCCCCCCCTCCCCCTTTACAGTGAGGCAGGCGAAGATCGCTGTCGAAGTTAACAAAGGCCTAAAATGTATTCATAAAAGTTTACACGACGAGAGATATCGGTCTCCTCGTCTCCTTCATCTCTAACACTCTCTCTCTCATCTCTCTCTCTCCAAAAACTACTCTCACCTCCCCTCTCCTCTCCTTTAAAAACGTCAATCTCCTCTCCTCTCTCTCTCTCTCTCTCTCTCTTCGCTTCTTCTTTTTCCTCTCTTCCTCTCTCTTAGTGTGTACATTGTGTGTGTGTGTGTGTGTGTGTGTGTGTGTGTGTGTGTGTGTGTGTGTGTGTGTGTGTGTGTGTGTGTGTGTGTGAGAGAGAGAGAGAGAGAGAGAGAGAGGAGAGAGAGAGAGAGAGAGAGAGAAGAGAGGAGATGAGAGAGACAGAGAGATAGAGAGGAGAGTGGAGAGAGAGAAGGAGAGAGAGAGAGAGAAAGGAAGAGAGAGAAAGAGAGAGAGAAAGAAAGAGAGAAAGAGAGAGAGAAAGAAAGAGAGAGAGAGAGAGAGAGAGAGAGAGAGAGAGAGAGAGAGAGAGAGAATGAGTGAGCGCACAAACGAACAAACTAACAAAAGAACAAACGAACGAACGAACTAACGAACGAGAGTGCGTGCGTACATGCGTTCGAGTCCTCCAACAGCAGCGTCTGACATTTCCTGTTGTCTGGAATGTCTCCGCTCCCTCGCCAGTTCCGTGATTTCTACCACGTCATTCCCTTCGTTATTCCATTCGCGTTTTGTGGCAAGCTCGTTGATATCATAATCGCAATCACTATTGATTCCAATGCCATTATCCTTCTGAGACGATATCTACGGACTTCTCCATTGATAAAAAAAAAACAGTGAGATGATATTCCTAGTAATGTGAATTGATAACAACCATCGGCATTTTAAAAATTACCGTAAATCAATTCACCTGATCCCCATCATTACCACTACTATCATGAAAACCACAACCGTCATTCTTGCTCTAAGTCAACCAGCCTGCAATCAAGCAAGGCCGTTTCCAAGGCCGACCTCCCCTAATCCCCCCCTCCCCCACACTGCCGTTCTCCGGGAATGCGCGTACACTTTCCGGGTTCCTTTTGCTCCTGTGTGGTCCTGAGGTTGCGTTCATTTGGCTACGGTCTTCTTTGCGGCCATTCTTTACGTTATCATTGTGTGATCGCAAGCGCACGCACGCACGCACGCACACGCACACGCACACATACACACAAACACATACACACACACACACATACACACACACACACACATACACACACACACACACACAAACACACACACACATACGAAAGACACAAGGCATTCAATATTACCTTTGTCCTGAAGTTAACGCAGCAGTAACCAGAACTCACCTGAAAAGAAAAGAAAACGTTAGTAACAAGAAACTAGTGAACAAAGGTTATATCTAAGTATAAGTCTATCAACACCAAAAACAGTAAGAGGCATAATCAAACTGCACGCAAACACGCGCGCATACAAACACTTATGGAGATAGATAGATGGACAGACTGATAGATAGAAATGCATATCTGTAGTATATTGCACACAAACTCAAGCTACTATCCCCCTATGACCATACCTAACCATCACTACGTTTATCTATCCAGTCTATGTGATGCAAAACTACCAAAAAACATATATGATAAAATAAGAAGAAAAGTCAATTACCAACAGGATATTACAAGCAGTAATAATCCCCTTGGCCATTACTGCTGTTATTGTCGTTATTATGATGAGACTTATCGTTGGCATCACTCCCAATAGCGTTGGCACCACAACCATAACACAATCCGAAACAACAGCCCCTCGCAACACTGCTACTATAATTAAAATATTAATAAACATAAAAGCAACAACAAGAGAAGGCAGGGTATTCAACACACCACAGAAATACAAAAAACAACTACCATAATGTCACTACCGTCACCATCAATATTAATTTCAACAACAATAACAAAAACAAGGAAAAAAATACACACACACATCCTTCCCACTTTCACCCCCCTTACCCCCACCTAAAAGTACTGGCGTGAAATCTTACTCAGTGGCGCGCGAAATGACTAAATTAAATTCCAAAGATTGTATACCCTAAATTTTACAAAAAGGAAAATAAAAACATAAACACACAATTCTCGTCAAATTCTGCTCTCGGTGGTTGGATGGGGATGGGGGTGGGGGTGGGGGTGGGGGTAGGGTGGCAGGAAAGGGAGGGGGCGGAGGAGGGGGGGTAAAGGATCATGTGATTAAAGTTGGGGTGGAGGGGGGTAGGAGGAGAGAGAGGAGAAGGGAGGGAGGAGGAGAGGAAGGAGGGAGGGAGGGTGAGCGGAGAGGGAGGAATAGTGGAGACAAAGAATGGGAGATGGGAGATGGATGAGGGGGGAGGAGAAGGAGGGGCAAGAGGGAGATAGGGAGAGCAGAGAGAGAGGGGGGGGAGGAGACGAAGGAGAAGAAGGGAGGGAGGGAGAGAGGGAGGAATAGTGGAGACAAAGAATGGGAGATGGGAGATGGATGAGGAGAGTAGGGGAGAGAGGGGAGGGGAGGGAGGATGGAGATGGGAGAGGGGAGGAGGAGGAGAAGGAGGGGCAAGAGGGAGATAGGGAGAGCAGAGAGAGAGGGGGGGAGGAGACGAAGGAGAAGAAGAGAGGGAGGGAGAGAGGGAGGAAGGGTGAGCGGAGAGGGAGGAATAGTGGAGACAAAGAATGGGAGATGGGAGATGGATGAGGGGGGAGGAGAAGGAGGGGAAGGGAGGGAGGGTGAGCGGAGAAGGAGAAGGGAGGGAGGAATAGCGGAGACAGAGAATGTGAGAGAGAGGGGAGTGAGGAGAAGGAGGAGGAGGAGCAAGAGGCAGGTAGGGAGAGCGGAGAGGCAAAGAGAGAGGAAGAGGCAGAAGAGTAGGGAGAGTGAGTGTAGGGGGAGGTGAGAAGAAGGGGGATTGAAATATTTATCTTTATTTTTTATAATAATAATACTATTTCTTTTATGGGGGGGGGGCCGTTATAAAAGTAACAATAATCCCGTTGTTCTTGTTTAAAGAACCAAAATGTTATGCTCAACCGCGTTCAAATGTTAATCCTCCAGTATAGCTAAGCGTTTGCCTACTCTTTTTCAATTTACTTTTTTTGTTGTTATTATTCCCTCCCTCTCTCTTGCACCCTCGTTTATCACCCTTTCTTCGTTTTCAACGACTAGTTTTAATCATAGTAATGCATTTCCGTCGCACATTTGCCCACGTGTCTGAGTCTCTCCGCACGTGTGGGTTTGCGCCAGGGCGGCCGGGCTGCAAGAAACGACCTTGCAAGACTTGCTCCCTTGCCGACCTTGCTGGACACCGCCTCGAGACACGCGCGGACACGGACACATAGACACACATACATACACACAAGAAGAAAGAGAGAGAGAGAGAGAGAGAGAGAGAGAGAGAGAGAGAGAGAGAGAGAGAGAGAGAGAGAGAGAGAGAGAGAGAGAGAGAGAGAGAGAGAGAGAGAGAGAGAGAGAGAGGAGAGAGAGAGAAGGGAGGAGAGAGGGGGGAGAGAGAGAGGGGGGGAGAGAGAGGGAGAGGGAGAGGGAGAGGGAGAGAGAAAGTGAGTGAGTGAGAGAGAGAGAGAGAGAGAGAGAGAGAGAGAGAGAGAGAGAGAGAGAGAGAGAGAGAGAGAGAGAGAGAGAGAGAGAGAGAGAGAGAGAGAGAGAGAGAGAGAGAGAAAGTGTGAGAGAGAGATAGATAGATAGAGAGAGAGAGAAAGCTTTAGACACGGGGAAAAAAGTATAAGAGAGTCTAAAGATAGTCTAAACAATAGAACAAGAAAGACAAAAAAATGAAACAAAGAGAAAAGAGCCAGGATGAAGAGCACAAAAAAATGAAACAAACAAACTCGACCGATAACCGATAATCAGTCACATCCCAGCCGCACTTCTCCCCAAAGAGGAAAATCTGTTTAATCAAGGGTTTCATTTGATTCCTCCCCTCCCCCCACCCCCAGCCCGATTCTCTTCATCCTTAGACAATTAATAGGATCATTTTGATTTAAATCTCAGAAGATAGTGGGTAGAACCTTTTATTCTAGCAATAGTAATGGGAAAAGAGGTGATAATCGTGACGATAATGAGATATGAATAATATGATGGTGATGGTGACGATGATGACAATAGTAACAACAACAATAACGATGACAATAGTAATAACAATCCTAATAATAACTAAAACAATACCACTACCTCTATCAACAACAGCAACAAAAATAATAAAATGAAAATAGAAATGAAAACAACGCTTGCCGAGATCGCACCAGCTCCTCCACAGCCACACACCCTATATCATGCCCCGAGGCCCAAACACAGGACAACAGGTTCTTTGTAAAGATCATTAAAGCTTCCCCTCCCCTCCCCCTCCCTCCTCGACACGCTACATTATACAACACTACACCCCTGGTTGCTACGACGAAGGAAGAACTGACGAAATGACTATTTTTATTCTCATTCTCTCTCTCTCTCTCTCTCTCTCTCTCTCTCTCTCTCTCTCTCTCTCTCTCTCTCTCTCTCTCTCTCTCTCTCTCTCTCTCTCTCTCTTTCTCTCCTCCCTCCTCCCTCCTCCTCCTCCCTCCCTTCCTCCCTTTCTCTCTCTCTCTCTCTCTCTCTCTCTCTCTCTCTCTCTCTCTCTCTCTCTCTCTCTTTCTCTTTCTCTTTCTCTCTCTCCTCTCTTTCTCCCTCCCTCCCTCCCTCCCTCCCTCTCTCTCTCTCTCTCTCTCTCTCTCTCTCTCTCTCTATATATATATATATATATATATATATATATATATATATATATTCTCTCTTTCTTCCAGCCTTTCAAGCACCCTCAAGCCTTTACTGAGATGTACGTGTCTATAGGTCTCATAAGTAAGTCTTGTAATAGTGAAACTATAGCATAATGTGCCAGGGACCATGCCACATAGAGCACTTAAAAAAGAAACACACATCTATAAACAATTGTAAAAATGTCCCCAGTACGTACTGAAATGTTTATAACGGTTAGCTTCCCTCATGAACACCGGCATAATCAAGGACATAAAGTAGATACGGTACACAGCGAACTTGTACACCGAGAAAACGGAACACAGGGACATGGTACATTAAAAGAACGGTATACAGAGGACAACTTGGTAATTTCCTCCCTGCAAGACCAAGGTAGAGCGAGGACATAAAAAGACCACACTTTTGGTAGATTGTTTGTGCATGGTGGAAAAAATGCCTTAATGCTCTCTTATAATACCTTTCCTAATCTGACAATGTGAAATCATTCATTATAATCCGGATTATGTAGCACAGACACTCATTACCATCATTCTAAAAACAAAGCGAAGAGGGGTTGAAGAGGAGCGGAAGAGAGAAGGGGCGAAGCGAAGAGAAGAGAAGAAAAGAGAGAGACGAGAGACATAGATGAGAACAGAAAAGAGAAATAATGAGAGAGAGAGAATATCAGAATAAGCGGGAATCGACCAGTAACCTACGATTAAACAACAACAAAAACACATAACCCAAGAATAAAGGCTATCACATAAGAGAGAGAGAGAGAGAGAGAGAGAGAGAGAGAGAGAGAGAGAGAGAGAGAGAGAGAGAGAGAGAGAGAGAGAGAGAGAGAGAGAGAGAGAGAGAGAGAGAGAGAAAGAGAGAGAGAGAGAGAGATAGTGAGAGAGAGAGAGAAAGGTACATATATATATATATATATATATATATATATATATATATATATATATATATATATATATATATATATATATAAACACATATTCCTAAATATATATATTCGATCAATAATACTAAAAAGAGGACCAATGTCACAAGGTAAGCTCCCACGGGAGACCCAAAACTTCTATAACATAATTTCTCCTCGGAGTTGAAAAATGAAAAAAAACACAGAGAAAGAAAAAAGAACAAAAGAGAAGAAAGAGTAAGAAAAAAAGTATACACAAAAAGAAAGGGACAAAAAATAACAAATGAAAATAATGTAAAATGTAAGAAAATATAAAAGCAATAAAAGAAAAAAAGAATGAAAAAAGTTGTGTGCCGAGGAGACCAGACAGAGGTGTCACTGATCTGGCACCTTTCAAGCCAGTGCCAGCCACAAGGGGGCTCTGTAACATTACCCAGGGTGGCACAAAGACATGAATTATTGATGATGCTGGTGATGCTACAGTAGTGACGACTGGTGGTGATGCTGTGATGGTGATGACTAGTGGTTATGCTGTGATGATTGGTGGTGATGCTGTGATACTGTGATGGTTATGACTGTTGATGCTGTGATGACAGGTGGTGTTGACTGATGTTAATGCTGTGATGGGGATGACTAGTGATGGCGATAACTTGTGGTGATGCTCGGATGGGGAAGACTGGTGATGCCGGGTAGTGATGCTGTGATGATGATGACGCTGTGATGGTGAAGACGGTTGGTGATTGTGATGATCAATGCTGATGCTTATAGAGATGATCACAATACCGATGTTTCACGTGATTGTTGATGATAGCGACAATAGTTGTGATGGTAGTGATGATGAAAATGATGATAAAAATTATGACGATGATAAAATTATGATAATAATAATAATGATGACAAAGGTGATAATAATAGTAACAATAACAATAACAATAATAATAATAATAATAATAACAATAATAATAACAATAATCTAATCGTTATGATTACCCTTTCCCTATAAGAACAAGAACAACAACAAAGATGCTAGTGCTAATGATATTCAAATTGATTTTGATGAGAGCAAAACTAACAGAACATAATTACAACATCAAATAAGAGGAAATGACAACAATTAGAAAAAAAATCCTTGGGAATGAATAGCAAACTTGTCCAATTCTTATCAATTGTTCGCCCAGGAACAATACTTAATGAGGAGCGAACAGATGCATTAAACAATAAACGAAGTCTAAGGGAAGTCCGAGGAAACTTTAATTTTATTTCTGTTTCTGCCTGTCTGTCTGTTGATTCTCTCTCTCTCTCTCTCTCTCTCTCTCTCTCTCTCTCTCTCTCTCTCTCTCTCTCTCTCTCTCTCTCTCTCTTTCTCTCTCTCCTATCTATTTATCTATCTATCTATCTATCTATCTATCTATCTATCTATCTCCCTCTCTTTTGTCTGTCTCTGTCTCTGTATCTCTTTCTCTTTCTCTTTGATTCTCTCTCTCTCTCTCTTGATCTTTCTTTCACTCTTTCTGTTGATTTTTCTTTCTCTTTCTCTTGATCTTCTCTCTCTATGTCTCTCTTTCTATCTTTATTTTTCTCTCTCTTTGTATTTCTATTTCTCAGTCTCCTCCTATTTCTCTCCCTCTGACACTCTCTATCTCTCTCTTGCTTTCGCACTCCCTCTCACATCCTCTTCACCTCTTCCCAATTTCAAACAAACTAACACAAACACGTATACGCCCCCCACCCCCAAATAAAAACAATTGTTCACATACTAAAACAAAGAGCTGAAACCCACCATGGCAGGGAGATACATATGCCTTGCTGCGCTCGTTCGCTCTCTCTCTCTCTCTCTCTCTCTCTCTCTCTCTCTCTCTCTCTCTCTCTCTCTCTCTCTCTCTCTCTCTCTCTCTCTCTCTCTCTCTCTCTCGATTTTTTCTTTTAATTTTCTTTCTCTCTCTTTTCCCCTCTCTCTCTCTCCCTCTTCTCCCATCTCTCTCCTCTGTCTGCTTGCCTTTCTCCCTTCCTTCCCCCTTCCCTCCTTCCCACTTTCCTTCCTTCCTCCCAACCCACCCTCTCTCTCTGTTCTTCCCTCCCACACACCCTGTGTATCTTCATCTACGCCCTGACGCAATACAGACTCAAGAGGAGGGGGGGGAGAGGGGGAAGGAGGACGGGATCAGACAAGAGAGAGTGGAGAGAAGAGAGGGAAGAGGATCGGGTGGGAGGAGGAGGGGAGGGGGACGGGTGAAGACAAAGGAAGCGAGAATAGAGATATCAAAAATACGTTGTGGGGGGGGGGGGTAGGAGGGGAGGAGAAGGGGAGAAGAGAATGGATATCTGAGAAAGGGGGAAGAGGAGAGTGGAAGAAGTAGAAAAAAGAGAGAAAATGGAGTTATGAAAAAAAATCCGAGAGGAGGGAGAGAGGGAAGGATCATAAAGATGGAGTAAAACAATAGAAAGAAAGAAAGGAAGAGAGCGAGGGGATAGAGAAGGAGAATAAAAAGGAAGAGGAAATGAAAAAAAATAAGACAAGAGAGAGAGATAACGAATTACAGAAGGAGAGAAAGAGAACGACATGAAGAGGGAGCGGAAGAGGAAGGAGAAGAGGGAAGAATAAAAAGGAAGAGAGATCGACAAATATTAAAAGAGAAAGGAAGAGAGGAGAAGGAAGAAGATAGAGAAAAATGTAGATGGATTGTGGCTGGCTGGGGCGAAGGGGGGAAAGGGGAGGGGAGGGGGGGCGCAGGATACGGGAAAGGGGGGGGGTGAGAAGGGAGATGGTAGAACGCTACATTCCTTGCACGAATTCGATTTCAAGTCTGGTTTATGTCTCGGAGGAAGAAAGAGAGAGAGGGGGCGGGGAAGAGACAGCGAGGGAGACAAAGAGAGGGAGGCGGGGATTAGGAGAGAGAAATAGAGAGAGAAAGACAAAGAGAATGAGACGGGGAGCAGGAGAGAGAGAGAGAGAGAGAGAGAGAGAGAGAGAGAGAGAGAGAGAGAGAGAGAGAGAGAGAGAGAGAGAGAGAGAGAGAGAGAGAGAGAAGAGAGAGAAGAGAGAGAGAGAGAAAAGAGAGAGAGAGAAAAGAGAGAGAGAGAGAGGAGAAAAAAAGAGAGAGAGGAAAGAGAGGAAGGAGAGAGAGAGAGAGAGAGAGAGAGAGAGAGAGAGAGAGAGAGAGAGAGAGAGAGAGAGAGAGAGAGAGAGAGAGAGAGACTACAGGACTCCTTTATAAGTCCAAGAGAGGATCCTATATCTAATAAGATGTAAAGGAATCCATTCCCGCGCACTCCCAAGATAACGCTTGTTTTCCTAGCCAAGGCGCGCCATCTTGGGAATATACACTAATGGCTTTCTATGCATCCTATAGTGACAATGAAAAGGAGGAGATGGGGAGAATGAAGAGAAAGAGAAAGAGAGGAAGAGAGCCTAGGAGGAGGAAGGGAGGGAGGGAGAAAGTGAGTAAAAGAGAGAAAAGCAGGAAACGAAAAGGGAGAAAATGAGGGAAGGAGTGTGAAAGAGAGAGGGGAGAGAGAGAGAAAGAGAGAAAAAGAGAGAAAGAGAGAGAAAAGAGAGAGAGAGAGAGAGAGAGAGAGAGAGAGAGAGAGAGAGAGAGAGAGAGAGAGAGAGAGAGAGAGAGAGAGAGAGAGAGAGAGAGGAAGGGGAGAGAGAGAGAGAGAGAAGAGAGAATAGAAGAGAGAGAGAGAGAGAGAGAGAGAGAGAGAGAGAGAGAGGAGAGAGAGAGAGGAGAGAGAGAGAGAGAGAGAGAGAGAGAGAGAGAGAGAGAGAGAGAGAGAGAGAGAGAGAGAGAGAGAGAGAGAGAAGAGAGAGAAAGAAGAGAGAGAGAGAAGAGAGAGATAAGGGAGAGAGAAAAGAAAGAGAAGAGAGAGAGAGAAGAGAGAGAGAGCAGAGAGAGAGAGAAAGAGAAAGAGAGAGAGAGAGATGGAGACCGAAAGGACGAGAAACAAAGTAAGTACAGTCAGATGCGAAAATGAGGGAGTGGGAGAGAACGAGAGAAGGAAAGAAGGGAGAGATTAAGGACTGAAAAAAATCCAAACCCGAAGACTCTCCCGCAGCGTCTAAGACTAACTCAAGACAGCGGCAGCAAGAAGGTTCCCAGGCCTACGCCGTGAGTTGACGTAAGCCAGGCCAAACCGCCAGCCGCTGACACTTCAGACGCAGTTCTTGGCTTTTAAAAGGGACCGCGGAGGAGATTTAATAAATGTTTACCTTATCTTACTAATGAATGTCATGTAGTAGTAGTAACAAGACCGATGATGATGGCAGTAATTATTTAAAAAATAATAATATCATTATCACCAATAGCAACATATTGAAAAACATAATATCAACATCTGCAACACTAATGACAATAACAACAGCCACTAATAATAA
Source organism: Penaeus japonicus (assembly GCF_977035675.1). Lineage (NCBI taxonomy): Eukaryota > Metazoa > Arthropoda > Malacostraca > Decapoda > Penaeidae > Penaeus > Penaeus japonicus. The sequence continues at coordinate 28,158,779 of NW_028234410.1, forward strand.
AAAATAACAATAATCATAGTAATAACGATGGTGATGATAATGATAACAATAGTAAAAATAGTAATAAGAACAATACCAACAACAATAACAATATAAAGAAATCCCACGATACCATCACAAATCGATCTCGCCGCAGATGCAAGACAGCGCGCGAGTTGAGCGAGAGAGACGAGCCGCAGCGTCGGAAATCCCGTGTATGATCATCATGTCATCAACCTTATTGCGACGACGACGATGACTTTGTGTCGAGTGGGCGACGGTGTTCAAAGGGGCGACTGGGAAGGAGGGAGAGATCGAGGGAAGGATGGAGGGAAAGGAGGGAAGGATGGAGGGAAAGGAGGGAAGGAGAAAGAGATTGAGGGAAGGAAGGAGGGAATAGAGGGAGGGGAAGGAGGGAAAGAGGATGAGGTGGGGGGAGAAGGGGGGGGAGGAGAAAAAAGTGGAGGGAAAGGATGGAGGCAAAGGAAGGGAGGAGGATAAGGTGGAAGAAAGGAGTAAGAGATGGAGCGAGGGAAAAAAAGGAAGCATGATGGGAGAGAGGAATGGAGAAAAGCTGGAGAGAAACATATAGGAAGAGGGAAGGACGGGAGGATTGGAAGGTAGAAGGGTAGGAGTGAGAAGGCAAGTGAATAAACGGAAGAAGGAAGGAAGGAAGGAAGGAAGGAAGGAGAAGCTTCTTTAACCCCCCCCCCCCTTCCCCGCTTACCCCTACCCTCCACAAACCACCGCGACAACAACACACAATAATTAACATCTAAATATATTCCCCAAATCCCTAAGCCAACCCCTCTCCTTTCCCCTCCCCATCACCCCCCTTTAACCCCCCCCCCCAACCAAAGCCCAGAGACTTCCGATGTCGATGCCGATGCAATCTCCCGTGATTCATGGTCGGTTTGGACGTCATATTCCCGACTCATAACAGAATGTGGCGTGTCAGCCCGCAGACTTCCGCCTTGGAACTTATAATAATAACTGTTGTGGTAATTAGTTATATAATGCTGCCTAAACTTACATTGCCTTGATACTTGGAAGAATAAATAGGAGTAAATAAGTAAAACGATGGTAGCTAACGATGATAATGACTATTATGATAATATTAACAATATTATTAATATACTTATTATCACTGCATCTAATGATAATAATAGTAACAATAACAATATATCAGAGGCAAGAGCGCTTTCCTTCCTTGAAGAAAATATAGGCAGGCTAGACAATATACATATTAGCATAGATCTATGAGGGACTTAACTGCCGAACGAGAGTACTTTTCATAAATATGAGTCCTTTAATCTACAGCAGGAATGACTAATGGCTTATGATCCTCTTTCATTTAATTTATTGGCGTATCTATATTACATCCTGTCACTTCCATCTCCGCTGTATCTTATCCACAAGCACTTCCACTTTTTCACTTCCATTTTCATCGTATACTCTAGCTCGTTCTCTCTACCTTCACCTCCCTCCACATTTAACCACAGTCTGATCCTCCAGCAATATCCATCTTTCTCCATCACTCCACAACCGACTCTTCAGTCATCTAAACTTCCATCTTTCTTCCACCGTCACCAATCTCCACATGCTCTAGAACTTTACTCTCCCCCTCCTCCACTCTCTAACCTTTTTGAATCGATCCACATCTCTTGATCCACCACTACTACCCACACTTCTCTCTACCTCTCTACCACTAACCCTCCCACCTCTCTCCACCTCCTCCACATCCACTTCAATCCTTCCCTCCTCCGCCCCCCCCCTCCTCCTCTCCTACCCTCGCCTGACAACGAATCACATCCTATGCCAAGAGAGGCGCCTCACCGCTTTGTAGTGTGGTATGAGGAGGGAATGTGAGGGGCGATGATGAGGGAGGGTGAGCTGTGAGGATGGGGGCTGAAGAATGAGGGGTGAGAGGGGAAGGGTGAGGGGGTGAGAGGGGAAGGGTGAGGGATAAAGACGAAGAAAGAAAAGGAAGAAAAACTCAATAACAATAAGGGATAAAGAAAAGCCATTGTTATGCCCACATCTGTCGGTGTCAGGTCAACCCTCCCTTTTCAAGGAAGGTGACAAACGTAAAAGAAAAAGTCCTTCTTCAAGGCAGCGCCAAGACACACAAGGCACTCCAACGGCAGCCGAGTGTCACAAAATACCCTCTCCTATACCTCAGAGAAAAAGCAGTGGCACCCATTCGAGAGTATCAACACATCTCTATTAGACGCATTGGTGTCAAACGATTGTCACCGCATCCTCATTGGGAGCAGCAGTGCCAGGCAAGTGCCACCACATCCCTAGAGAGTTGCCATCCCACTGCTGGAATTTTTGGTGTGAGTGAGATACAAGCGCTGTCGTATCCCCAATAACCACGAGTGCCACTCGAGTGCCATCAATGCTAAGCGAGTGCCAATACATCTCATTTTACGTAAGCTAAGTTGCGATCATCCAACAACAGAAGGCGTAAATAGCAATGGAGTGCACCAACATGAAACAAAATGTTCGTACCGGTTGGAAATACAAATACAAACAAACTGAGCCTTAGGCAAATTAGAGACAAAACAAAACGTCAAATAGACAAACGCATTGTGCTAATACCCTCTCTGGCTCTCGCTGATAACACCAATGCCAAAGGCGTCCAACCACATCCAAATACGAAGTGCCAAACAGGTGCCAGTACAGAGCTACCACTATTACCACGCGTTGAAAATAACATCTCTTCTCGACCATTACGTAAGATAGCTAAAATGTGAACTGAAAATTTTAGATAAGTTTCCCGCTGCAACCCACCACAAATGGATAAAACAAAATAATCATATTTTTTTTAGGCAAAATAATTGGGAAACGAAGAAGAAAAGAAGAAATAATGAAGAATGTTAAGAAAATGAGGAAGAAGAAAGACTACTTCCGTTCATAAGCAAGATAAAAGAAACAAAATCTACAAATAAATTAATCAATATAAATAGAACCATCCTATCTCCTTTCCCACCCTCCCCCTACCACTTCCTTCTTCAACTCTCCTCCCCCTCTCTACACCCCCCCCCCCAACATAAGAACATAATGCACACCCCTCCCCCTCCCCCTCCCTTCCCCTTCTAGAAAACGCACCGCCACGCCACTCGCACGCACCCATTAGTAAACTCAAGCACGGGGCAAACACCTCCTTGCCACTTCAAGCGAAGCTGCAGACCGCAAGCACAGGGCACGCACACAAACAACTTCCTCATCGACAAAATGGGAGAAAATCGAGAAAAAGGGTTATGGAGGAAGAGGGAGAGAGAGAAGGAGAGACGGAGAGAGAGAGAGGGGGAGGGAGGGAGAGGGAGGGAGAGGGAAAGAGGGAGAGAGGGAGAGAGGGAGAGAGAGAGAGAGAGAGAGAGAGAGAGAGAGAGAGAGAGAGAGAGAGAGAGAGAGAGAGAGAGAGAGAGAAAAAAGGGGGGGGAGGGGGGGAGAGGAGAGAGAGAGGAGAGAGGAGAGAGAGAGAGAGAGAGAGAGAGAGAGAGAGAGGAGAGAGGAGAGAGGAGAGAGAGAGGAGAGAGAGAGGAGAAATAAAGAGAAATAGAAATAAAGAAAGACGAAAAAGAGAAAGAGAAATAGAAGAAAAAGAAAGACGAAAAAGATAAATAAAAAAGAGGGCAAAGAAAGAGACCGATAAAAAAGAAAAAGAGAGAAAAAGATAGAAAGAGAAATAAATAAAAAGAGAACAAAGATAGAGGGAAAGAAGGGCAGACAAAGAGAGTCAGACCAATAATAAAAAAAAAAGAGAGAAAGAGAAAGACGTCCCTCAAAGGAGCAAACACCAACCGAATCAGTTTCACGTCCTCCCATCCCCTCCCCCTCCCCTTCCATTGAAAAAAGAAATCATTGGCGAAGAAAATCTGAATAAGATTTAATGACAAACCGGCAACTCGCGTCTTTGCTATTGGCCGAATTCGACAACTCAGGAAATAATTTATCCGCGCTTCCTTCTTTTCATATTATTTTCTTTCTCTCCCCCCCCCCTTCTCCACCTTTCTATTCTCTCCTCTCTCCCCCCTCCCCCTCCCCCTCCCTATCTTTCACTCTCACAATATTTTATTTTCTTTCCACTCTATTTTGCGGCTTCCATTCACCTTATCTCGATTCGGCAAAGGATCCCAATGGCTACGAAACTAACTCACTCACTTTTTTTCTTCTTCTTCTCTCTCTCTCTCTCTCTCTCTCTCTCTCTCTCTCTCTCTCTCTCTCTCTCTCTCTCTCTCTCTCTCTCTCTTTCTTTCTTCCTCTTCTTCGCGTTCTCTTTCGTCCTCTTTCTCTCCATTTCCTTCTCTATTTATCACTCTCTCCCTCTCTTTGTCCCTCTCCTTCTCCTTCTCCTCCTCCCTCCTCCTCTCCCTTCTCCTTTCCATCTCTTTCACCATCTCTCTCTCCACCTCCCTCCCCCCCTTACCCTTTCCCTCTGTCTCCGGAGGAATGAATTTCAAGACGTTTCTAATATCCGCGATAATATCCGAAAACACTGGGCGACAAAAGGGAAGTGGACGGGGAGGGGGAGGGGGAGGGGAGGAGCGTCTTTACGTTTGCAAAGATGCGAATGGGACGAACAAGAAGAGGGGAAAGAGAGGGAAAAAAGGGATGTCGAGGAAAGACAAGGGAAGGAGGGGTATGAGGATTATATAGTATGCTTATATATGATATCAAATACATCAATAGATCGATATGCAAAGATTACATGAATCACGCACTAGCTAGTGAGGCAATCGCCGGGTCAGGTCGGGTCAACTTTGACGGACAGGTAATTCACACATAGTTGCCTTCCCAAGTACCTTGACCGTCAAAAAAGCTAAATAACCTTTGACTGCCACACGCCCTACATTCCAGACTACCTTCCCGCCTAACCACTGTTGGGAACACTTCCACATAAGCGGGATATCTGGAACATACAGACAGACCAGGATCGACTGCGCTGCCGCTGACACCTGATTTTTCCGCCTGTTTATACGTGTCGTGATAGTGTTTATTACTGTGATCATTGTGCTGTAGTGTATATTATCTACCGCGTACCATAACGTCAGACTATCTGCGTTATGGAATAAACCTGAATTGCATAAACCCTGTGTCTGACATCACACACCTATTTTGTGTGGGTTATTAGTTCCAACAGACTAAGACACCCATCACAAGGGGAGAAAAGGGGAAGAGTGGAGGCAGAGAAGGAGGGGAAGGAAAAAGTTGAAAAAGGATAAGAAGGAAAGAAAAAAGAGGGGAGATTGCGATTCCGAGAAGGAGGTAGATAGAGATAAAAGACAAACAAAAGAAAGGGAAAGACAGGAGAGTTCAGACAACGAAAGAGAAAAAGTTGATATGATGCAATGATAAAGCAGAAGAAAATTGGGAGTTGAAATTGATACAAATGGAGAGATAATGGAATGAGTTAATCTCTTGATTTATATAATCATACAGGAAGGCCGAGAGAGAAGGAGAGACAAAGAGCAAGAGGGATAGGTTGAGAGAGAGAGAGAGAGAGAGAGAGAGAGAGAGAGAGAGAGAGAGAGAGAGAGAGAGAGAGAGAGAGAGAGAGAGAGAGAGAGAGAGAGAGAGAGAGAGAGAGAGAGAGAGAGATGGGAAGGGAAAGGGTTTGGAATAGAGAGGGAAGACGGGAGAGAGGGATGGATGGATGAAGAACGGACGGACGGATAGATGGATGGTGGAGGGAGAGAGGAAAAAGAGGGAGAGAAAGGATGCAAAGAGAGCAAGAAATAAAAATAGACAAAAAAAGTCCATCAAAAAAGGAAGAAGAAAAGAGAAAAAAAAATCGCCCTTCCATTCTCATCTCCCCCTCTCCATCCCCATCTTCACACGCCCACACACAAAAGCCTCGCCGCCCAAACCGCCCGTGAGCCACCCTGACGCAAACAAGTCTTTTATAGACCCTTAAAAAACACACGAATATAAATCAAGACCTTGTAAGAAAAACGAGAGAGAGAAATAAAAAAGAAAGAAAAAAAGAGACGGCCATTACAAAGCGCTGGTCTTCACCGGGGTCTCTCTGCCTCTGTCTGTCTCTTTCTCACTTAATTATCATTATCATCATTAGAGCAAGATTCACTTTGGGTCTCTGGCTCTGTTTTCTCTCTCTCTCTCTCTCTCTCTCTCTCTCTCTCTCTCTCTCTCTCTCTCTCTCTCTCTCTCTCTCTCTCTCTCTCTCTCATAATTATCATTATCATTATCACTATTATCATTATCATTATCACTATGCAATTATCATCAATTATAATCATCATCAACATCATCATCAATACCGTTATTCGCAGTGATAGAACAAGTATCAACATCAACATCATTCCTA
>NW_028234410.1:28170091-28175091 GCF_977035675.1 Penaeus japonicus
GTGCATAACTGAGTGAATAATTGAATAAAAGTGTAGGTGAATAAATGACCTGGTAAGTGATCGAGCGAGCCAGTGAGTTTTTGCGTGCGTACATATATCCACGCGCATATTTATACACCTAAGTATTTATGTATTTTAAGTGCATATACGCATATATGTATATTTTCACGGCATACTTTTACGACCGCGGGTTTATTATGATACGTAGTTTTTTTCGCGCCGCAATTTTGACGCCGGGAAGAAACGCAAGCATGATGACGAGGCTGTTCAGCCGTGGGAACACTGCGCCGCTTTATCAGGGGGAGCCAGGAAGGAAGAGGAGGAGGAGGAGGAGGAGGAGGAGGAGGAGGAGGAGGAGGAGGAGGAGGAGGAGGAGGAGGAGGAGGAGGAGGAGGAGGAGGAGGAGGAGGAGGAGGAGGAGGAGGAGGAGGGGGAGGAGGAGGAGGAGGGGGGGAAAGGAAGACGACAGGACGAAAAGGAGAAGGAGAATAGAAGTGGAGGAAAGAAGGAGATAGCGAGGAAAGAAGGAGATAGCCAGGAAGAGGAAGACAAACAGGAAGAAGAGGAAGAAGACGAACAGGAAGAAGAGGAGGAGGAAGAGGAAGAGAAAGGATTGAAGACGAGGAGGGAGTGGAAGACAAGGAATAGATGGGGATGGAAGGGAAAAGGTAAAGAAGAGGTTAGAAGCAAAGATAACGAGATAAAGAGTAATGGACGCAACAGTAGTAATAAATAAGCAGTAACAAACAAAACAATAAAGATGTGGATAAGAGAGAACAACAGAAGATCCGAAGAGAAAAAGACCAAAAAAAGAATGACAGAGTAACACCGAGAGAGAGAGAGAGAGAGAGAGAGAGAGAGAGAGAGAGAGAGAGAGAGAGAGAGAGAGAGAGAGAGAGAGAGAGAGAGAGAGAGAGAGAGAGAGAGAGAGAGAGAGAGAGAGAGAGAGAGAGAGAGAGAGAGAGAGAGAGAGAGAGGAAAGAGAAAGAAAGGAAAAGGAAAGGAGAAGGAGAGAAAGAAAGGAAAAGGAAAGGAGAAGGAGAGAAAGAAAGGAAAAGGAAAGGAGAAGGAGAGAAAGAAAGGAAAAGGAAAGGAGCAGGAGAGAAAGAAAGGAAAAGGAAAGGAGAAGGAGAGAAAGAAAGGAGAAAATGGGAAGAGAGAGAAAAGGAAGAAACAGACGGAAAGGAGAATGACGGAGAAGAGAAAGAAAGGGTGGAGAAGGAAGAGGAGCAATAAGAAGCAGCAAGCGCTCCATCCCATCCGTCATCACGTTCGATTACACCTTTTCAATTAATAATTCACAATTCAATAATCCCCTCTCGCGTCTTTCATCCCTTCCCTCTTCCTCCGTCCCTCTTTCTCCCTCCCGTCATTCTTTCCATCTCCTCTACCTCCCTCTCTCCTCTCTTTCTTTCCATCTCTCCTATTTTCTCTCTCTCCATCCCTCTTTCTCTCTCCCTTCTTAATTTCCATCTCCCCTACCTCCGCTCTTCCTTTCCATCTTCCCTTCTCTCTCTCTTCCCTCTTCCTCTCTCCCCTCTCAATTTCCATCTCCCCTACGTCCCCCTTTTTCTTCCCATCTCCACTCCTCTCTCTCTCTCTCTTCCCTCTCCCTCTCTCTTTCATCACCCTCATTCCACTCCTCATTACGGTTCCTTCCACCGTCACCATCCAACCACCCCACCTGTTCGTTTGTCTCCGTTCCCCTGTTCATTTCTTCCGCTTGTGTTATCTCCCTTCATCTTGTGTTCTTTGATCTCTTCTCTCGGTGCTGGAGACATTTCGAAGAACAAGGGGAGGGAGTCGGAACTGGTTCGGTTAACTTTTATCTATCTGCCGTTCTGCATATTCACATACATATCAATTCATTAAAAATCTCGGTCGCTATTTCCATTTTGTTTCTATCTCCATCCTAGTCTCTCAGTTTCTCATTCTCATTCTTATTCTTATTCTCTCTCTCTCTCTCTCTGTATGTATTTATATATATATATATATATATATATATATATATATATATATATATATATATGCATGTATGTACATATATATCCATCTCTCACTTTCCCTTTCTCCCTCTCCCCCTCTCCCCCTCTCATTCCCCCCCTCCCCTCTCCTTCACACACACACCTTACCTTAGGCTCGGCGTGAAGATTGCCATGGTGCGCATGCGCGGGGTCGGCCGATCTCTTGTGGACATGCGGGTGCTCGAACAGGAAATAATTCTCCAAAGAGCCGATCTGAAACGCGTCAAGACATGTTAGTTTACGGGACAAATACAAGAAACAAAGACAAAAAAGTCTATAAAAATCTTGATTAAATTCCATGGTATACAGAAGGTCAGAATGAAAAAAAACAAAACAATGCGACACATTAACAAGGTAATAAGGACTTGGCAAGAAAAAAAAGAAAGAAAGAAAGAAAGAAAAAGTTTGTGTGTGTGTGTGTGTGTGTGTGTGTGTGTGTGTGTGTGTGTGTGTGTGTGTGTGTGTGTGTGTGTGTGTGTGTGTGTGTGTGTGTGTGTGTGTGTGTGTGTGTGTGTGTGTGTGTATGTGTAATAAAGACAATATCTATCTCAATATTGCAACTGTTGTTCCTCCACCCTCTCATCACCACCGCCGCTACAACACCACCAAATACAAATAATAAATACTCTATCAATAATAGTATTAACAATAGTAATAACAACAATTACAATGATAACAACAACAACAACAAATCGAAGATATGACTGCTTTATCTTGTGCATTCTCCACTGGGCGCTGTTCCTTCGTCCCCCCCCCCCCACCCGCATTGTTTGGCATTGAACGCGTGACCTCCGATTGACAGCTGCATAGGCTACGCTTGTCACTTGAGTCGCTGCGTTGCTTTATGTGCGCTGCACAGAGAGAGGGAGAGGTAGAGGGAGGGAGAGGTAGAGGGAGGGAGAGGGAGAGGGAGGGAGGGAGAGGGAGAAGGAGAGAGGGAGAGAGCGAGAGGGAGATGGAATGAGAAAGGAAGAATGAAGAAGAGGGAAAGATAGATGGAAAGGGAGAAGGAAAGTGAGGGAGAAGAAAAGTGAGGGAGAGGGAGAGGATGACGAAGAAGAGAGATATAATGATGGAGGAGGTGGGGGAGGGGGAGGGAGAGGGAGAGGGAAAGGAAGAAGAAAAGGGAATGGGAGATGAAGAGAGAGAGGGAAAGGGAGAGAATAAGATAAGTATAAATAAGTGAAAAAAACAACAGAATAACAAGATACCCAAAACGAAAAGGAAAATAGATAAAACCGATAGATGGAGCGAACATGAGCACTCCACCTCCACCCCAGCCTGCACCTCCGCAAAGCCCTACTCCCACACCCTCTGGAGTGCGTCTGGAGTGCAAACCCCAAAACCCGCTCACACTGCATCCGCGATAACTCATGCGACATTGAGAATGACGTCACGTTCCAAAACAATAAAGGGAGAAATAACGAGGATAATTAAGCGAATGACATTACGAAAAAAAAAATGAAACACCAGACATAAAAAAAAACGAAAGAAATAGACAAGGAACAAAGAAAGGCGAGGGAGAAAGGGAGAGGAGAGGGGTATCTAGTCGATTCGAAGATAAAAGAAGAAAAAAAGAGAAGGCGGGTCATAATAAATGATGCGAGTGAGGGGGAGAGAGAGGGAGGGAGGGACGGACGGAGAAAGGGAAGGAAAGGAAGAGGGAAGGATGGAAAGAGGGAAAGAGGGAAAGAGGGAGAGAGGGAAAGAGGAAGGGAGAGTGAGAGAGATTGAGAAAGATATGGAGGAAGAGACGAAGAGAGAGAGAGAGAGGGAGGGAGGGAGGGAGGGAGGGAGGAAAGGAGAGGGAGAGAGTGAGAGAGGGAAAGAGAGAGAGAGGGAGAGAGAGAGAGAGAGAGAGAGAGAGAGAGAGAGAGAGAGAGAGAGAGAGAGAGAGAGAGAGAGAGAGAGAGAGAGAGAGAGAGAGAGAGAGAGAGAGAGAGAGAGAGAGAACAAAGAACAGGAGCACATGATTAAGGAGAAGGGGATGGCACCGCGAGGCAAAAATTAATCACATCAAGAGACCCTGGAGAGTCTCCCGCGAGAACAAGGAACAAATGAGAACGCGGGGAATAAACAAGACGAACGAAAAAGGAGAAGGGAAGAGAATATGGAAGGAAAGCGTGAGAAGAAACGCAGATTGGAGGGAGGGAGAGGGAGGGAGGGAAGATGGGAAGGAGCAGAGGTAGAAACGTGGGAAGCAAGAAGGAGGAAAGAGGGAAGGGAAAGTGAAAAGGCGAGAAAGATGAAGGGAAGATGGGATGGAGGGAAGAAATGAGAGAGTTGAGGGAGAGAAGGAAAGCAGGAAGAAGAGAAGGAAAAGGAAAGAAAGGGAGTGTGATCGGTCAAAAAAAGAAAGGGGAAGCAAGGCAATAAAGACACAGCCGGCGAAAGCGGAAGAAGAGAAGGCGGAAAAACCACACAGGCGAGAAGAGGGACCACGGACCAGGCACGACTTAGGACTAATTATCGGAGAAAAGTTTACGATAATTCTCACCATCGATTTCGACGCCCGGCCTACCGCCTACAAATACATGCACACGCACATACACATCTGTAGATATTCACAAGTACACGCTCACACAAATACATACAGAAAAACACAATCACATATCATTCACCATCACGGACACAGACACACAAACACACACACATACACACACAAAAAAGAAAAAGGAAAAAAAGGGGGAAAAAAGCCAATCCTCGATAAACCAGTACGAAAAAAATCTGCCAAACGATTTCCCTAAATATATTCCCAGACCGCCATCTCATCCGATGCGTGCTCCTCCCATTCCCCCCTTTCCCACCTTCCCTCCTTCCCCCTCTCTCCCCTCTCCTTTTCTTCCCTTCTTCTTCTTCTTCTTCTTCTTCTTCTTCTTCTTCTTCTTCTTCTTCTTCTTCTTCTTCTTCTTCTTCTTCTTCTTCTTCTTCTTCTACTACTTTTTTTTTCTTTTTATTCCTCCTACTCTCTCGCCC
>NW_028234410.1:28180091-28182591 GCF_977035675.1 Penaeus japonicus
AAGAGGGGGATGAGGAGGATGTGGGAGACGAGGGGGGTGAAGGAGATGAGGGGAGGATGAGGGGGATATCATGGTCCTCTCCCCTATCCTTTCTACCTGTGTTCATTAACATTTCAGTGATGAATAACACTTTTGATCGACGATGTACTTATCAAAGGACTTCCTTCAAAAGAAAATGCAAGAAAAAGGAAACTCTCAACTTCCTCTCCCCCTTATACACACATTCTCTCTCTCTCTCTCTCTCTCTCTCTCTCTCTCTCTCTCTCTCTCTCTCTCTCTCTCTCTCTCTCTCTCTCTCTCTCTCTCTCTTATTATACTATCTCTCTCTTTATATGTATATATATATATAAATATATATACTATTATATATATATGTATATATATAAATATATATATAGATTTTATTATATATATATGTGTGTGTGTGTGTGTGTTTGTTTGTCTGTGTGTGTGTGTGTGTGTGTGTGTGTGTGTGTGTGTGTGTGTGTGTGTGTGTGTGTGTGTGTGTGTGTGTGTGTGTGTGTGTGTGTGTGTGCGTGTGTGTATGTACGTATATATGAATATATGTATATATGTGTACACACACACACACAATATTTTTCATTAAAACAGAGAGACAATCAAATGCACTCCTTCCGCAACACAACCGAGACAACTGATCCCTGGTAGGCCTATCTATCATTAAAAAAAAAAAGAAACTTTTCAGCTTATTGGCAAAATCTGCATTGTATTAGACTTTACATCATGGCTTTGTATCCATCCATATGAGACTTTATATTATTGGCTTGCGAATCCCGGGAAGGAGACGAGAGAGGAAGCAAAGAAAGAGTAAGAGAAGGTTGGGCGTACAGCGAGAGAGGGACGGGAGTTAACAGACAGACGCTAGCAAAGAAGGGAGATAGACAGAAAGAGAGAGTGAGACAGAGATGAAGAGATAGAGATAGAGATAGAGAGAGGGAGAGGGATAGATGGATAGATAGTTTGAGAGAGAGAGAGAGAGAGAGAGAGAGAGAGAGAGAGAGAGAGAGAGAGAGAGAGAGAGAGAGAGAGAGAGAGAGAGAGAGAGAGAGAGAGAGAGAGAGAGAGAGAGAGAGAGAGAGAGAGAGAGAGAGAGATCGAAAAAAAAAAATGTGAGAATAACAGTTAGGAGCGAGAGATAACGAAGATAGATCTGAAAAAGAACAAACACGAGAATACTGAACGCCACATTTGGAAAAAACTATGCGATGAGAAAAAAAAGAAAGAAAGAAAATGAGAACAAATAAAAGAAGAAGAAAAAGAAGAAAAAAAGAAGTTTCAACACCTCTCTTCTCGCTTCACTGAACTTACCGCCAAAGTTCGCGATTTCTGCCTCTCGCTCACAACGACCTACTGAACTTTCCCTATCGAAGAAGAATAAGAATAAGGAGAACAAAAAACCTGGAAACGAATAACCCGAAGAAAAGAAAAGTGACAAAAAAATACGAACAAAAATCTAAATCAACGACCTCCCCCAAACTCTATAACCATGTGACATGACTCAGCACTATCTCGCCACGGTCCACCAATCAACGTCCGAGAAATATAAACTTTTCGGAAAAGTGGGATTCTGATTGGTCAAGCCTCTCCTTCTCACCCACCAATCGCATTCCCTGCCGGATAATCACGAAAACCAATTGGCCAATCAGCTTACTGGAATAATCGCAAAGGCAATACTTTATATTTTCTACTGTGTGTACGTGTGCGTGTGTGTGTACGTGTACGTGTATATGTACGTGTGCATGTGCGTGTGCGTGTGCGTATGCGTGTGCGTGTGCGTGAGAGAGTAAGAGAGGGAGTGAATTTGTAAGAAAAAGAGTAAGTATGGGAGACAGACTGAGAGCGAAAAGACTGAAACGAACATTGAGAATAAAGACAAGGCAAGGGAAAAATCCGGAAAAACGCTCTTCAATAAGAACTACTTAGAGCAAAAATAAAAACATAAAATAAGAAACATAAAAATACAAACCCCAAAGAAAAACACACACACAAAAATAAAAGCAAAACAAAAGAAATCCCCCAAAGCATAATAATCACAATATAAAATAAATAAATAATAATAATAAAAAATACAAATAACACAATACCCGAGAGCAGACCCCAAGGGTTTCACGCAACGTCAAAATGGCCCCCTTTTGCTTAATACTCGTTTGACGTTTTCTGCGGCCGGCAATTCAACCCCCTCCCCCTTCACCCCCTCCTCTAGACCAACCTCCGCGTTCAATCCTTTTGACTTTATATATATATTTATTTAATTAGGAGGAGGGAGGATTGAGAGAGAGTGAGAGTGAGAGTGAGAAAGAGTGAGAGTGAGAGTGAGAGTGAGAGAGAGAGAGAGAGAGAGAGAGAGAGAGAGAGAGAGAGAGAGAGAGAGAGAGAGAGAGAGAGAGAGAGAGAGAGAGAGAGAGAGAGAGAGAGAGAGGGAGAGAGCGATAGGGCTATCGTACCCACAAGCCGAATGAACCTATTTGTGTTTTTTAAA
>NW_028234410.1:28200091-28225091 GCF_977035675.1 Penaeus japonicus
ACACTCTACGATCATGTCCAACCGCTTTTCAAAAACATTTTTCTACCCGTCCACTGACCTCAAACATTCCAAAAAAATAATGCATAAACGCCTCAAACATCAGACGTGAGGGTAAAAAAAAAGAAAAAAAAGGTAAAAAAAAGAAAAAAAAGGTAAAAAAAAGAAAAAAAAATCCAACCGCATCGAATGAAAAGAGAAAAAAGTCACATAGGCGACTTATAAATATGTAAAAAAATATATATATCAAAACAGATATAGGATTACAGAGAGACAAAAAATACAAAACTATAAATAAAAGATGGAATTAAAAAGAACAACAACACTATCTACATAAAGCTATTCAGCGTATCTCAAAGAGCTAGTCAGGGTAACAACAACAATAGTGCAAGAGCGAAAGGAACAAATGAACGCAAACACATCCACTGAGAGAAGGTGGAGAGGGGACGAGGGGAGGGGAAGAGGTGTAGGAAAAGGAGAGGAGAGGAGAGTAGAAAGAGAGAAAGAGAGAGAGAGAGAGTGAGAGAGAATTGATTTTGAAAAGTTTATTCATATTATATACAGTGTATATACATGAAATGGCATATCAACTATGCGTAAATGGTTTGTACAGCAGTTCATGCTAAATTCTGTGACATACATTGTTGGTGAACCGGACACTACGGTAACCCTGTCAATTAATGTACTAGGGTAAAACTATATATAAGACACAGTAGTACATTTAAATCACTCTAGAAAGGCCTTGCAATTTTATCAATTGCAGGCAAAGTTCTTGTGTTTAAATAATAAATCTGATAAAATGCCGTCCTTAATAAAGGATGTTGCAATACTAGAGAGATAAAGAGAGAGAGAGAGAGAGAGAGAGAGAGAGAGAGAGAGAGAGAGAGAGAGAGAGAGAGAGAGAGAGAGAGAGAGAGAGAGAGAGAGGAGAGAGAGAGAGAGAGAGAGGAGAGAGAGAGAGAGAGAGGAGAGAGAGAGAGAGAGGGGAGAGAGAGAGAGAGGGGGGGGAGAGAGAGAGAGGGGGGAGAGAGAGAGAGAGAGCGCACAGGCCGGTGAGATCTAAAGGGTCCAATGTCTATCAAGATCATGACGACGTAAATAATGAATTACACCCCTCCCTCTTCCCCCCATTCCTCCTTCTACTCCCTCCCCTTTACCCCCTCGACTCTTCCATTGTCCCTTCTAACCCACTCTACCCCTTCTCCCTTCCGCCTCCCCCTTCTCCCTCCACCAACTTTTCGCCCAAGGCCACAAGTACGCAGCAACATGCGCATATTCAGTGCGGACATGCACACATACCTATGAACATATACAAAAAACATAAACACACATAAACACACACACACACACACACACACACACACACACACACTATAAAGAAGAAATAATAACGGTAACATACATTAAGAAAAGAGAAAGACACCAGTTGAAAATTACACCAACGATTTTTCAAAAAATAATTATCATCATTAGGACACACAGAAGAGCTCTTCACTTGGCGAAGGCTGGAGGAGCAGAAAATTGGGAAAAAATATCTCTCACTCTTTTACTCCTTTTACCTCCCCTTCCCTTCCCTTTTTTTTCTTTTCTTTTTTTCTTCTCTTCTCATTTCGTTTATCTAATATAATTTTGCCCTTTCTCTTTTCCTCTTTCTTCTCATTTCCCCCCCCTCTCTCTCTTTCTCTTTTTTTTCCCTCCCTCTCCCTCCCTCCTTCTCTCTCTCTTCTTCCTCCCCCTCTTTCTCTCCCTTTACTACCCTCCCTCTCTTCTCTACCCCCTCTCTCTCCCTTCTCCCTCCTCCCTCTCTCTCTCCCTCTCTTGACCTCATTCCCACGACCAAGACCAAGAAGTCTCTATGGTTCCCCTTTCCTCGCCCACATCCACGACCCTTTTACAATAATAAACAACTTCAGGAGACGTTGAGAGAGAGAGAAAAAAACAGTCCTGGGACTTATCAAGGAAATAATGAGGGAAAGGAGGGAAAATTATATATATATATATATATATATATATATATATATATACATACATACATACATACATACATACATACATACACACACACACACATATATATATATATATATATATATATATATATATATATATATATATATATATATATATATATAACTATAATCATTGTCAATAAAATTACAGGCAAATCACAATTAGTCTAATTATCATTATTCACGTAATCATATTCATTACAATAATCATAAGCATTACTAAAATAACGAATCGAACTATTGCGATAATGATAATGATGATAATACCGCCGATGCTACTGCTGATAATGATCGTATCAAAAGCAACATCTTCGACTTATCTCTATCTCCCTCCCTTTCCCTTTACCCTCCCCCTCCTTTCTTAAACTCCCCTCCGCCCCCTTAAACTTCGTCCAAGAAATAAAGGGCGACTGACTTTCTTGCAAAGTTGCAGTCCCCTTCAACTTGTGACGAGGAAAAAAAAGACGATAAATTATTATTCATTATGTAAAAAAACAAAAAATCCCAGCCTGCTATTCCCACGGAGTTCGGTTCCGCCTTAATCGCTTTTATTCGAAGTGATTCTTAGAACCTTTTTCTTCTTCATTCTTCCAATTTCTACACTCTTTAGCGAGTGAACCACACGCCTCCACCCACACCCACATCTACATCCAAACACACACACACACACACACACACACACACACACACACACACACACACACACACACACACACACACACATACACACACACCAGTATAACAGAAACAAACACTCGTTAAGGAGACAGACAAACAAACCGTTTTCACGAGGGCACAAAAGGAGTATTTGTTGTCATAATATCGTAACAAGAAGGACACCCTCCTCCTATTCCCACGAGAGAGAGAGTGAGAGAGAGTGAGAGAGAGAGAGAGAGAGAGAGAGAGAGAGAGAGAGAGAGAGAGAGAGAGAGAGAGAGAGAGAGAGAGAGAGAGAGAGAGAGAGAGAGAGATTGAGAAAGGGAGATAGAAGGAGACTGAGACGGAGACAGAAGGAGAGTTAGAGAGAAGAGAAGAGGAGAGGAGAGGAGAGGAGAGGAGAAGAAGAAGAAAGAAAAAAGAGAAAAAAAGACACAGGCCATTCGAGAAGAAGAATAAGAAAAAAGAAAAAAAAAACACAGGCCATTCGAAAAAAACACACAAAAAAAAATACAATGACGAAACAAGCGAAAAAAAAAACGAAGAAAGAAAGAAAGAAAAAAAAAAACACACACAACAGACCGACGGAAACTCCCGCCACAGTCAACCTTCATCTGTACTACTAACCCCACAACGCCAAACCTCACGAGCTCCGTAACTCCGGCTTTTCCTTTCGCGAGACGGAATGTGTTTGCCGATCGTGAAGTTCCGTTGACGTTCGCACGACCGAGCGACGAACGAAATGCGACGCGACGGCCGGTGCGGAGACGGGGTCGTTTTGGCGGATTTTGCGACCTGTTCTTTTTTTTTATTTTTTCTTATTTTCTTTTCTTTTCTTTGTGTTCTTGTTGTTTGTTTGATTTTGAGTGTCTGTTTTTCGTTTGGTTTATGTTTCGTATGTTTTTTTTCCGGGGTTTTCCTTTCGCTGTTGATATTTCTATTTTGCGTGTTTCCCCTTTGTTTCGCTTTTATGTACTAACATCCCCGTTTTTTTCTATTTTTTTCTTTCGTTGTTTATAATAATTTTGTTCTTTCTCCGTTTTTTCGTTTTAGTTATTTACTTTATTTTTCGCTGATTATGTTCTAGTTTCTTCAGTCGCTCTCAAAAATAAACAAAGGCGACATTGGAGGGAGAGGAAGAGGGGGAGGGGCCGATAGAAAGGGAAGGGGAGGAGGCAGAGGAAGAGGAGGAAAAGGAAGAAGAGGCAGAAGAGGAGAAAGAGGAAGAGGAAAAAGAGGAAGAGGAGGAGGAAGAAGAGGATGATGCGGAATAAGAGGACTAAGAGGGGGGTGGAAAGAAATAACTTGAACATTATTACTCCTGCACCTGCTATTGTCTGCATTTTTAGTACTGAAGAACACATTAAGGATTTTGAGAACGGCAGAACTGGGAATTTGTTTCCATCATTAGTATCACAAAAGGAAAATAATTTCTCCAGGACAATATCCTAAGGCAATACATTTTTTTTTTCATTATTTAAAAGCAATGATCCTTATTTCAAAGGATAAGTCTTTTTAATATATCTCAAATCTTTTAAAGACACATTTCTCTTCAATGATCACCCAACGTTTAAAAGCAAATATCCTTTCTAAAAAATAATCATGATTTTAAAGGCCCTGGAATCATTTTTAGTTGCAATGATTTCAACACAGTTAACGTGACTCGCCAGGCGTTAAAGGGTAAATCATATTGGCAATTGCTGCGATGCGTTTGACTAGAGCGTGTATTTTGTAATGGGGATGTAATGGGCGTAAAAGGGCGAGGGAATGAGAGAGTCGATGAGTGAGTGTGTGTGAGGGAGTGAGTGTGTGAGGGAGGGAGTTAGTGTGTGAGGGAGGGAGGGAGTGTGTGAGAGAGGGAGGGATGGAGGGAGGGAGTTAGTGTGTGAGAGAGGGAGGGAGGGAGGGAGGAAGTGTGTGAGGGAATGAGGGAGGGAGTGTGTGAGGGAGGGAGTGAGTGTGTGAGAGAGGGAGTGAGTGTGTGAGGGAGGGAGGAAGTGAGTGAGGGAAGGAGAGAAAAATCATACACACACACACAAAAAAACACATGAATACAAATACAAAATAAATTTACACCCCCCCCCCCTCAGAGAGCGAGAGCGAGAAAGAGAAAGCAAAAAGAGAAAGAGACGAGAGAGACGAGAGAGAAAAAAAAGGAAAAAGAAGAAAAAAGCAAAACAAAGAAAAAACAAAACAGAAAGACAACAAAACGAGAGACAGAACCCCTAATACCCTGTCCATCCAAAAATCCAAAAATCCCAACGCACACATACATCCAAATATTTTCCCTCGCCTCTATAAACATCAAAACATCATTACGCACACAAAGAAATCAGGTCATATAACCCCTCCTAACTCCTACCCCCAACCCCACAAGCCCTCCTCCCCCCTCGCCCCCCCGCCATGCATTCAGAGCCGCCGCTTCCAGTGACGTGTCTATCCGTCAGCTGATTGTCCTAGCAATGTATGAAATGCTTGCTGGAACGAGAGGGGGGTGGGTGTGATTAGGAGTGAGGGAAGGAGGGAAGGAGGGAAGGAAGGAGGGAAGGAGGGCAGATGGGAGGGAGGGAGGGAGGGAAGGAGGGAAGGAGGGAAGGAAGGAGGGAAGGAGGGCAGATGGGAGGGAGGGAGGGAGGAGGGAGGGAGGGAGGGAGGGAGGGAGGGAAGGAGGAAGGGGGAGAGATATATATATATATATATATATATATATATATATATATATATATATAGAGAGAGAGAGAGAGAGAGAGAGAGAGAGAGAGAGAGAGAGAGAGAGAGAGAGGATTGAGAGGGGGGAGGGAAGGATAAGGGACAGGTGATAAGATAAGGGAGGGGAGGGGAGGGAGTCAGGGAAAGAGAAAGAGAGAGAAGGAAATGCATAGGGCATGAAAAAGGGATGGGTAAAATGGAGGTGGGGTTAAGGGTAAAATAGGAGGAAAAAGGCGGACGGTAACAGAAGAGAGATTGGAATATGAGATGAAAAAAGTGAGGAAAAGGTGGAGGAAAAAGAAGAGGTGGAGGAGGAAAAGGAGGGGGATGAAGAGGAGTTGGAAGAGGAAAAGGAAAATGAGGTGAAGAAGGTGAAGGAGGAGGAAGAGGAAGAGGAGGTGGAAGAGGTAGAGGAGTTGGAGGAGGTGAAGGAGGAAGAGAGGGAGAAGGAGGGGGAGGAGGAGGAGCATAAGCAAGAGATCACGAGAGAAGAGAAGAAAGGAGGGACGGCAGAACTAGGAGTAAAAGAAGAGAAAGGGGGAATGTCAGGAAGGAGGCACGCAGGGTGGAGTGAGGGTGCAGGGACTGGGGGTAGAGGGAGGGTGCAGGGGGCAGAGAGGTAGAGGGCAGAGGCAGGGTGTAGGGAGAGTGCAGGGGCCATGGTGGAGGGAGGGCACAGGGTAGAAGGAGGGTGTAGGGTGGAGGGAGGGTGCAGGGGGAAGGCGGTGGAGGGTAAGGTGCAGGGCATGGGATGGAGGGCAGGATGCACGAGGCAGGGGGCAGGGGGAAGAAGCTCTGTCAGGGTGTTGATGAGAGGCCGTTTGGGGTGCTGATGGATCCTTTCAAAAGAGGCGGGGGGGGGGGTGATCAGGAGAAGGAGGAGATAGAAGGCTAGGAAGATTGACGAAAAGATGGGTTATGATGAAAAGGGAGGAAGAGGGAGAGATGGAAGGGGAATATGAGGAGGAGGAGGAGGAGGATTAAGAAAAATAAGAGGAAGAGGAGGAAGAGGAGGAGAAGGAAGAGGAAGATAGAAAGAAAGATGAAGAGGAGGAAGGAGAAAAGAGGAAGAGGAGAAGGTAGAGAGGGTAGGGAACCAGATGGAGGGCGAGTGTGAAGAGGAAGAGGGCAGGGACGAAGATGAGGAAGTGGAAGAGGAAGAAAGGGACAGGGAGAATGGGGAAGTTACAATAGAGAAGAGAGGAAAGAGGGGGCGAGATGAAAGAGGAATGTTTAAAATGAAGAGAAAGCGAATGAGGAGAAATATTCATCCTCATTTAGCCTGTCTCTCCCTAAACTCATCTCATAAACACTCATCAACCCCTTCCAACCCCCCGTCACCCTCACAATCCCCCGCTCAATCCACCAACCCTCCCCCTCCCTCCCACCAACCAACCCTCACCCCTCACGCATCCAAACCCACCCCACCTCCTCCTCTTGACACATCGCCCTTGACTGCCACGAAGGGAAAAAAAGGGGGGGGGGAGGAGGGGAAGGCAACACGAAGGCCAATCAGCCCCTCGATAACACATCACCACGCATGGCATTCCCAACGACTCGGTGTCCTGGGATTCGGATTGGAGTCATTACGGTCGCTCTCTCTCTCTCTCTCTCTCTCTCTCTCTCTCTCTCTCTCTCTCTCTCTCTCTCTCTCTCTCTCTCTCTCCCTCCCTCCCTCCCTCCCTCCCTCCCTCCCTCCCTCCTCTCCTCCTCTCTCTCTCTCTCTCTCTCTCTCTCTCTCTCTCTCTGTGCCAGATGGCTAGGCAGGTAGGCATGAAGACAGGAGAGGAAAGCAGGTAGATGGATTGTTGATTGGATGGATAGATGGATGGATGGATGGATGGATAGGTGGGTGGATGGATGGATGGATGGATGGATGGATGGATGGATGGATGGATGGATGAATGGATGGATGGGTATCAATATAAGACAGATAGACAAACACGCAGAATGAAACCTTCATACAAATTTTCTCTTAAATTGTTTAGACAGTGAACATACGCACACGCACGCACACGCAATCTCATCCGCCGGACCGTCGGAGCAAAACCACAATTACAGCCAAAGCCCGCGGACTAGACCTCAATGAGAAAATGATTAACATTAATCATGCAATGTACAATGGCATCAGCATTATGCAAAGCGCGGGATATTTAGAGACACGGGGCAATGCATCATTGACTAGATTGACTATTAGATTGGAATATACCACCGTGTGCAACACAAATACATTTTGTCATAGAGCTTTGTATTTCATTGAATTCGGATGTGCTCGGGAATATAATGTTGGGGTGGGGTTAGGGGGGGGGGGCTAGTCCGTGCCATTCCCTCATAAACTTATATTGCATTTTCGATGATTATAAATGAGGATTCAACCCGGGCGCACGCATATGAACGTCCATAATTACGCACACAAACTCACCAAATCACTCAGCCACTCTTTTTCTCTTTCTTCCTCTCTCTCTCTATCTCACTCTGACTCTCTCATTCTGACACTCACTCTCTCTCTCTCTCTCTCTCTCTCTCTCTCTCTCTCTCTCTCTCTCTCTCTCTCTCTCTCTCTCTCTCTCTCTCTCAAAGACCAGCAAGAATCTTCCTCATTCCTGGATAAGACGCTAACGACATCTCGAGTAGATTTCTCCCTCGAGTCTTTCCTTGAGGAATGAACTATAGATCCCAAACGACCCAGCTACGACCCGCCCGAGGATCTCTCTTGATGGGCGTAATGGGCGTCTGAACTCCTTACAGATTACGGGGCTCGGCCAACGGGCAGTCAAGGGATGATGCTGCAGTCTATCTTTTCTTTCATAACCCACCCGCCTTCCCTCTCTCTCTCTCCCTTACTCTCTCTTTCCCTTCCTTACTCCTTTCTTCCCTCCATTATTCCTTCCTTCCTATTTTCCACTTTCTCTTTCTCTCTTCCCCCGGTCTTTCTCTTCCTCTTTCCTCCCCTTCCTTTCTTGCTTTAATGGTCCTTTCCTTCCCACTTATCCTCCTCTTCTCTTCTCTCATCCCTCACTCCCTTCCCCTCTCCCCCTCCCTTTTTCTGTCACTCCCTCCCTCCTTCCCTTTCCCTCTCCCTCCCTTCTCCCTCTCCCTTCCCTTCTCCCTTTACCCCCCTCTCCCCCTCTCCCCAGCTCCACCACGACCTGCCATTCCCTTGCAATACTGCCATTCTCACCGACGTTGGCAACGATGCCCTCTACACTTCAGTACGGCAACACCAGTGCAACAATCACCTGTGCAATAATCACTTCAATTTAATCAGTCACATCAACTGTGCGCTCATTACACAGGTCAGCAATTGCAAGGCAATCTTCCTAACGAGGGTAACGACGGTGACATTAATGTAACGCATTAACGGTCGACGTTAATGTTACGTAAACAGGAGGAACGGCCGGACGCAGACAGCCGGGATTCACGCGCAGACACACTCACATACCCAAAAATTCATGCAGACGGACAAATACACACTCTGACTAACTGACATCACAAACAGACACAGATACGCATAGTGACAAAAACGTGGAAGGAAATGAGAAGAGGAAAACAAGAGAGAGGGAAAAGAGCGAATGCGAAAGAAAGGGGAAGGAGAAAGAGAAATAAAAAGAGAAACGTAAAGAAAGAAAAGATAAAAAGAGAGAAAAAGAGAAAGAAAGAAAAGGAGAGAGAGAGAGAGAAAAAGAGAGAGAGAGAGAGAGAGAGAGAGAGAGAGAGAGAGAGAGAGAGAGAGAGAGAGAGAGAGAGAGAGAGAGAGAGAGAGAGAGAGAGAGAGAGAGAGAGAGAGAGAGAGAAAGAGAGAGAAAGAGAGAGAAAGATAGAGAGATATAGAGATATAGAGATATAGAGATAGAGAGAGAGATAGAGAGAGAGAGAGAGAGAGAGAGAGAGAGAGAGAGAGAGAGAGAGAGAGAGAGAGAGAGAGAGAGAGAGAGAGAGAGAGAGAGAGAGAGAAGAGAGAGAAGAGAGAGAAGAGAGAGAAGAGAGAGAAGAGAGAGAAGAGAGAGAAGAGAGAGAAGAGAGAGAAGAGAAGAGAAGAGAAAAGAAGAGAAGACAGAGAAGCAGACCAAGAAGAAGAGGAAGAGGGTCAAACGAAGCGACAATCCCTCACCAATCTCACAAGGAGCTAAACGTTTAAAACTTTCCCCTCTTTACACTCGTTCTGCGGAGGGGAAGAAAAAAGAACTTGGGTTATTTCGCCATCTTTATTAGGCTGGCCTCTGAAACAGGGTGAACATTTCCGGGGACTTTTCGGACCGAAACTCGTTCGCTCTTTATCAGTTTGTTTGTATGTTTGCCTGTTTGTCTGTCTGTCTGTTTGTGTATCTGCTTCTTTATGTGTGGATGTATGTGTGTGTGAGTGTGTCTGTGCTCGAAACAGAGAGAGAGACAATTAGACAGATGACAGACAGCAACACAGAGCAGACAAATAAACGGACATATCGGAAAAATGCACACAAACAAATACAACTTCCTCGCCACCCCCTTCTTTCCCCGTCCCCTTAAACCGAACCCGAATTTTCAAAAAGAAAAAAATTAAACCCAAAAGGAAAAAACTTCTAGCCGATCCGCGCAGAGAGGGAGAGAGAGAGGGGGGAGGGAGGGAGAGGGAGAGAGGGAGAGGGAGAGGGAGAGGGAGAGGGAGAGGGAGAGGGAGAGGGAGAGAGAGAGAGAGAGAGAGAGAGAGAGAGAGAGAGAGAGAGAGGGAGGGAGAGGGAGAGGGAGGGAGAGAGAGAAGGGGAGAGAGAGAGAGAGAGAGAGAGGGGAGGGGAGAGAGAGAGGGAGAGAGGAGAGAGAGAGAGAGAGAGAGAGAGAGAGAGAGAGAGAGAGAGAGAGAGAGAGAGAGAGAGAGAGAGAGAGATGGAGAAAGAGATAAGAGCAGAAAGGAAAGGAGGGAGAGAGGGTTTCCATTGCTACTGCTATTAGATACAAACTGAGTCAGAGAATGGCATTTCCTGGTGCCAGGTGTCGCTTCTGCATAGCCTTACTCGTACCCCTCCCCTTCCCCCGTACCCCTCCCATCTTAGCCCGAATTCCTACACCTCCCCCTTCCCCTACAAACATCCCCCTCCCTCTACCTCACCCCCACTCTTTTAACTTCAACCATAATCATCCCCATCACCCCTTCTCTTCCCATCCCCATCACCTCCCCTCCTTTACCCCTCCTCTTACTCCTCCCCCTTCCCCTTTCTCCTCTTCACGTTTACCGGCGTGTAAACAAAATAATAATTCCAGACTTCACATTTGCATAATCGGAAGCACTTTTTTGTTAGAATGTAAAATGTAATCTCCATACTTAGCTGCAGAAACGGTGCTCGTGAGACGTCGTGTGCGTGTGCGTGTATATGTGTGTGTGTGTGTGTGTGTGTGTGTGTGTGTGTGTGTGTGTGTGTGTGTGTGTGTGTGTGTGTGTGTGTGTGTGTGTGTGTGTGTGTGTGTTGTGTGTGTGTGTGTGTGTGGTGTGTGTGTGTGTGTGTGTGTGTGTGTGTGTGTGTGTGGTGTGTGTGTGTGTGTGTGTGTGTGTGTGTGTGTGTGTGTGTGTGTGTGTGTGTGTGTGTGTGTGTGTGTGTGTGTGTGTGTGTGTGTGTGTGTGTGTGTGTGTGTGGGTGTGTGTGGAGAGAGAGAGAGAGAGAGAGAGAGAGAGAGAGAGAGAGAGAGAGAGAGAGAGAGAGAGAGAGGAGAGAGAGAGAGGAGAGAGAGGAGAGAGAGAGAGAGAGAGAGAGAGGAGAGAGAGAGAGGAGAGAGAGAGAGAGGAGAGAGAGAGAGGAGAGAGAGAGAGAGAGAGAGAGAGAGAGAGAGAGAGAGAGAGAGAGAGAGAGAGAGAGAGAGAGAGAGAGAGAGAGAGAGAGAGAGAGAGAGAGAGAGCAAGTCAATATCCATGGAACTTTAAAGCATATGGAACGCCTTGCAATATAGGTCTCGTCCCCATGTGTTACACAGGCCTACTAAATATTGCAAGTCTATCTTAGCAACACAACAACATTCTCCAAGAAGACGAATATCAAACACCAGCGGTATAGTTCTCCTGCAATATCTTATTCACATTCATAAATACACTGACACCAAAGATAATTCACACTAAGTCCTAAGTAACAATGACATGACATGATTAAACGTCTCCTTAGTAACAAGGACACAACACGACACAATTAAATATGGCCTTAGTAACATAAAAAAAAAACACGTCAAAGAAATTTTCAAGCTTGAGCAAGGTAACAAAAACAGGACAAGGACATTTTTAAAACATTTAATGGTGTAAAAAAACGAAAAAAGGTAAAGAAAAAAATGATATAAGTAAACGTGTCTTTAGACAAATAAAAAAGTAAAGACAGGGCCAGGCGGTGCGGCACCTTGTAACACCTAGCATGAACGTGAATGGATTGGAGGAAAGTGAGGTGGGGGAGGGGAAGGGGAGGGAAGTGGGAAAGGGGGGAGGGAAGTGGGAAGGGGGGGAGGGAAGTGGGAAGGGGGGAGGGGTGGAAGAAAGTGGGGGGAGGCGGGGGAGGGGATAAGGGATAAGGAGGGGAAGGGGAAGGGGGAGGAGAAGGACGACAGTGGGGAGGAAGAGGGGAGGAAGAGAGGAGGGGGGAAGTGGGGTGGGGGAAGAAGAAGAAGGGAGTGGTGGGCGAGGAGGGAGAGGAGGTAAGTAGGAAGGGGAAAGGGGGACAGAGAGTGGGCAAAGGATAATTGAGAAAGGGGAGGGAGAAGGGGAAAGAAAGTGGGGGAAAGAGGGTGGAGTAGAAAGAGAGGAAAGTGGAGAAACAGAGAATAGAGGAAGGCCGAAAGTGGAAGCAGGGGAAGGGAAAGAGGAAGGGAAGGGAAAAGGAGGGAGGGAGGAAAGCTGGTGATTGGGAGAAAATACAAGGATTGTGGGACGGGTGGGGAGTGGGGAGGGGGGAGAGGGCTACGGGAGGGGGAAGAGGGCTACAGTCTGATCAGGTGGAGCGTGAATCAATGCGGAGTTGACGACGGAGTAGGGGAGGGAGGGGGAAGGGGGTAAATGGAGGGATTAGTGGTAGGGGGAAGGGGTGAACGGAGGGAAGGGGTACAGGGGGTGGGTCAAAGAAGGGAAGAGTGGGTAGGGGGTTAGATGAAAGGAGGGAAGAGGGGTAGGAGGAGTGCAAGAGGAGGGGTGAACGATGGGGGAAAAAAGAGGGGGAGTGTGAAGGGAAGGGATTAAAGGGGTAAATGGAAAAGAGAGGGGGTAGGGAAAGGGGGGAAGAGGAAGGGGGAAGAGGAGATTGGGGGAAGGGGGCAAAGGGAAAGGGGAAGGGAAAGGGAAAGGGGGAAAGAAGAGGGGGAAAGGGGAAAGGGGAAGGAGGAAGAGGAGAGTGGAGGCGGGGGGGGGGGGGGGGACGCGTGGCCATTAGAACGACATGTTTACTTGACTGCCACGGCGAAGGCGGTCCAGGAAAATAACGAAAAGCTCTAAATTTAGGTTTAAAAATTTGACCTCAAGAATGAATAAGAATTTGTCTCAGTGTGTGTGTGTGTGTGTGTGTGTGTGTGTGTGTGTGTGTGTGTGTGTGTGTGTGTGTGTGTGTGTGTGTGTGTGTGTGTGTGTGTGTGTGGAGAGAGAGAGAGAGAGAGAGAGAGAGAGAGAGAGAGAGAGAGAGAGAGAGAGAGAGAGAGAGAGAGAGAGAGAGAGAGAGAGAGAGAGAGAGAGAGAGAGAGAGAGAGAGAGGAAAAACAGATAAAAAGGGAAGGGCAACAAAAGGGAGGGAAGAGGTTCAAGGATAAGAGATAGGAGGAAGGGAAGAGAGGAGGAGGAAGGGAGGGGGAGAGGGGAGGAGGGGAGGAGGGGAGGAGGGAAGGAGGGGAAGAGGGGAGGAGGGGAAGAGGGAATAAGGGAAGGAAGGTAGACGGGGAGAAGGGAAGGAGGGAAATTGAGTAGACGCGAAAAAGAGAAGAGGAGAAAGGGAAGAGGGGAAGAGGGGAAGAGAGGAAGAGGGGAGGAGGGGAAGAGAGGAAGAGGGGAGGAGGGGAAGAGGGAATAAGGGAGGGAAGGTAGACGGGGAGAAGGGAAGGAGGGAAATTGAGTAGACGCGAAAAAGAGAAGAGGAGAAAGGGAAGAGGGGAAGAGAGGAAGAGGGGATGAGGGGAAGAGGGGAGGCGGGGATAGAGGTTGGTGACTCTGACCTTGACCTCGGCCGCAAGCTTTGACTCATCAGAGGGTCGTTGTGGCTCGCAGTCGTGTTGCGGCGCCCTCATGCACATTAATGGGGAAGCTGGACACTATTTCTTTTTCCCTTTTCTTTTATTAGGGTGGAGGTGGGGGTTGAGGATGGGGGAGGGGCGGGTTCTCCCGTTGGTGCTGGAAGTCTTTTTCTCTCTCTCTTTGTTGGGTCTGCCGTTTTACTTTATTTTTTCTCTTTCTCTCTCCCTCTTATCATCTCTGATTCTGTATCTGCCTCTGTCTTCTCTCTCTCCCCCTCTCTCTCTTCCTTCCTTTCTCTCTCTCTCTCTATCTTCTCTTCTCTTCTCTTCTTTTCTCTTCTCTTCCCTGTCTCTCTCCCTCCATACCGCACTCCCCTCCCTCTCAAGGACACACTTGATGAGTTTTCCTGACCGGCACGTAATGTTGACAGAATGAGTATGCAACAACACGTAATCGGGGCATCATCCATAGACAGCAACAGCGTGGGGTGGTGGGGAAGTGGGGAGGATATGGAGCTATAATTACCCAAATGAATCCCATGCAATGCTCAACAATGGATGACTTCCATTTTTTGGACGGTAGATGATGCAACTGGAGCTTTGGGGTGAACACACGAAATTAACAAAAAAAAAACGTAACATTATGATTCAGAAGGCAAAACTAGAAAGAGAAAAATAAAAGGAAAACGAAAAGAAAGAAAACAAACACAGATTATTCAGGTCAATAATCTTCCAGCTGGGAATGTGGGATGACTGTGTCTATTTGATATCTCAAGGTTATTTTGGGGGGTTTAAGGACTACTACCCTCGAACTGATAATTAGGAATCATAATTTTCTAGAAAAAAATATTTCCGCTCTACGTGGTGTCCTTGTGTTCCTCTGATTCTCACTGTATCTATTCCTCTCTCCTTACTCAATCTCACTGTCTCCCCCCTCCCTCTCTCTCTCTCTCTCTCTCTCTCTCTCTCTCTCTCTCTCTCTCTCTCTCTCTCTCTCTCTCTCTCTCTCTCTCTCTCTCTCACTCTCACTCTCACTCTCACTCTCACTCTCACTCTCACTCTCACTCACTCTCACTCTCACTCTCACTCTCACTCTCACTCTCACTCTCACTCTCACTCTCACTCTCACTCTCACCTACTCACTCTGTCTCTATCTCTGTCTCTCTCTCTCCCTCTCTTTTTTTCTCTATCTGTATTCCCCTTTCACTCCCTTTCTTCCTCTTTCTCTCCCTCTATTCCTCTTTCTATCTCTTTATTCTCCCTCTCCCTTTCCCTTTCCCTCTCCCTCTCTCCTCCCCTACTCTCTCCCCAAGGTTTATCTTAAAAATATCCCAGGAATGCCAAAACAACTTCATAACAACGTTTAACTTTAAGGCGCGGGGGGGGGGGGGGGGCTATGGGAGGACGGGAGAAAGTTTAAAAATATATATATGAAAAAAAACATAATCAGAGCGGATAGCAAATTAAGGAGAGGATGAGGGTTAAGGAAAAACCGGAAAAAAGGAAAATAAAAAGAGAACCGAAAGAAAAAAAAAAAGAAACTTAAAACGAGAATGATAAACTGAGGCAGAAAGAAGACTTCAATCATGAAAAAATGAAAATAAAAAATGAATAGAAATCAATAATTAAATAAATAAACATATAAGTAATAACAATAATAATGACCCCCCCATCAAAAAAGAGAGAAAAAAAACAAAAAAACACGAATAACTATAAGCAGCCATATTAGACCAGTCATGGGATGACGAGAAGCGAGAGACTTAAAAGGGTAATCCCTGTCCCTTCATAATCACCATCTCCGGCCGCTTATTAAGTCAATCACGGCCGGAAAGAAAATCTCTGCATCCCGGGGAGAGAGCGCCGGATGGGAGGTCGGGGGAAGAGGTGACGGAAGAGGGAAGGAGAAGGCGGAATAGGGGAGAAGGAGGTGGAGAGGGTGAGGGAGAGGGAGAGGGAACGGGAGAGGGAGAGGGAGAGGGAGAGGGAGAGGGAGAGGGAGAGGGAGAGGGAGAGGGAGAGGGAGAGGGAGAGGGGAGGGAGAGGAAGAGGGAGAGGAAGAGGGAGAGGGAGAGGGAGAGGGAGAGGGAGAGGGAGAGGGAGAGGGAGAGGGAGAGGGAGAGGGAGAGGGAGAGGGATGGAGGGAAAGTAAAGGGAAATGCAGAGAAGGTGGGTAGGAAACGAAGGGGAAAAAAAAAAGAGAGAAAAACAAAAACAAACAAGCCCGGGCCTACTTACTAATAATTTTCTAAATAGACCCATCTATCAACCATGTTCCTCCCTCCCTCCCTCCCTTCCTTACTCCCTCTCCTTCTTCTCCTTCTCCTTCTCCTTCTCCCTCTCCCTCTCCCTCTCCCACTCCCATTCCCTCTCCTTCTCACTTCTCCCTCTCCCTCTCTACTTAACCTGTTTGTCCAAGCGCTTCGTGAATCCTCTCGCCCTTCTCGATTTCAAGCTCACCTGCAGGAAAGAAGAAAAAGATACATAAATAAAAATAGCTAAACAGTAAAGCAAGTTCAAGAAAACAAACACACAAAGAAACAAACACTCATATACAATACACCTAACTGTACAAACACAGCCTGGCGCCCACAGATACACACACATAACCGGCAGAGTAAAGTTCCACATAATTAATGCTCTGACATTCTCCCAAACGCGGGCGAGGTTGAACATGCAACAGAACAGCAATGGCTTGTCCTTCGCTGTGCATTCGACATGTGAATCCTGTGTCAGACACATTGGCAATGACACGACAGGTGATATCTTCCTGTGGTTCTTTGGTTTGTTGTTTTGCGTTGTATTTGCGTGTGGTGTTGGGTGAAGGGGGAGGGGAGGTGCTGGGATGAAGGGGGCGGGAAGGTGTTGGGTGAGGGTGGGGAAGATGTTGGATGAGGGGAGAAGGAGGTGTATGTACGTGGCATTATATGTGCCTGTGTGTGTGTGTGTGTGTGTGTGTGTGTGTGTGTGTGTGTGTGTGTGTGTGTGTGTGTGTGTGTGTGTGTGTGTGTGTGTGTGTGTGTGTGTGTGTGTGTGTGTGTGTGTGTGTGTGTGTGTGTGTGTGTGCATATGCATGTGCGTGTGCGTGCATATGCATGTGCGTGTGCGTGCATATGTATGTGCGTGTGTACACGTGGCAACTAATAGTGAGGTTTCCATCATTAAGATCCTCCCTTGAGAGACAAAACAACAAAATTGCTCTTAACAAAATGGCTCAATATTTCGAAAGATTAAAACAAAAAAAGTCACTTTCTATCAGACGCACATGTTCGCAAGCACGTGCGCACGCACACACACAGATATAAAAAAAAAGAATGCCATAATGACCTTTGCACAACCATTAACAAATCATCACCTGCGGCACCCTTGATGGCAAGGAGTGCCACTCTCGGGGATGGGACTTCGACAGTCGATGACTGTGTCATACCCTGTCATAATCGACAATTGCCTGCTTTGTTGTTGTGCCTCGCTCCTTTAGAGCCTCGGTCACTGGCACTGTGCCTTTCATCATCTGGTACTCTCGCCTGATTCGTGCAACAGGAGAGGTAAAATGATTTTAGTATGAAAAAAAGTTAAGAAAATCATAAGGACGATAAGCGGGTTATACTTAATAGACTAAAACTCCCTGGCTTCATTTCCCTTCAAATGAACAGCTTTTCCTTCATTTCCTTCAAATGAACAGGTTTTCCTTCATTTTCCTTCAAATTAACAGGTTTTCCTTCTTTTTCCTTTTTGATTTGTATCCTCTTCCTCCATCTCATTTGCAGCTGCTTCATCTTTCCATCGACTGCAACGACTAATTTAAATAATATGCATAAACATTCCTAACCACAGCCACAAAGACGAAACAAATAAAAATGTATAATTATAAACAAAATACTAATAACCACAAACCAAAACAAACGTGACTTGGGATAAAAAAAATCAACGAACACGAATATGATTCAAGAATAAAGCAACATGAAAAAAAATATATATATATAAAGACCAAGAATGATAAGCGTTTAGAAGAAGAAGAAGAAAGAGGAGACGAAGAAGAAGAAGAAGAAGAGAATAGAAAGAAAAAGAAGAAGGCAAAAGAAAAAAAAAGAAAAATAATAAGGAGTCGAAGAAAAAAAAATGAGGAGAAGACGTAGATGAAAAAGATGAAGAAGTAAAAGAGGAAGAAACGGAAGGAGGAGGAAGAGCAGAGGAAGAAAATGAAGAAAGAGAAGGAAAAGAAGACGAAGAGGTAGAAGAAGGAGAAGAAGAAGAAGTCGAAGAAACAGAAGTTCCTAGTGCCTTGAAACCTCCCTTCATCCTCATAGCCACCTCCTACCCTCCCTGACTACCTCCCCCTCACCCTTAAGACCGCACTCACTCAAACTATCACCCTTAAACCCCTAAAATCTCCCTATCTTCCGACCCCCCCCCCCATTCTTCCTCCACCCCTCTGCCACCTCCCGCGACGCCGCTCGACACCAAACATCATCGCAACACCTTCTTCTGCAATGCCCCCTCCCCCCTACCCCTTCCCCCCTTCCTAGCGCACCATTGCCCCGAGTCATAGCGGTAGTGTAACAAAACCTTCATCTATATGCAAATGTATGTAAAATGGAAGGAAATAGTTTTATCCTGATCCAAACACCAGAGTCCCTATGCGATGTCGATGTTGGCGAGAGGTAGTGAGGGAGAGAGGGTGAGGGGAAGGGTGGGTAGGGGGAGGAGAAAGGAAGGGAGAGGAGGGGGAGGGAGGGAAGAGGATAGAAGCGGAAACGGGGAGGGAGGTAAGAGAGAAGGGGAAGGGGACAGAGAGAAGAAGGGAGAGTGGGAGATGGGATAGCGATAAACAGGGAGGTAAGAGAGAAGGGCGAAGGGAGGGAGAGTAGAGAGAGGGGGAGGGAGGATAGAGAACGAGAGGGGGAGGGAGGGACAGACATTGAGATATGAGGAGGAAAAGGTAGAGGCAGAGAAAGAAATGAGATTGATAGCTAGATTAGGCAACAAAAATAAATATACTGACAGAGATAGGGAGAGAGGAAGACAGAGAGATAGCTAGATAGATAGACATATAGATAGAGATAGATAGATAGATAGATAGATAGATAGATAGATAGATAGAGAGAGAGAGGGAGAGAGAGAAAGAGAGAGAGAGGGGGGAGAGAGAGAGAGAGAGAGAGAGAGAGAGAGAGAGAGAGAGAGAGAGAGAGAGAGAGAGAGAGAGAGAGAGAGAGAGAGAGAGAGAGAGAGAGAGAGAGAGAGAGAGAGAGAGAGAACAGATTCACAATGATTCACAACAAAAATAACAATTTTAATAAAGATAGTTATAATAATATTCCGGTTACAAATTACGACAAACCAACGTTTTCTTGCCCCTTCCCTCAACCGCCCCCCCTCCAAACACATCATCTCATCCGTTCTCTAGTTCCTTCGTGTCCTTCCCACTCCTTTTCTCTTTCCACCATCCATTTTTAACTCTTCCTTTTTTACTTTACCATCCCTTCCTTCCCTTCTTATCCCCCCTAAACCTTCCATCTTTCTTTGATAATCCCATCCCCATCTTCCCTCCCTACTCCATCAGATCCCATTACTTCTTTCCCCTCTCCCTCCACCTTCCTTCCCTACCCCTTTCCTCTTTCTCTCCTCAGCCTATCGCGCCCCTTCTCTCCCTACCTTCTCCACCTTCCCTTACCACCCCACCACAACCCTTCCTTCCTTTCCTCCTTCCTCCCCCCCCCCCCACATCCCATCCCTTCCTTCCCTACTCCCTCCTCCCACTCACATCCCATCCCATCCCATCCCAACCCTCCCTTCCTTCCCTCCATAACCCATCCCAACCCTTCCCTCCCTCCCTCTCTTCCTACCCCAGTCCCTCCCCTCCTCTACCTCCATGGAGACTTATGGCCTCCGTGCTCGCCCTGGCGGTCACTGCGCCGCCCTCGGATAATCAATCACGCCCTCGTTATTGGCGTCCTCCGTGCATGGTGAGAAAGGGAGGGAAGGGAAGAACAGGAAGGGCAAGTATGAGGGAAGGGAGGGAGGGGTGAGAAGGAGGTACGGAGGGAGGGAGAGTGAGGTTGACTGTGGTGAAGGCTGGATGGAGGGAGGGAGGTGTTAGGATGGAAGGTAGGGAGAGGAGGGACGAATGGAAAGTGGGAGAGAAGACGAAGAGGGTGGGAAAGGGAAGGAAGGAAAGGAAGGAGGGAGGAAAGAAGGATAGAAAGAAGGAGGAATGCATGAAGGAAGGGAGGTGGAAGAAAGGAAGGAAGAGAGAGAGAGAAAAGGAGTGGTAAGGAAGAATAGAATAGAAGAGAGTATGAGAGGATACAATAAAAAAAAATAAGAAAAGAAAGGTGAGGAAATCAGAGATCAGGAGAGAAGGGAAGACAATAAAGCAAAGAAAGTAAAAGCAGAGAGGAATACAGCAGGCAGAACAGAGAATAAAGGACAGTTTATGAAAGACAAATATATCCTCCTTAATGAGAAGGGAAGGGAAAGAGGGAAACAGCAAGAGACCCGCAACAAAAACAACAACTTCTTCTTCTTCTTTTTCCTTCTCCATCTGCTCCTCTCCTCTCCTCTCCTTTCTTCTTCTCCCTCCATCTCCCTTTCCATCTTCTTTTCTTTTTTCTTCTTCTTTCTTCTTCTTCTTCTTCTTCTCCTCCTTCTTCCTCCTCTCCTCCTCCTTTTCCTCCTCCTCCTCCTCCCCCTCTCCTCTCCTCCTCCTCCTCCTCCTCCTCCTCCTCCTCCTCCTCCTCCTCCTCCTCCTCCTCCTCCTCCTCCTCCTCCTCCTCCTCCTCCTCCTCCCTCTCCTCTCGACCCAAGTTCTGGCGTTGATTTCTTTCCCTGTTGTTGCAACAAGTTGGGAGACTCGGCCTCATCTTTCTGTCTCCGGCGCACAGCTGATCTCTCATGTAGAAGCAGCAGTGGCGGCGGTGGAGGCAGCAGCTGCACCCGCGTCTGGGGGGGGGGGCGACCGCGGAAGATGCAGGTGAGTGAGCGGGAGGAAGGGGGGTGGGGGGCGTATAGCAGAGAGGAGAGGAAAGGAAAGAGGAGGATGGAAGAGGTAGACAGAGAGTGAGATAAGGAGAGTGGATGCAATGTGTGAAAGGGTGAGTGAAGGTGGGGGGTAAGGGGAGTAAGGAAAAAAAAAAAGGGAAAGACAAGGAGGGAAAGAAGGAGGAAAAGAGAGAGACAGGGAGGGAGCTGAGAGGAGGAAGAGGTAGGAACAGGGAGGGAGGAGGAAAAGGGAGAGACCGCCATAACCATCATTATCATCGTCCGAATCATTATTTCCACAAGAGCATTAATTAACGTACTCTCACTAGAATTGAGCAAGTTGAAAATCAGTCCATTCTCTACAAAGAGCAAATTCACTGTCAGCCATTCGGAAAATATCGCAAAATATTTTTTTTTCTCTCTCTCTTTCTCATTTTTGTGCTACTTTTTGAGGCAACGTTTCTTAATGGCGTTTGCAGAATGAGTGAGCCTTTTGTGCATCCATTAAGATTAGATAAAATGAAAGCAAAGTCCGTTGAAATAATACTAGTCGAGCTGAATAAAATTACCCGACAGTTGGAACGTTTACATTTTTTTCTTTTATTTCCATTATCATTTTTTATTCTTGTATTCTGTGGGATCATGAGCGAGGGAGAGAGAGAGGGAGAGAAAGAGATAGAGATAGAGATGGAGAGAACGAGAGAGAAAGAAGAAGAAGAAGAAGAAGAAGAAGAAGTAAGATCCATTCCTTGTAAAAACTGACCAAACAAAAACTGAACACAAAAGGAAGAAATACCTCAAATTCTCAACAACGTCACAATACCGAAGCCCCAACTCGGAGCAGAGTCCGTAAAGCAAAGTAACCGTCTCGCACTCCCCCTCCCCCTCCCCTGCCTCTTCCCCCAACGAATCACTTCATGAATTACTTCCTCTTAAAAGACGACGGCGGCGGAGACAACAACGCCGATCAGTGTAACAGATAATGGACACGAAGGGATAAAAAAAAAGGAGGAGGGTGAGAAAGAAAAAAAAATAAATAAGAAAAAAAATATATACGTGCTAGAGATGTATTTTGCTAAAATGGATCCACGTCAGCTAATTTCCCGCGGGTAAAGCTCGGCTCGACAGAGGACCGTTAAAATCCGTTAATATTTCCTCCGAACTGGAAGATGTGTCTCCCTATCCCCATCGCCTGTGCCCTTCTCCTCTTCCTTTCCTCTTTTTCTCCTCCCCTTCTTCCTCATTCTATCGAGCAATTTGCCTGCTTCTTGTCATTCCTTCCTCTTCCGCTTCTTCGCTTTGCTCGTTAACCTAAAGTTTACCCTTGTTTCTTTCCCCTCTTTTTGCCAATAACTTTCCCCTTTCTCTTCCTTCTTCCTCGCTTCGTTGCTTCAAGTTTATGCTTCCCTCTCCTGCCCCGTTCTTCCCCTTCTCCTCTCCCTCCCTCCCCTTTCTTTCCCCTCTCCCTCTCATTCTCCTTTCTTTCCCTTCTCCTTCCTCTCATTCTCCTTTCTTCCGCTTCTCCTCCCGCACATACCCCTTTCTTCCCCTTCTCGAATCCAGGACATCACTATTCATCCAACTTCCTCGTCTTTGGACGTCAGTGAAGCGGGACCCCCACCCGCTCTCAACTTTCCTTAAACGACACCGGTGCCACCTGAAGTCCGAAAGAGGGAGGAGGAGGAGGAAAAAGAAGTAGAAGAAAAAGGAGGAAACGGAGGAAAAAAGAAGTAGTAGAAGAAGTAGAAGAAGAAGAAGAAGAAGAAGAAAAAGAAGAAGACGAAGAAGAAGGAGGAGGAGGAGATGAAGATGGTGAAGAAAAAAAGAAAAAGAAGAAGAGAGAAGGAGAGAGAGAAAAGAAAGATAGATAGATAGATAGATAGACAGATAGATAGATGGATAGATAAAGAGGGAGAGAGAGAAAACCAGAGGGACAAGTCCCGGGACCGACGAAACAGCAATAGCATCCCGAGTTTTCGTCGACCAATCAAAAGTTCCCATGACAACAGCGGCCCTAAGCACACTCCAACGGCTTTGTTAACCTACTAGCACAAGGGCAAAAAATCCCACTGCAGTTATTATATTCGCAGTGGTATGAAGTTTACCGGAATAATATTGTTTAATTAGTCGGCAGGCAGTCGTAGCCGCACTGATAACGATGTTTTGTGACATCAGCGTGTATAATGAGGTAAAGTTTAGCAACGGGCATCATCAAGTACAAAAACGCACGGTGGAAAATGGAAACAATTGTAATTCTTATTATTTTTAGGCATTTTTAACTGATGCATTTATTCTTATTTTTCCATTGCCAAACCGAGAGAAAGACAGATATATATATACATACAAACATACATACACACACACACACACACACACACACACACACACACACACACACACATATATATATATATATATATATATATATATATATAGAGAGAGAGAGAGAGAGAGAGAGAGAGAGAGAGAGAGAGAGAGAGAGAGAGAGAGAGAGAGAGAGAGAAAGAGAGAGAGAGAGAGAGAGAGACTAAGATGAAAGAAAGGCAGAAATTAATTCCGACAGGAACAAATACAAACAAACAAACAAAAAGAGCCAGAGCCCTCCACCAGACCACTGCCAAGGGAGTCAAGAGTTCAGCTCGAATACGCGATAATCTCGTAATAAATCTTCGTCGCTTGTTAACCTCCCTTGCCTCACTCTCCTCCTTCCCCTCACTCCCTTTACCCCCACTTCGATCTTCTCTCTCCCCTCCCTCATCCCCTCACTCCGGCCTTTTCCCTCCCTCACCCTAGTAGCCCCTCTCACTCTCGCCTCTCTCCAAACTCTCGTCCCTCTCCCAACCCTCTTCCCAATAGCCGAAGTCCCCTCACAGTCTTCCCCTCCCAAACTCTCGTCTCACCCCCACCCCCACCCCCACCCCGCCTTCTCACTCCTCTCACACTCCCCTTGTCAGCGCCACGTTCGAACATCTCTCGACGTGTTACGTAACTAACCCTCAGGCAGCCGACTCGCGGATTGCACTAAGGTAATACGAGAAGATGAGTCGGAGGCGGTTACGAGGCGCTGAGAAGTGGCGTGCACAAGACAAAGGAGATGGGCGGGAGGGGCGGGAAAAGAGGGGAGTAGGGGCGGGAGAAGAGGGTAGGGAGGGAGAGGGTCAGGAGGAGGGAAGGGACAGGGCAGGAGTGTGATAGATGGGGAGGGGGGGAGGGGGATGGACAGGGTGAAAGAGACGGGAGTAGAGGAGAAGGGGGGGAAGGGGAGACGAGGGTAGAGAAGGGACATTGCACAGAGAAAGAGGGTAAGGAGAAGTGGGCACTGGGCAGGGGGGGAGACGGGAATAAGGAGAAGGAAGCTGCAAGAAAGTGGGTGGGAGGGAAAAGGCTAAGTGAATGGGTGGCCTTAAATTAGTGACATTGTGTCGTGCACTCTGTCTGGTCCGACAGTGTGAACAAGGCGTTACAGAGCTATACCGTTCGTCCATTATTGCATACACTCTTATACTTTGCGATATAACACCCACGTTAGGAAAGTACCCTAGTCACTACCACTGCCTCTGCGTGTATGTCTATCTCACATCTCCAACGCACGAACATCCATACATACGCATCTCTCATAACGCTAATACGACGAAAAACGGTCCATACACAGAGGGAAGACGGAGAGAAAAAGAATAGCTAATGGGAATCCTATTTTTTTCCTCTCGAGCTCCATTAGAAGGAGAGCAAGAAATAAATCGTATTAGGATGAAAAGGGGGGGACTAATTAGGTGTCAAAGAATAGGAGGCGGCTTTACGAAAATGAAACAAGGAACAAGAGAGGGAAATGAGAGGGAGACGGGCGGAAGGAGTGGGGGAGAAGGAGCGAGGGAGGAATAGTTAGAAGAGAGAAAAGCGAGGAGAGAGAGACGGGTGGAAGGAGTGGGGGGAGATGGATGGAGGGAGGAAAGATTAGAAGAGAGGAAAGAGGGAAGGAGACAAGAGAGGGAAAGGAGAGAGAGACGGGCAAAAGGAATTTGGTAGAAGTGAGGAGAGGAGGGGGAAGGAAATAAGAAAGGAAGCAAAGAAAGAGAAAGAGAAGGTTGAACGTAAAACGAGAGGGAAGAGAGTTAACAGAAATATGCTAGCAAAAAAACGGAGATAGGTAGATAGATAGATAGATAGATGAAGAGAGAGAGAGAGAGAGAGAGAGAGAGAGAGAGAGAGAGAGAGAGAGAGAGAGAGAGAGAGAGAGAGAGAGAGAGAGAGAGAGAGAGAGAGAGAGAGAGAGAGAGAGAAAGAGAGAGCGCGAAAGAGACATACAGAATATATGAGAGAACACAACTGAATAATCAAGTGATGGCCAAAGCCCCGATCCGGCGTGGGCGAAACCCCAAAGTCAGT
Organism: Penaeus japonicus; assembly: GCF_977035675.1. NCBI lineage: Eukaryota > Metazoa > Arthropoda > Malacostraca > Decapoda > Penaeidae > Penaeus > Penaeus japonicus. The sequence continues at coordinate 28,224,979 of NW_028234410.1, forward strand.
GCCATTGAAACCGAAGTCAGAGCCACGAAATTACAAGTCAGTACCAACGAATCCCTAGTCAGTGCCATCAAGTTCGAAGACATTGCCATTGAATCCGAAGTCAGTGCCACCGA
>NW_028234410.1:28230091-28252591 GCF_977035675.1 Penaeus japonicus
ACGTGCTCTTGATATTTTTTCTTCTTTTCTTTTGCGTTGACCTGGATTGCGGTGTCAATCTACTTCCTCTTGGCACGGTGCCTTGTTTGTGGTCATCGCAGTAGCTGGCGAATTTAATTTTCTTCTCACGCCAGACGGACACACAAATGCACACACAGGCTTACATAATACCCTCGGAGAATTGGACAAGTAAATACTAACAAACACACACTCCCAAATACACTTTCTCTCTCTCTTTTTCTTTCTTTCTCTCTCTCTCTCTCTCTCTCTCTCTCTCTCTCTCTCTATATATATATATATATATATATATATATATATATATATATACATATATATATATATATATATATATATATATATATATATATATATATATATATATATGTACATATATATTCGATAAAAAATACAGTGCAGATACGAAAAGTTCAAACACATAACAATTTAAAACTCGCAGTTGGTTAGGTACTACGAACAAGAATTGTTCAGTCGCAAAAAAGTAATCAATGCGACTGGATGATTCTCGTACACTCAGAAATAAACTGGCTTCGATATAGGATGTATACTGTGTGTACATTATATATATAGATCTATATATATATATATGTATATATATATATGTATATAGATATATATATATATATATATATATATAGGAGGAGTAGAGGGTTAAGGATAAGGAAGATAAGGAGTAGGAGGAGTGGAAGTGAATGAGGGTGAAATAGATGGGAAGGTGCTAGCTCACGCACACACGCATTCACGCACGCACGCGAACTCGCACGCCTGGAGAATCCTTTTGGAAAGTAACTCGGAAGATCAGATTATCTTGCATAGGGGGGCGTGGTTTGGTCTGTGGGAATTAAAGGAGGGAGGATAAGGAGGTGGAGGAAGGGGAGGAGAAGGAGGAAGAGGAAAAGGAGGGAGGATAAGGAGGTGGAGGAAGGGGAGGAGAAGGAGGAAGAGGAAAAGGAGGGAGGATAAGGAGGTGGAGGAAGGGGAGGAGAAGGAGGAAGAGGAAAAGGAGGAGGAAGAGGAAAAGGAGGATGAAGGGGAGGAGGGGGAGGAAGAGGAAGGAGGGATGGAGGAGGAAGGAGAAGGGAGGAGGAAGAGGAGGAGAAGAAGGAGGAAGGGAAGGGGAGGAGAAGAAGGAGGAAGGGGAGGAGAAGGAGGAGCAGGAAGGGGAGGTGGAGGAAAAGGAAGGGGGGGGGTGAAGGAAGAGGAAGGGGAGGAGGAGGGTGAAGAGAAGAGGAAGAGGAGGACAGAGGGGAATAACAAGAATAACGAAGACTCACCCAAAACTCAACCGTAATGACGATCACACTCTAACAGCCATTTCCCCATTGTCACCCTCTGCAGTTCGTCACTGCGCCCGAACAAAAAACAAACAAAAAAGAAACATAATCGACGTTACCACCGGTACCAACTCCATTAACAGAGCATCAAAGCCACAAAAATGCCAAAAGCAACAAATGTTACAACAATACCCCCTACCCCCTACCTCCCCCTACCCCCTGCACGCAAACACACAACGCCAGGCTGGATTTGACTCGCGCCGCAATTGCATTTGGGGTCGGATCTCGGTGGAAATTGAATAACCAACGATCCAATTCACTCTTTGCACCCCATGCCTTTCCCTCTTTCCCCTCAACCCCTCCCCCCTCCACCACCCACCCCCACCCCCGTCATCTCCCCCTTTTTCCCATCTGTTCCCCCGGAAAACCCTTGTCTCTCCTATACCCTTTCCTCCCCCCTCCCCGGTACTACCTTTTACCAACTGTTGTACCGGTTCCCTAGTTACAAGTTGATTACCCGATCTGCTGCTGAAACGCCAAAGTTGAAGGACGATTGGGCCCATTCAACTTTTTTCCGCTCGGCAACTGCGTCTCTCTGTCAACTCGATTGATCTACAATAGCTGCTCAACCCTTCTGTTCGCCAATTTCACTTCCTCAACTATCACTATTTTTGAGCTTTCTGTCGACCAGCAAAAGCCTTGAAAGCTCTCCCACTATCCATTTTTTTCATCGCTCAATATCACTTCACTCGGTTGTATCTAGTTCCCCAACCTCTCTATCCATCACCCTTACTTCTCTTCTATTTTTTTGCTTGACCCCTCTATTCACTATCATTACTCTATTTTTAACCTCTATATCTACCATTATAACTTCTCTTTCCATCTACTTCTTCAATCTCTCTATCCACCATCTTCACTTCTTCTATCCTTCTATATATTCTCAACCTCTCTATCCACCACCATCCCTTCCTCTCTCCTTGTGTGTATTTCCTCGACCCCTTTATCTACCATCGTCACGTCTCTTCTTCTATTTCCTCAATCCTTCTATCCATCATCGCCATTTCTTCAACTCTCCCTCTTTCTCTACCTCTCCTCTACATGTCAACACCTCTTCACCTTCTATCCGTGCAAAGTCGACTCCCGATTGACAGTCAACCTCTCACGCCTTCTTACTGCAAATCTCACAAGACGGCTTCGCGTTTGGTCTTACATCTCGATCTTGCGACGGAGCACGCCATTATCGTCTCTGCTGCCTGGTGCAATACGGGTTAGACTCCCCTCGCTTTCCTTTGTATCTGCCGGGTCCATTTGCAGTCCGTCTGTTTGCGATAGAATACATTTTTCCCTCTCTTTTTTTTTTTTTTTTTTTTTTGGGGGGGGGGGTAGAGATTCCTGGGTAGGACTAAGGCAGGCAACTGCGAACAGGAATAACATATCTTGATGACGTCATCATTGTAAGGATTATCAAAATAATAAAGGTTATACAATGAATAATAGCAGTAATGCCAGAAAAAAACAATGATAATATTACCATCATCTCATAATAATAAAAAGTGATAATAACGATAATAATATTAATCGTAACAATCATCATCATACACACCATTAACACTATATGATACAAGATCGTAATTGATTCGGACAAAAAACAGAGGCAATATTTATACAAACACCGTAAACATATTAGACACCATTAGAGACCCGGATGTTTATTCACAAACAACTTTCCTGTCCCTGTCGCCCCCTCCCCCTCCTTTCCTCCCACTCCCCATCCTCCCCTCTTCCTTCCCACCCTCATCTTCCTATCTTTCTTCCGCTTTTTCCCACCGCTCTCGTGATAACGGAGATAGGAAAACAAACAAACACACACACACAAACACACATACATACAGAAAGAGAGAGAGAGAGGGAGAGAGAAAAGAACAGAGAAGAAAAAAAATAGAAAACAGAGGAAAAACCTAAAACACAATGACAATATATATATATATATATATATATATATATATATATATATATATATACATGTATCTTTTATTTCTTGTTCTCCTTATTTTCTCCTTCATCTATTCTTTTACCGAGAACGAGGCAGAGGAGGAGAGGTGGAGGTCCTTCTCGGAACTATTTCTCCCTCGTGAATCAAGGCTAAAAAATATGAAGGCTAGACCTTACTCCAACTCGCGTGACGGTCGTTACCTTAAGTGGAGTGTCTCTTCCACTACTTCTCCTTCCACGAGCTAATTTTTTTTTTTTCCTCTTCCTCCTCACGTCGTGTTTCCTCCTCCTTCCCCCCTTCTCCGTTCTTTCTTTTCTTCTTCTTCCTAATCCTGCTCTTCCCTTTCCATCTCTACCTCCACTTCCACCTCCTCTTCATTTGCCAGCTCTTCTTCCACTTCTTCCTCCTTGTCTCCTAGTTCTTCTTCACATTTCTTCCCTTCCTATCTCTCCTCCCTTTCCTCTCCCCTCTCCCCTGTCCCCCATGTACACGCGATGTTGCAACGCCCCGTCAACAATTCGGCTCTATGTAGTCGAGCCCAGTCAGGCCCGCTCGCGCCCGCCGTCTGTCTCTGTCTGTCACCTGATGATTGACTGGGCTTTTGGGAGGCGCTTTGCTTGCTTCAGCATCACTTCGAGACGGCCATCAAGCATCAAGCCTGCATCCTTCTCTCTCGCCGATGCTGCTCTTTTTTCTTTCTTTTTTTTTTTTCTCTTTACTTTGTTTCAGCTTTATCATTTCCCTATCTTCATTCTTTTACCCCTCCTGATTCTTCCTCTTCTCCTCTTCTGTCTTCTACTTCCCCTCCTCCTACATATTCTTTCTCTTCTCCTCTCTCTTCTACTCTCCCTCCTCCTAATTCTTATTTTCCCTTTCATTTCCTCTTCATCATATCCTTTCCTCTTTCCTATACCCCCACCTCATACCCCTACTCCTACCTCATATCCCCACTCATGAACGAAAGAGGCGGCAAGTCAGCGTCACTGCTCCTACGTCAGCAAATTTCCCCAACCCGGAGCTGACGACGCAGGGCTGATATCTGCTGACACCTCTGCATTTCTCCCACTATCAGCTCTCCCCCCACCCACCCCTCTTTCATGACGTCAACACACAGTAAGGTTTTGTTATCTAATCATATATGGGAGTTAATTAACCTCCACGTTTATGCTCCACCAATAATAGAGAGTTCTAAGACTAACCCGTCAGTCCCTATACTACCAGCATCACCCTAATATTTACTGGCAACTCTTATACGAATTCATCACCTGGACAAAACCGCTTCGTCTTTCTACTGCAGTGTGCTATACTATCATCCTTGTAACACTTGACCCACCCTCATACTATCCCAGTCACCCTCGGGACCTGGCACAACAACTTGCCTGAGGCGTGAGGCAGAATACGATATCATTTAAATATTACGTGCAAGGACTAAGATTATAGAACCCCTCCTCCCCCAATGCGTCCCTTCTCCCCACCACTACCCCCCTTCCCAATTCCCCGAATCGCCCCCACCTCACTTCTTCCCTCCCCTTCAACCTCCCTCTCTTCCTCCATCACTTTGCAATATCAATAATATCTGACCGTCGCTACAGCAAAACACAGCGGGTTAATGCAACATTGCAAAAGCTTTCGGGTTTTAAAATTTTGCAGAGCTTTTGAGATTTCAGGTCTCATAAATCGACTTTCCATTTCTCGGATAATGAAAAAAAGACTCATGATTCACTTTTGTTTCTCTGTGTCTGACTCACTCTCTCTCACTCTCTCTCTCTCTCTCTCTCTCTCTCTCTCTCTCTCTCTCTCTCTCTCTCTCTCTCTCTCTCTCTCTCTCTCTCTCTCTCTCTCTCTCTCTTTCTTTCTCTCTCTCTCTTTCTCACACATCCCTCTCCCTCTCCTCTCTTTCTCTCTCACACATCCATCTCCCTCTCCTCTCTTTCTCTCTCACACATCCCCCTCCTTCTCCCCTTTTCCTCTCCCTCTTTCCCACATCCCTCTACCTTTCCTCTATTTCTCTCCCTCTTTCCCACATCTCGCTCTTTCTCTCTCCCTCATACCTCCCCTCATACCCCTCCCCACCCCTCTCCCACCCCTGCGACCCTTCCCGGGCAGCAATTGAAGTCGAAAAGGTGACGAATAAACGAAATCAAAGGCGGCGGAGGGCGGCATTAAAGCAGAGGTTAAGAGGAGATAAAACACAGATTGGATGCTGGGGTCGCCGGAGAAACAGCAGGCTGACGGACGGGGATGCTCAGAGATCAGAGCGCCATAAAAGGGAGGAATTCTATCCCGAAGACGCTAATAGTGACCATCTTGAGTCGGGGAATCTATCATTTGTCATTCGGAGGACGGAAGGGAAGGCAGGAGGATGGAGAGAGAGAGAGAGAGACAGAGAAAAAACAGAAACAGAGAAACAGAGAGAGAGAGAGAGAGAGAGAGAGAGAGAGAGAGAGAGAGAGAGAGAGAGAGAGAGAGAGAGAGAGAGAGAGAGAGAGAGAGAGAGAGAGAGAAAGGGATACAGGCAGAAAGAGAGACACAAGAGGCATGATATGATATGCGTTCCTACAAGACTTATCCTACCCTATCGTATCCTATCCTACCCAATCTTATCCTATCCATAAGCTTAATAAGATGGCACAGGTGGCGACGCTGAGTGTCACCAACTGGCACAGGCAACACCAGGGTGGGGGTGGGGGTGGGAGGTGAGAGGAGAGGGGAGATGAGGATAGGAGAGGGAGAAGAAGAGAGGAGGAGAAGAGGGGGAAAGGCAAAGCACTAGAGAGGAGGAAGAGAGATATAGATAGATAGATAAATAGATAGATAGAGAGAGAGACGAGAGGGAAGACGGTAAAATGGCATAGGACAGCTGACTGACAGAGAGGGAGAGAAGGGGAAAGGGGAAACGACCTACTTAGTAATAATCTCCCCTCCCCTTCCCTTCTCCCTCCCCCCTTCCCCTCTCCCTCGACCCTCAGTGCCAACCCGTCCGCGAATTAAGCGACACCCATCGACAGTCACCGGCACACCTGACCTTAGGCTGCGCTCAGTACTGAAACTGGGTTTGGTTTTCTAATTACATCTATGGTTATTGTTCTTGGCAGTAGGCGTGGTATTGCTATTACTTGCATTACTATGTTATTAATATTGTTACTGTTGTTGAGTTTGTTTTTTGTTGCTATCGTCATTATCATCAAAATCATCACCATCATCATTTTCATTAATATCATCATCATCGTTGCTGTTGCTCTTGTTATCATTATTAGTTTTGCTATAATTATTTTATTTACGACTAGCACTATTCCTACTGACAACACTAACAATATAATGGAAACAGAAAAAAGGGGAAAAAAGTCTGCCTTTAAAATCCGGTCTCAGGATCCCACAGCTAATAACCAGGACCTTGTTCCACCAACACGCTTTTGGATAAAGGGAATTCCACTTTTTTATTCTCTCTCTCTCTCTCTCTCTCTCTCTCTCTCTCTCTCTCTCTCTCTCTCTCTCTCTCTCTCTCTCTCTCTCTCTCTCTCTCTCTCTCTCTCTCTCTCTCTCTCCTTTCCATAAGCCTCGAGCCTGAAAGATCATTATAAAAGTTATTGGATTATTTCAAGACGTTCGTGGGACCATCCGTTTGGAACCGACGGGACGGAGGTGGGGAGGGAGGGGATGGAGAAGGGGTAGGAGGGGAGGGAAGCGGGAGGGAGGAGGGGAGGGAAGTGGGAGGAAGGAGGGGAGGAAGGAGGGGGGATTAGTAGATGGAGGGATGGAGGGAGGAAGGGTGAACGGGAAGGAGGGGTAGAAGGGGAGAGGGAGGAGGGGAGGAAAAGGGAAAGATTAACTACATTCGGTACAACACGTATGCCTACAAGCTCCTAAACCTCCTCCTAACAAACAATAAACATAAACGACAACAACAATAAAAAAAAAGAAACTATTAACAGAGTAATGAAGTATTCTCACATCTTAATGTTTCCACGGTGAAGGTTTCCCTTTTGCATCCTCTCCCCCCCCCCCCTTCTATATCCTTCCTTCTCTCCGGTCCTCCCTTGTTCTCCCTCATTTCTCCCTTTTCCCTACAGTCTTCTCCGTTTCCCCTCTCTTCCCCTCGCTCTACAATCCTTCCTTTCCTTCCCTCCTTCTATCCTCCCATCTCCCACCGGCCTCCCCCCCCCCTCCCTGCAGTCTTCCGCATTTTCTATCTTCCACCTTTCTCCCCTCGCTCTAAAATCCTTTCCCTCCCAATCTCCTTCTACCCTCCCCTCCCCTCCCCTATTTCCCCCTCTCCTTCCCTCTCTCTCACTCTCTCCTCCTGGGATAATGTTCATAACAGGAAGGACGGGTGCCATGCGGCGTCCGGAGGAGTGACTGCGTATCTGGCCCTGGAGGGATGGTGCCAGGGAGTGATGCAAAGAGCCATTGCCAAGGTAGGTAATGGCGGCTCCTCCTCCACCTCTTCCTCCTACTCCTTCCTCCATCTCCTTCTTCTCATGCTCTTTCTTCCCTCTCCCTTCTCCTTCCCTTCCTCCTCTAACTCTGACAAGTTGGAACGACATATGGTAATGGCGACTACAATGCCATGTAAACAAGTACGGCAAGGAAGCTCCGTCGTACACACTCGTATAGACTCACAAACCCAAAGAGCAAGAGCGGGAGCGAGAGAGAGAGAGAGAGAGAGAGAGAGAGAGAGAGAGAGAGAGAGAGAGAGAGAGAGAGAGAGAGAGAGAGAGAGAGAGAGAGAGAGAGAGAGAGAGAGAGAGAGAGATAAAGATAAAGATAAAGATAAAGAAAAAGAAAAAGAGAATGAGAAAGAGAGAAAGAGAGAGAGAAAGAAAAAGAAGGACAAAGTCAAAAGAGAAAGGGAATCAACAAACAGAGAGAGAGAGTCTTAAACATCACACAATGGAGCCGCTAAGACGCCTGCCATGAATAATAATATCCCCGGAGGTTATATCGACAATAATCCAATAAACCTCACCAATATCCTATAACCTCCAGTACCCTCCCCCTTTACCCCCAGCCCCAACGGACACACTTGCATCCTTACCCCACCCCCCCTCCACCCTTTCGCCTTCAAAAATTTCCAAGCCCTTTGTTTGCAAATCTGTTAATATTGTCATTGTGTTCTATAGTGTTCTAATCTGTGCGTGATGGAAGGAGGGAAAGGGAAGGGAGAGAAGGAAGGAAGGAAGGAGGGAAAGAAGGAAGGAAAGAAGGAGAGAAGGAGGGAGTAAAAAAAATAGAGATAGAGAGATAGATGGACAGACAGACAGACAGACAGACATAGACAAGGGCACGAAACTGGTCTCCCAACTTCCCGTATTAACAACTTCTGCTTCTGGACACCAACATGAGTGCTTCTGAAACTTCAACTGACACGAACAACCTCTGGAACTTGTAAAACTCCTTCCTAGGCAATAAAAACTGGGCTGAAGTTTGTGTTCCTTTACTCGCAAAGGAAGAAAAATATAAACAACCAGGAACAACACACCCACATGGCGGAGGGACTTGGAGGGGTGGAGCAGTGGAGCGGTGGAGGCGGAGGAGGACGCGGAAGGGGGTGGGGGTGAAGGATGGCTGCATGGGAGAAGAGATACAAAGGAGGGATGGAGGGAAGGAGGGAGGGAAAGAGGTGAGAATAAGAGTAGGGAGGGAAGGTAGGATAGAGAGGGAAGGATTGAAGAAGTGAGGAAGAGAAAAGGGAGAGGGAGAGGGAAGACGAGGGAGCGAGAGAGAATGAGAGAGAAAGGAGGAAGAGGGAAAGAAAGGAAGGGAAGAGAGGGAGAGAGAAAGGAGGAAGAGACAAATAAGGAGATGGAAAAATATATATATAATGGGGGGGGGGGGAGACAAGCCATAGTGTACATTTAACAGCAATTCTTAAAGAGCACAATTTGCCCATATTCACCGTTACACTAACTTCGGAACTATGATCTGTTTAGCAATGAACACCAGAGAACAATAACACCACACATGTTCTTCCCTTCTTCGCCGAGACGGCGAACTTGAACATGCCGATTACAGTGACAATTAAAATTACTCTTGATATGTCATTAATGTCAACGCTGTTTTCGAAGTTTCTATTCCCTACTTGAAACACTTTAATGACAGGCAATTAAACGGCATTAATGAGGTACATCACCAGAAGTACAATTAAGCCCAACAGTTCCTTAAAACTCGCTCTTCATTCTCAAGATTTGCTCTAAAAGTGATGAACTAACTCGTGAGGGAGGAAGGAAGCAAGGGAGGAGGAGGGAGAGGAGGAGAGATGGGGAGATAGGTGAGAGAAGAGGGAGAGTGAAAGGAGGAGAGAGGAAAGGGAGAAAGGGAGGGAGGAAAGAGAGAGGGAGACAGGGATAGATAGGGTGCAAAAAGACGGAGAAAAGGTAAAAGGGAGGACGAAAGGAAGAGAAGGAGAGAAAGAGGGAGGGAAAAAAGGATGGAGACAGGGAGGAGAGAGGTAGGGAGAAAGGCAGGGAGGGAGAGGGAAAGTGAGGATGAGATATCGAGGATTAGGGGAGCCAGTCGCAGGTCTTCACGAAGGAACATAATGTGCCGCCATTATCCTGCACCAAAAGTCTTCTTGTGGCAGATCAACAGAGGAAGATCACCTGGGGGAGGGGGGATAAGGGAGGGAGGAAGAGAGGGCGGAGACGATGCCACGGATGGGACTCTTGATTGCGGTGTTTACTTTAGTCTATCTTTCTGTGTTTATCTTCCCCTCACCCTTACCATAGTTCTTCCCTACCTACCTCGACGCCCATCTCTCTCGCCCTAACTCCCTTCTCACCTTTTCTCTCACTCATCTATTCATATCTTTCCCGTCCTCTCCCTCCCCCCGCATTCGCTCCCTCCAACCCACTCACCGTCCCTCCCTACCTCCTCCTTGCCCCCCACTCTCTCCCACCCACACGCCCACGGCACCGACATCACGCCCAAAGCCTCAGCGAGAATCCAATAAAACCAACCACTTGAGCCTCTCCCTGAATGCCTGTATTACGGCCCAATCGGAGGCCTACGCACACTACCCTCCCCCCTCCTCCGTCCCTCCCTTCTTCCCTCGCTCTTCCCTCCATTCCTCCCTTCCCTCCTGCATTCCTTCCCCCTTGCCATTTTTTTCTCCTTCTTTCCCTAGTTCCCCTACCACCTTTCCCTCGCCCTTCCTTCTTACCCTCCCTCCTTATCTCTTTCCATTCTCCCCTTCTTCCCTCCCTTCTTTTCTCCTATCTCCAACCCTACCACCCCTTTCTTCTTCCTCTATTCTCTCGTTCAGAGGAAAGGGGTGGACATAAAATTAAAAGAAATAACCTAAAATAGAGTAACGACAATAATAAAACATCTGCAGCAGGAGCAGAGGATCCGGCAACAGCCTGCAAACCCCCCTCCCCCTCCCTACACTACCTCCCCCCCACAACAACCCCTGGTGACGGTAGTATGTTGCCCCCACCCCCACCCTCCGCCCCACTAGCCTGCCCCATGTGAGCAGGATAAGATATTCACGAGCAGAACCTGGGTGGAAGTAGTAGAGGAAGGGGGTAGAGGAGAGAGAGGGGGGATGTTTGGTCGCTTTATGTTGCAGACGGAGTTTACTTCAACCCCCCCCCCCCTCTCTCTTTCTCTCTCTTTGTATCCCTCTCTCTCTGTTCCTATCTCTCTGTCCCTCTCTCTCTCTCTCTCTCTCATTTCCTCACTATCTCTTTTCCTCTTACTCACTCACTCCCACACTCTGTCTGAAATACCGTTCGGAGAATCCCATTTCTTGACTGCATTAACTTCATTACAAGCGATGCTTTTTACATAATTAGTAAAGTAAAAGGAGTAGACGAGTCGAGCACTATCGCGCAGCTCTTCTGTGTACTTAGTGTTTGACTGATGGCCCTCGTCCATCAACAAGTTCAGTCACATTAAGCAGATGCTTGAACAGCTTTCTTAGGCTTTCTGCAGACCCTGTTAATTGGCCTGTTTATATATACTGTAGGTTTGGAATAAGGTGCAGGGTAGTCTGTCTCTGTCTATCTGTGTGTTTGTCTGTGTTTGTCTGCCTGTTTATTTGACTGGGTCTGCCTGTCTGCCTGACTGTCTCCCTCTCCCTTTACCTCTGTGCTTGTTCATTTATCCTTTTCCTTCTACAGGTTTAGTCCCATCTCCCTCTTCTCTCTTCCCTCCTCTCAACCCACCCGAAATCTTGAATCACTCTCTTCCTTTTCCTTTCCCCTCAATCCTTCTATCCCTGATAAGAGCGACCCTAATGGAGATAAGGATCCTTACCGACACCCTCACATGAAGGAGGTCCCCCTCTCTCTCTCTCTCTCTCTCTCTCTCTCTACCTTCCTTCCTTCCCTCCCCCTCTCTCTCTCTGGGCCTCCCTCCCACCCTGGCCCTCCTTCCCTCCCTCCCTCCCTCCCTCCCTCCCTCCCTCCTACCCTGGCTTTCCCCCCTTCCCTCCCTACCTCCCTCCCTCCCATCCTAGCCCTCCTTACCTCTCTCTCCCTGGTCCTTCCTTCCCTGGCCCTCCCATCCTGGGCCTACTTCCCTCCCTCCCTTCCTTCCTCCTTCCCTCCCTTCTCGGTCCTCCTTATCTTCTCCGAGGGAAGAGGCCTCTCATTAGCACATGAAAGCCTCTCCCGCCGCCCGCAGGAGCCGCCCCTACGCCCTTAGGGGGTTCAGGACCGCCCGCCCGCGTTCCTTTTCTACTTTCCTACTTTCTTCTGCGTTTAAGATGCTCCGTGGATGAGCCTCCATAGAAACATACACATAAACAACAACAACGGCAGTAACAGTAGAAACGGCGACAACAATAATAATAATGATAGTATTAATAACAGTAATAGTAATGATAATCAGGTCGATAACAATAACAATCATGATTACGGTAATGATAATAGTAATAATAGTAGCAGTAGTAAGAATGACAATAATGATACCATCTTAGTGAACTCCTATACCGCAAATCCACTTCCATCGCTCCAGATCCACCTTTCCGTCCGGTCCGCCAGCTATGGAAAGCGGATCCCTCTCTCGCCGTGACCGACAGCATGATCCGCCTCATCAAGCCATGAGAAGCAATGGAGTCACGTAGTGAACCCAACCCACCCACGACGCCTACCCTACCCTACCCACCCCACTCCATCCACGCCCCATATACACGCGCAAGATACAGATGGCAGAGGTAAAGGAGGAGAAGGAGAGAGAGAGAGGAGGAGAGAAGGAGAGAGAGGGGGAGGTGGAGGGAGAGAGGGAGGCGGAGGGAGGGAGGGAGAGGGAGAGAGAAAGAGAGAGAGAAAGAGTGAGAGAAAGAGAGGGAGGGGGGTGAGGGAGGGAGTGTGGGAGGGAATGAGGGTGGGAGGGGGGGAGAGAGAGAGAGAGAGAGGGAGGGAGGGAGGGAGGGAGGGAGGAGGAAGGAGTGAGGGAGAGGGAGAGGGAGGGGGAGAGGGTAGGAGAGGGAGGAAGGGAGGAGAGAGAGGGAGGGAGAGAGAGAGGGGAGAGAGGAGAGAGAGAGGGGGAGAGAGAGAGGAGAGAGAGAGAGAGGAGAGAGAGAGAGAGGGAGAGAGGAGAGAGAGAGAGAGAGAGAGATGTGAGAGAGAGAGAGAGAGAGAGAGAGAGAGAGAGAGAGAGAGAGAGAGAGAGAGAGAGAGAGAGAGAGAGAGGGAGGGAGGGAGAGGGGGAGGGAGGGAGGGAGGGAGGGAGGAAGTGAGGGAGTGAGGGAGGGAAAGAAGGGGGGAAAGAAAATAAAAAAAGGGGATTGGACGAGAGGAAAGAGAGATGTGTGAAGGAAAGGAGAGAGTAATGAAAGTGGTAGGAGAAAGAGACAAAGAGAGAGAGAGAGAGAGAAGGAGTTAACGAGAATAGAGGGAAGTCAGAGGGAAGAGGGGAGAGGGGAGAGGGGAAGGGCCGGTTACCGTGAGACTGTGGCCGCGCGAGGCAAGCATACTTTACGAGGCCACACAACATCAAGGCCGAATCAATTTGCATCGACTTTCAATTACTCGCATTTTGTCTTGCGGGCGGCGAGACAAGAGAAAGGGGAGCGGGTCCCAAACAGACACACCCGCTATTGCACAAACACACAAACATACATACACACGCCCACCTCCCTTGAAACACACATACATACTTACTCAACCTCCTCCCCCGCTTCCTCCTCTCTTCCTTTTTCCTCCTCCTCCCTTTATCCCTTTCCCTTTCTCCTCTTCACTTCTACCTCCTCTTCCTCCTCCTCCTCCTCCTCCCCCTTCACCCTCAATCGTCCCTCCTCCTCATCCTCCTAATCCCCCCTCTTTCGTCCTCTCTTTCACCCCCCCCCTTCCCCCGTCCCTCTTAAGACGGGCCTCGCTGCCTCGTAAGTTAAGGGGCATCACAAGCCGTCGCTTTTCTATTATTGTAAATCGCTTCATCCCGAGGTCCTTCGGTAACGCCCCCGTGCGCAGGAGAGAAACAGGAAGAGCGGGAGCGAGAGAGAGAGAGAGAGAGAGAGAGAGAGAGAGAGAGAGAGAGAGAGAGAGAGAGAGAGAGAGAGAGAGAGAGAGAGAGAGAGAGAGAGAGAGAGAGAGGAGCGAGAGAGAGGGAGGGAGGGAGGGAGAGAGAGAGAGAGAGGGAGAGAGAGAGAGAGAGAGAGAGAGAGAGAGAGAGAGAGAGAGAGAGAGAGAGCGGGAGAGAGAGAGGGAGAGAGAGAGGGAGAGTGTGAGCAGGAAGAGAGAGAGGAGAGGAGAGGGAGGGAGGGAGGGAGGGAGGTAGGCGGGAGAGAGGAGAGAGAGGGAGAGGAGGGAGGGAGGGAGGGAGGGAGGGAGGGAGGGAGAGAGGAGGGAGGGAGGGTTAGTAGGGAGGGACGAGAGGGAGAGAGGGAGGGAAGAGAGAGAGAGAGAGAGAGAGAGGGAGGGAGAGAGAGAGAGAGAGAGAGAGAGAGAGAGAGGGAGGGGGGGAGAGAGGGAGAGAGAGAGAGAGAGAGAGGGGAGGGAGGGAGGGAGGGAGGGAGGGAGAGAGAGAGAGAGAGAGAGAGAGAGAGAGAGGGAGAGGGAGAGAGGGGGGAGGGAGGGAGGGGGGGAGGGAGAGAGAGAGAGAGGGAGAGGGAGAGAGGGAGAGAGAGAGAGAGAGAGAGAGAGAGAGGGAGAGGGAGAGGGAGAGGGAGAGGGAGAGGGAGAGGGAGAGAGTTTTGACTTTGACTTTGATATCAAAATGTAAACGATAGAACGAGAGGGAGAGGGAGATAGAAAGGGATAGGAAAAAGGAAAGGGAGAGGGAAAGGGAGAGGGAAAGGGAGAGGGAAAGGGAAAGGGAAAGGGAAAGGGAGAGGGAAAGGGAAAGGGAAATGGAGAGGAAAATAGAAAGGGAAAGAGAGTGAGAGTGAGACATTTAGAAGGGTGATACATAAAATGTCACTAACTAAATGCCAAAAAAAGCGGACGGATAAGAAATGAGTCTTATCGTGATCTCACTTTGTCCACAGGAAGCGTGAGTGCGAATGAGTGCGAATAAGTGCGAGTGAGAGTGAGCGTGACATATGCACAACCGGAGAAGAGGCGTCGAGGTTGAGATATGCTTGATAAATGAAAGAGTGAGAGTGAGAAAGAGAGTGAAAGTGAAAGTAACAGAGAGCGCCAGGTATGTGAGAGTAAGAGTGAAAGTGAAGGTAAGAGCATCGGTTCAGTGGGAGCGAGTGTGAAAGTAAGAGTGAGAGCAGGAGAGAGTGAGAGGGAAAGTAAGAAGGAGATCAGGAGAGTATCAGGTGAGTGAGATTGAAAGTGAAGGTGTGGGTGAGAGTGAGAGTGAGAATAGGAGAGTATCAGGTGAGACTGAGAGTAAAGATGAGAGTATCGGTTGAGTGGGATTGAAAGTGAAAGTGAGAGTGAAAGGGAGAGGGAGAGTATGAGAGTATCGGTTAAGTGAGAGCGCGAGTAATGAACATGGAAGTAAGAATATCAATGTTTAGAAGAGTAATGAGGTATTAGCCAAGTAAAGTAAGAATGGCTGAGAGAGTATAGTTAATAGGTAGAGAAAACGAAGAAACGAAAGGAGCAGGGGAAGGGGCAGGGCAGCGAGGAGGATGAGCCATGGAAGCGAGGGAGGTGAGGGTGAGGGAGAGAAGGTGAGAATGAAGAAGTGGAGAAGAAGGAAATGAGAAAGAGAGAAGGGAGAGTAGCGGACAATTCAGAACTCTATTATTGCAGCAAAATGGCCCTGTCAAGCCGAGCATATCTATCCCACTATTCCTCGAAGATTGTCAGCTTCCCTGCACGCCCACGCCCCGCTTCAGAAAGACGCCCACAAGGAGAGGTGATAAAGAGATAGAGAGCTTCGGAAAAAAAATCCCGGTGCCACGCCAACGCTTGTTATGTGATGCCCAGGGCTTCTGCCAGTGTGCTCACTCTCCCCCCCCCCTTCTCTCTCTCTCTCTCTCTCTCTCTCTCTCTCTCTCTCTCTCTCTCTCTCTCTCTCTCTCTCTCTCTCTCTCTCTTCTCTCTTCTCCTCTCCTCTCTCTCTCTCTCCCTTCTCTCTCCCTCTCTCTCTCTCTCTCTCTCTCTCTCTCTCTCTCTCTCTCTCTCTCTCTCTCTCTCTCTCTCTCTCTCTCTCTCTCTCTCTCCCTCTCTCTCCTCCATCTCCCCCCTCCTCTTCCCCTCTATCTCCTTCACCCTACTTTACTATACTCTAAGCATTTTTTTTTTCATTAACTCCCCTCGTTATTTACTTTCTTTTATCGTTATCCTCCTCTTCCGCCTCCTCATTTTCTTCCTCTTCTCTCCACCTCCTCCTCTCTTATCTCACTCATCCTCATCATCGTTTTTCATCGTCATCTCCTATTTCCTCTTATTTCCTCGTAGTCCACTTTTTTTATCTCTCTTATTCTTCTTCCTTTTCTTCCTTATTCCTCTTCTTCCTAACTCACTCCCCTCATTCTCCATCATTTTCCACTTCCTCCTCACCCTCCACTTTTCTTCATCTACACCTTCTTCTTCTTCTTTTATGCTTCTTAATCTTCCTACTCTTCCTTCTCGCTTTTTCTTCCACTTTTCCAATTCTCTTCGCACTTCCACGTCCTCCCTCCCTCCGTCCTTCTTCCACTTCCTTCCCTTCCGTCCTTTCCTTCCGCCCTCCCCCTCCCCCCGTTTAATGAAAGCTCCCTCCCTCCTCCCCCCCTCCCTCCCTCCCTCCCTCCCTCCCTCCCTCCCTCCCTCCCTCCCTCCCTCCCTCCCTCTTCCTCTCCTTCTCAACGCACAGCACAATAGACAGCGCCCGCCTGTACCCAGCGCTGACTATACATAAAAATAGTCCCCCGCTGTTCAGACTAACATTTCCTGGCAATTCATCGCCCAAGTTCAACCCGAGGCTGTCGAAGGCTACTCAGAAGCAGGCGATATCCAGGAAAAGCTTTGAAGAGACGCAAAAGGAAACTTAATCTGAAATCAGTAAATAAATAAAGAGGTAGGAGAGGGACTGATGAAAAGCCTTGATGCACACAGACACAGTTGACGCACACACACATTCCCACACAAACACAATAATTGTAATAATAATGATAATAATAATAATAATAATAATAATAATAATAATAACAATAATAATAAATAAATGAATAAGACAAAATTATCATAATTACATAAATAAATGAGGAAATAAATAAACAAATAAATGATAAATATATAATAATAATAATAATAACAATAATAATGAAAATAACAATAATCATCATAATTCTCATTAAAATCAATAAAAATAATAATAACAATCACAATACCACTAACACCAATCCCTCAAGCAATCACAAATCAACAGGCGAAGGAGAGGCGACCCGACCCGATCGCGAAGCAGCGGCGGCGACTAGCGACGGTGGCGGCGGGACAGCGGGCCGGGGCCAGTGAGTGGCGCGCGCGAGAGTGAAATTAATCCGAGCGGCAGGCATGGCTCCCGCTCGTTCGCGATGGCGGCGAATTAATGGCTCGGCTCTCGTCCATTTATTCATCGCGGACACGACCAGCGGGACAGCAGCTTCCGTCGTACTTCCACGGCTTTCGGCGCATGCTAATTGGGCGTGGGACGGGCGTGTGGTCGTGCATGGGTACGGAGAGAAGTGTGGTTGTATGTTACGGGAAAATAAGTGTGTCTGTGGTACGAAGAGTGATGTGGACAGGTGATGAGAGGCTAGTGTATAATGTGTGTATAATGTCTCTGTGTGTGTGTGTGTGTGTGTGTGTGTGTGTGTGTGTGTGTGTGTGTGTGTGTGTGTGTGTGTGTGTGTGTGTGTGTGTGTGTGTGTGAGTGTGTGTGTGTGTGTGTGCATATATATACATACATATACATATATATGTGTGTATATATATATATATATATATATATATATATATATATATATATATATATATATATATATATATATACACATATGAAGTACGAACCAATTTACATATAAACGGTAAGGAAAGCGGGACATAAACCTTGATGATACAACGAGAGGCACTTGAGTGAGTGAGTGAGTGAGTGAGTGAGTGAGTGAGTGAGTGAGTGAGTGAGTGAGTGAGTGAGTGAGTGAGTCAGTAAATGAGTAAGTGAGTGAGCGAATGAGTGAGTGAGTGAGTGAGCGAGCCTACGCCAGAGCATGTTCCGGCTGTAGGACTGTACGCTTGAATGTACATGACTCGGCGAGACCGGTTTGGCGAAGCAAATACTGTTCACTACACTTTCCAATGCCGCGAATGCAACGCATGCGCACTCTGGCCCAGAAATATCCTTATTAACATTAATATTAACAATAATAATAATAATGATATCAATAACAGCAACAACAAAAATAACTAGGGTATCATACATTAAACTAATAATAAAAATAGCAACCATAACAATGAAACTAATTGATGAAAGCAGCAAAGACATTAAAAATAAATAAATACATATATAAAGCCCGAATGTATCCTCTTCTACCCAAAGAGATATAACCACGCATGCGCATACGGTTGCTAAATATATTTTCAATATAATAACAACCACAAACGGAGTAAAAATAACAAAAACAACTACATGAAAGTAAACAATCACCAAAAGGACAAGAGAAACCTTAATCGAAAACAATATCCATAATTAGAAGGCGATGAAAAAAATCTTGGAACTTATAGGGACATACATAACCCCCCCCCCCCTTTTCGCCTGATCCTGGGAAACTGAATACTAAAAAAAATATTACACAAACACAAGCATATAAATAAATAAATAAACAACACATACTCGATAAAAAAGACACGAAAATAAATAACTACTTTCCTTACCTAACCTAATCTAAGCCTAACAAGAAACAACAAAAACGCACACACACACATAAAAAAAACACCCCCACCCCAACCCACCCTCAAAACCCACAAAACAGCCCACTCGGCCCACCCTCCAACCCCCCCCCCCCACTTACGGACCTAACCCTCGCGCAAGGTCACTTCGCTGCGGACGTTTCACTCACAAAACCTCAGCGAAGTGAAAGTCCTTTTCGACAAATCACTTGTCTAGCCGCACTTCTCCCCCCCCTCCTAACCCTCTCCCCTACCCCCACACACCTTCCCTCTACGCACCCCCCCCCCCTCCACTCTACTGGCGGTATCATTTTACACACAGAAACACACACGAAAACGCACATACGTATACACACTCACACATCCAGTGACCTATTTTAGGACTCGTAGAACAGACGAAAGTTATCTTGGCTTTCTATCAGGGCGGTTGGGTTTAGACTTATCTACGTATCTTACATATATGTACATACATAACGTATATGTGTATATATGTACACACATGAACGTATATGTGTATATATGTACGTATACATACATATACATATACATATACATACATACATACATATATTATATATATAATATATATATATATATATTATATTAATATATATATTATATTTATATACTATACACACACACATATGCATACAAACATAGGTGTATCTATATGTGTGTGTATATATATATATATATATATTATATATATATATACTATATATATATATTATATATATATATATATATATATATTATGTATATGTTATGTTATATTATTGTGTTTGTATATGTATGTTATATATATAATGTATACATATCTATATATACATATGTATATATATATGTATACATATAAATGTATATATATATATATATATATATATATATATATATATATATATATATATATATATATATCATAGCTATATATCCATACAGACATACATTTTTTAACTAAGTCTAAGAAAAACAATATTCCATAACCCGTTATCCAAAGGTTAGGCTCGCCACCCAAGACACCTCGAGCAAGTTTCCTGGCAGGTGGAAAACATCTTGTCAAACTTGGGGCTCACTTGCCACTACGCGCGAACCCAAGACACGCGAGCGAGCGAGCGGCGAGAGGCGACAGGAGCAGCACGCCCTTCTTGCGTACTCTTTGCGAAAGAGGTGTTGCAGCCGCGGGTTTCGACTGACGGTCTTTTTTGCCTGACTTCTACGTTTGTCTGGCTTCTTGTTTTATTCGGGATGTATTCTCTTAATTCGACAGAGTGATCGAGGGAGGAAGAGGATAAAGGGGATAGAAGGGGGAGAAATGCGGAAAGGAGAGAGGAGAGAGGGAGGAAGAGAGGGAAAGAGAGACAGAGAGAGTGGGGGAGAGAGAGAGAGAGAGAGAGAGAGAGAGAGAGAGAGAGAGAGAGAGAGAGAGAGAGAGAGAGAGAGAGAGAGAGAGAGAGAGAGAGAGAGAGAGAGAGAGAGAGAGAAAGAGGGAGAGAGAGAAGAGAGAGAGAGAGAGAGAGAGAGAGAGGAGAGAGAGGAGAGAGAGAGAGAGAGGAGAGAGAGAGAGGAGGGAGAGAGGAGAGAGAGAGAGAGAGAGAGAGAGAGAGAGGAGAGAGAGAGAGAGAGAGAGAGAGAGAGAGAGAGAGAGAGAGAGAGAGAGAGAGAGAGAGAGAGAGAGAGAGAGAGAGAGAGAGAGAGAGGCAGGCAGAGGCGAACAAAAGCACACCCACACTCAAGTAAAGCAAAAAGGAAACACTCAATTAGGACAGGTAAAGCGGCTAACCTTGACACCCTGCAGTGCCTGACCTGCATTTGACCTGCATGCTATGCCACGGCCTTTTTAGCGGAGGCTCAGTGTCTCTCTCTGTTTAAGGGGGGGGGGCGACTGACGAAGGCAGGCTTTCACACTTCCCTTTTCTTTGGGTTCCCTTACGTAATGAGACAGTGGATCTGTGATAATACAAACAGTGTTGAAATTCCGAAACGGCCTATATTTGGCATTAACACGAGCCGAGTGAATGTCCGAAGTTCCGTAAATGTACTTCCAATGACTGTACATTTTTGACGCGCGCACTTCCACCTACGACAGAGAGCACAACATACACGCGTGAATATACACATATACACCCGCACAAGCACAAAGAGAAACACACGCACACGTAAGACCCATCAAGCAAACACTTTAACACGAATACATAACCATGCATTACACGTTCATGAAAGAGCCCACCGTACTGGCACCATTCCAGCAGCTTTTAAATGGATCCAGCTGGCAGGCAGATGGCTATGGGACACCGGGAACCAAGACGATGAAAAGCGTGCGTGTGGGCGTGCGCCTGGGTGTGGGTGGCCCTCCGCTGACGGTCCGGCCTGAATCGTATCGTTTTACTTGGGTAGTCTTTCTCTGTCTCTGTCTCTGTCTCTGTCTCTGTCTCTGTCTTTGTCTATGTCTCTGCTTCTGTCTTCGTCTCTATCTCTTTATCTCTCTTTCTCTTTCGTTCTCTCGTTTTCCTTTCACCCCCTCGATCTCTATCTTGTTTTCTATCTTTCGATCTCTTTGTTTTTATGTGTATTTGTGTGTTTGTATAAGTGCTCGTGTGAGTGTGAGTCTGACATAAGAAGAGAGTATGAGTTAGAAAAAAATAATGAGTGGGCGAGAAAATAACACGTAGAATGAGACAGAGTGAGACGGAGTTAGGGAGAGTGAGAGAGTGAGAGTTAAATTGAGAGTTCGAGTGAAAGCGCGAGTGCGTGAGCGATTGCGTGAATGAGTATGAGAGAGAGAAAGAGAAAGAGAAAGAGAGAGAGAGATAGAAAGAGAGAGAGATAGAAAGAGAGAGAGAAAGAGAGAGAGAGAAAGAGAGAGAGAGAGAGAGAGAGAGAGAGAGAGAGAGAGAGAGAGAGAGAGAGAGGAGAAAGAGGGAGAGAGGAGAGAGAGAGAGAGAGAGAGAGAGAGAGAGAGAGAGAGAGAGAGAGAGAGAGAGAGAGAGAGAGAGAGAGAGAGAGAGAGAGAGAGAGCGTGTCATACGGGCACATGCTTTTCATCAGCGTGTCGTGTGCCTCTGTCTGTATGACAGAGGCCCCGAGAGCCACAAGATGATCGTCATATCCGGGAAAAGTCCAGAATACGTTTAGTCTTGTCCTGTCCCCCCCCCCCCCCGCTCTCTTTTACATGCTGAGACTAACCTCGGAAGCCTTTCGTGTGCTCTCTCCCACTCACTACTCTCTCTCACTCTCTATGTCTGTCTCTCACACACAGTCACCTAATCACTCATTCATCCATCTATTCATTCACTCACTCATTCCCTCATCCATCCAATCACTCACTCACTCATCCATACATTCATCCCTTCACTCACTCACCCATTCACTCATCCATTCATTCACTTACTCATTCACTAATCCATTCACTCATTCACCTATACTCTTCCAGCTGAGAACTTGCCTCGCCTCGTCTTACCGCTTATGTACCGAACAAGTCACCCAATCCAACAACAAACAAACAAACGCACAAGGACTGACGTACACAAGTTAGTTGCTTCGCTATTCTCGGGTCAATAGAAGTCCCTCAGTCATCACTTGTAAATAGAAGAATCATTCAACACAACCCGCCCCCCCCCGTCTTAACCCCCACACATATACCCCCCCCCCTACCCACCCCAGAGAATAAAGAATTTAGATAGAACGTGGCAACGCTAAATGGGCGAGCAAAATCTAAATGAGGGAATGGATGCGTTGAGACTCCAAAAAAGGTAAACAAAAACAAAACAAAAAAATAATGATTCATACACTCTCTAACTCAGAAAAAAAAGAAAAAGATTCTTCGTCCAGGTCGTGTCCATAAAGACTAAACTAAATTTGCTTTCAACTGAATTACGGGCCCATGACAAGCGACTCGCTGGGTATACCTCCCATACCCCCTAACCCCTCCCCCCCTCTCTCTCTCTCTCTCTCTCTCTCTCTC
>NW_028234410.1:28280091-28285091 GCF_977035675.1 Penaeus japonicus
AGAATATCAGAATGTTTTTATCTTATTTCTTTATTCTATATATCCTTAAGAAAGGGATTAGTGTTAAGGAGATAAAATGTTAGGGGAGAGAACGCGATAGGGAGAGAAAATGGCGAAAAAGAGAGAGGAAGGAGGCATAGAAAGCCATTCCAAAGACGGCGCCATCTGGCCAAGTCAAGCCAGGCTACCAAATGCCTTCAGCTCCCTAGGCGGGTTGTGCGCTGACGGTCAATTGGTGGAAAGGTGAAAGGAAGGCGCCCATTGGTGGAAACCTAGGTATTGACTAGGCTTTCCGATCATACATTTGATTAGCATACCATGATATGAATAATGTACTATCGCAGACATTCTGTAGTGTACCAGATACTATTAATTCATCATGTTCCTATCATCACATACTATAACATAGAATTAGCAGACCTTGATATCATTTGCATATTATGATTTGATTTTGAAGGCAGGCTTTCATAAGAGGGAGTCTCGGACATCTTGCTCCAGGGCAGACCGGGATTGCAATGCAAAGCTAGGGCGTGCATTGCAGAGGGCATACGAGGGGTATGCTATTGCTGTCTTGAACAAACAAACACACAAACGCACGCACATAGATATACACTTATGCGGATAAGACGCATTCAACACACACACAAACACACACACACACGTACACAAGCACACACACACGTACACAAGCACGGACTCATACACACACGCTTGCAGTCGCATGCCAAAAAGGTGTTAATTTCCCCAGACACCTCTCTTTGCTTGAACCTTGATTAAATCTGCTTTGAAAGAACGATGTCACACCGAAGGAAAAACATCTTACTGGGAGAAATGGAAAGATAATGATAAAAGGTAATAATAAAGAGAGGGTTTATTAATGAGAGTGATAAAGATAAATGGCAATATGAGATACAAGTAAACAAATGATAAATTAAGGAACATGATATAAAGGTAATTAATAATACTGAAGAATGACAATGATAGTGTTAATGATAATGACAACAACAACGCCAATTATGATAATAATAATGATAATAAAAATAATAATCCTAGAAAGTCAAGCAAAAGATGGAGAGACTCGACAACACATATTGAGCAACAAAATAGAAAAAAGAAAAGAAAAAGAGAATAAGAAGATTAAATTACCGAAAAAAGGAGAAGTCGAGATCCAAATGTAAACTGAAGAACTGCATTTTACCGCAAGCATTAGCGCAATGACGTCACTCACCTGCTCATAAAGAGTGAAGAAGGCAGGCAGGGAGGGAGGGAGGGAGGGAGGGGAGGGGGGAGGGGGGCTTGGCATCTGATCCGCTTAATGGAACACAGGCTTTGCGAAGCGGGAAGCCTCAAGCCCCTGTCTTAGAACTACGTGTACCATTACCTCGGGGCTGCTACAGTGGGTGTGCGTGAGGCGTTTCATATTCAGGAGCGCGTGGAGTTTGTTTAGCGTTTAGGAGTCGGTTGTGTGTGCGTGTGTGTGTCGAAGCACACGTACACTTAGATATATAGTTACACATCCACATAGGTAAATATATGTATATATATATATATATATATATATATGTATGTATATATATATATATATATATATATATATATACGTAGATATATATATATATATGTGTGTGTGTGTGTGTGCGTGTGTGTGTGTGTGTGTGTGTGTGTGTGTGTGTATTTGTGCATATGTATGTATGTATATATATAATATATATATTATATATATATATATATATATTATAATATATATAATATATATATATATATATATATATATATATATATATATATATATATATATATATATTTACCTATGTGGATGTGTAACTATATATCTAAGTGTACGTGTGCTGTAGTTCTAAGACAGGGGCTATATATATATATATATGTATATATATATATATATATATATATATATATATATATATATATATATATATATATATATATATGTGTGTGTGTGTGTGTGTGTGTGTGTGTGTGTGTGTGTTTCCTTCTTTTTTACATATGGTTATACATATATGTGTGTGCGTATGTGTCTACTTCTTCATGGACCGCACCGACTCAGCCTCCTATATGAGTAAGGACCATCCGCAACAATCACCCACCATCCCTGCACCAATCTACCTCCTCCCCTACACCATGCATCCCCCTGAATTCATAACCAAAAAGACGAGTCGCAAGGAGGCTGATTAGCTGGAAATACTACCCAAGGAAAATATATCTTCCTTTGAGAATCGACTTCGCCTTGTAAATTTCACAGATTAAGAGCTTCCCTTGGCAAAATCAACATACAAAGCCTTTGTTCTCCAGAATATTAATTCCATTTTTTCTTTGTTACTTTTTTATCTATTTCTTTCTTTTAAGTAAGATGCGGCGGGAGCGGGAAATTCTATATTCTTGCGAAGACGTGGGATAAAGACTCCCAGACATGCGAAGAGATACGTAACATGGAAAACATATTACGTGAAAGTAAAGAGTTTTTAAATTTCGTTATGCTAAAAGGAACATAGTCAACAGAGCCAAAATAGCCAAGATATATGCACGTCGACCAAGCAATTGACATGATAACTACATTCAATTCCATTGTCTGTTTACTTACAGGGAAATGATTTTGTTCTGGAATAAGCCGCTTCCCTCGCATACATATAAACATTTTCCCGTGCGTAAGAAAGGTACGTTGTCGAAATTGCTCTATCAGAACTTTCCTAAATATACAGCGCCGTAAATTTCATTCCAGAGGAGCTCCCCCTTTTTAATAGAGACACTCGGGGTTTTTCCTCTTAAAACTTTGGATATACGAAAAGCAAAAGCAAGAGGAAATGGCCACTTCATGCACGCTACCAAGCCGACTGACGGAGAACTTTCAACGACGAAAGCAAACAAATGATTCTTCTTTTCTTCTTTCTTTTATTTCAGGGTATTTCGGACAGCGAGATGCGCTTGAAGAATTCAAAAAAATAAATGGGCAGTGTGATGAGGACTGGGAGTGAGAGAAGTAGAGAGAAAGCGAGGGAGGGGAGACAGAAAGAGAGAGAGAGAGAGAGAGAGAGAGAGAGAGAGAGAGAGAGAGAGAGAGAGAGAGAGAGAGAGAGAGAGAGAGAGAGAGAGAGAGAGAGAGAGAGAAAGAGAGAGAGAGAGAAAGAGAGAGAGAAAAAAAAAAGAAAGAAAGAGAGAGAGAAAGAGAGAGAGAGAATCTTAATTAGGAAAATAATACAATTACTTCTAAACTAGAGTATAAGATTACACTCAACATGCAGCCAAGAATTCTGCAGGACTGTATAATCTTTTGTTCTTACAATGACCTAATTAAGAGCAGGAAGGAGAAAAGTCAGAAAACGTCGGCTAGGACTTAGCGCAAGACTGAAGTAAGTACATGCATTTGGTGCAATACTTATGGCATTCATTGAGACAAGACTGAGAATATTTACCTTCACAAAGAGACGAAAGTTAACGTTATCGACATTTGTTAACCATTCAGTGGAACTGCTTACTTCTATTTATTGTTATTAGTGATAATAATGATAATTTTCATTATTGTTATTATCACAATACTATTTTCATTATCGCTATCATTGTCATAATGTCCGTTATCATCATCAGTCATTGTTATCACTATTATCATTAATATTCTACACCAACCCTATAGACGATGTGACAAATGTTAACCAAACCTACACACTTGGGACCCTCGAAATACCCACGGCTTGTGAACTTGCCATCAAAAGCTCTGAACCATCCGTATCTAAATCCTGTGAAACATATACCTTGTTCAAAAGAGTTTCGTTCCTTAATTAACTAATACAAAATACTTTCATCTAAGGAATTACTTACATGTAATGAGCAACAGTTGTTGATTGTAGTTTGTATAGCATGAGAGAGCTATCTTGCCAGTGTACCGAAGGATAAAATGATAATGATTTGAAGGTAATACATATACTATATTCTTCTCAAAACTAAGGTACACATTTCTGCAGTTTTTTTTACTTGGTGGTATATTGTATCGAGGTTTGGATACCCCGTTTTAGATGATTTATAATAATTATAATTCGTTGATTATTCATTCATTGACAACGGTTAAACAACGATACAGTTGTTGTGTAGGGAGTAAATGTGTATAACTTTGTTTCTTCAGATATTTCATTTTCTCTTTAAAATAACTTCAGTAACTCGTAGAACATAAGAGTATTTTCAGTTTGTTATTGAGGCATATGGAGTACATTGGTGAAACTTTGTACTTTGAAATGTGCCAAAGTTGCAGATGTGGAGATAACACGTCGTACACCTCCCGCCTAATGTCTTTTACATACTTGAATATATAATATTTTCTTGAATAATCTTAGCCAAGTAAGTTGCAACATCTACAGTTGTTCTTAAAAGGAAACGACTCATTACAACAAGTACTGTAACTACCTAAGTGGCTGAAATACGGAAAATTATAATGATAGTTATTATAATCATGATGCGTTTCAAGCTGAGTTGCTAATAAACTTCAGTATGTAGATGAAGTAGTTTAATAAAGAAGTTAGGGAAGAGTTGAAGCGAAGTTGCTAATATTAGGGGAGGCGTGCTTCTTCCACAAAGGCCTATCGACTTTTTCCAGTTTAGAATAAAAGAAGAAGAAGAAGAAGAAGAAGAAGAAGAAGAAAAAAAGAGACAGCGTATAGACCTTATACCTTGCTACATGTGACGATAAACTGATGAAAGTCAACTTTGATTAAAATGTTTGATTCTCATGACTAAATTATATGTGCACCGTTTACTACATTTCCTCAAGGTTTTCAGTAATTCCTCGGCCAGGTAAGAATCATTCAAAGCAAGTCATTGGTAAAGGGCGTTCTTTAATATTCATAACTTTTATAAAATATTAGCAAAGGAGAATGATACTTTCAGTGACTATAAAGCAACCGTTGATATTTTAGATGGAAAATCATTCACAAGGGCACACCCAATGTCAGTGATACACCATATGTATATATAAGATATATGCACACACACACACA
>NW_028234410.1:28292591-28295091 GCF_977035675.1 Penaeus japonicus
TACCTAAGAAGAACTTTGAATGGAATGAGTCTCTCAAACTTTCTCATTTAAAAGTGATTTATTGATTGGCAGTTAAAAAAAAGATCAAAGCTTGCGAAGATTCTATCTGGCATTGTTATTGTCAGGTGGTAAGTTAATATCTGACAGAAGACTCCACCATTTTATTTATTTTATTTTTTTTACTTTAAAAATCAAGTGGAAAACATTGTACGTTTTTTATATTTAAATCATTTTTTTATAATCCAAGCCACCTACACACAATAAAAGTGTTAGTTATAATAATGATAATAACAATGATAATGATGATGATATTTCTGATAGCAATAATTTCATTGATGATATTTATAATAATGATGATATCAGTTATGATAAAAATGATAACAATAATAAGAACAATAACAATGAGGATAACGGAAATAATATCAATAATGATACTACTGCTACTACTACTAATGATGATAATGATAATGATAATACAAACAACAATGATAATAATAATAATAGTAATATCAATAATAATAAGAACAACAATAAAACTAGCAAAAATCTATTTACGTAACAAGACAACACCTCGTCAAACTAATTTAATTTTTATTTCCATGTATCATTGCTTATATAAACTGAATCTTAAAAAACAACAACTAACATCTATATCAATTCAAGAATTACGAAATGGTCACCCCTCTACCTTTCCATGCACCAAATAATAAATATGTTGATAATAATGTAAAAAAAAAGAGTATGTCTTGGAAGTTAAGGAACAAAAAAACTTTTGTATGGTTGATATGAATTGCCTCAAGAAAGTTACTATGATAAGTTAAAAAGGAAGGAAAAGTTATGGAGGGAAAAAACGAAGAGTCGTGTAGTTAGGAAGTATAAGGATGAGACAACATTGTATGATGTTTTGGATGTATTGAAAGAGCAAAGGAGGGTAGCTTGGTAAACATTTGTTTTTGAGATACCTACATCTGATCTAAGGAAATCTAACCCTCTAGTTTCAAAGAGAGAGAGAGAGAGAGAGAGAGAGAGAGAGAGAGAGAGAGAGAGAGAGAGAGAGAGAGAGAGAGAGAGAGAGAGAGAGAGAGAGAGAGAGAGAGAGAGAGAGATGAATAGAAAAAAGATATATAGATAAAAAGATGGTTCATGGCGGGATGGGAATGAAGTTTTGGTTAGATAGGTAGAAAGTTATAGGCGGATGTGAATGAAGAGAAAAAAAAGATAAAATACATAGATTTAAAATAATAGATAGAACAGATTATTAAGAACACTTGAATAATAGTAAAAGAAAAAGAAAGAGAAAGAGAGAGAGAGAGAGAGAGAGAGAGAGAGAGAGAGAGAGAGAGAGAGAGAGAGAGAGAGAGAGAGAGAGAGAGAGAGAGAGAGAGACAGAGAGATAGATAGATATAGAGAGAGGAGAGAGAGAGACAGACAGACAGACAGAGAGAGAGAGAGAGAGAGAGAGAGAGAGAGAGAGAGAGAGAGAGAGAGAGAGAGAGAGAGAGAGAGAGAGAGAGAGAGAGAGAGAGAGAGAAAGAGGGATGCTAGAAACATGAACACATTTTAATCAAATATTCGTATGATATAATTTTTAACAAATTTAACTTTTGGTCCCCTTTAGATAAGGAGAATACTCGTCAAATACTAACATATAAGACCTATCAACAGTACTAGAATTTCGCAACATACCTTCCCAAGGAAAGTCTTAGAAACTTTATTTACCTGTTCTTTTCGTTTTGTCAGTGAATCAGTGAAGCAGTGAATAAAAGAGAAACAAATAGGCGATAATAATAATAAAAAAGAATAATGAAATGAGAACAATAATAATGACGAAAACAATAATAATGACGAAACAATAATAATGACACAAACGATACAAATGAAATAATGAAAAAAAAATAAACAGTAAAAAATGAATCAAACAAGAAAAAGATTAACAAAAAACAATGAGTTGATGACCTCACCTGAGATTCCGACTCATCAGGTTCGATATGATGGAAAGCTTGACCTAATTGGAATCGCATTTCGATGTCTCTGATCCAGGTCTCTGTCTTGATCAGCATCTGGAAGGCGGTGCTGTCCTCCTCAGCCAGGTCACCGTAGACGTTGTCCCGGTCTTTTCGGTTGAGAGAATTAAAATTTTTTGGTAGGGTGATTGAATCGCGGGACTTGTGAATTTTGAAGTTTTGGTAGGGGGTTTATGGAGGATGTGAATTTTTGAATGTTTATGCTAGGGATTTTGGTTATGGCGGGATGATGAATGTTAGTTTCATTTGTAGGGTGTTTCTATGATTCTTTTTGCTGAAAGATTTTGAATTCTTTTTGTTGAAAAAGTTTTTGTTAGGGTGGTTAATGAGTCGGGGATGTGAATACACAGTTTTGTATAGGGTGGTTATGGGGGATGTGATCATGAAGTTTGGTAGGAGTCTTGTTATGGCGGCGGGATGTGAATAATAATGACGATCAGTGACAATCAGTCACAGTATAACTAAAGAATCGCAAC
>NW_028234410.1:28357591-28372591 GCF_977035675.1 Penaeus japonicus
CTTCTTATCAAGGCAAAGATAAACTTTACAGGCCGGTGATTACTGATCCTTCGGCAATAGGAGTTTTTGTAAGGTCAGATTACTCATACTACATTTTTCCTTTTGTTGAAATTGCAAGTTATTTTTTCCTTCATTTATGAGTACCTACTATACCAAATGCAAATTATAATTACTTTGGTAATATATAATATAATTATACTTTCTTCATAATTTAGAAAGAAAGAGAAAGAAAGAAAGAAAAGAAAAAAGAAGAAAAAAACAAAACAAAACAAAAACAAAAAGAAAAGAAAAGAAAAGAAAAAAGAAAAGAAAGAAAAGAAAAAGAAAAAGAAAAAGAAAGAAAGAAAAAGAAAAAAACAAAAAAAAACACAGCCCAGTCTCCTCTCAGAATGGTTACTGACAGGTCTGTTTTGGCTCCAAATGGTTTAAACGCCAGGATATTTCAAAGACGTAAGCCAAGTGGTTTGGGCTATTTGTGCGCTCTGGTTGCACCTAAGCATTATGTGCCAAATCACCCAGTGTGCCGACCAGAAAGTACAGCCAGGACAAAATATCTCATCCCCAGCGCCTGGTCCTGCCACCACTTGACGTAATATCTTTGTCCACTGACAAACTGTGGAATGGCATACAATCAGAACTGAAGAATACTGCTTCTCATTTCACCCTTTAATGATATGACAGTTTTAGCTCTGCCTGGACATTATACAGGGATACTTTGAAATAGCCAAGCCTAATGCTACAGCTTCGCACATGATCACCTGGTGTACCGGACATGCAAAAAAACGTGACGTGATATCACATCACTGGTGGGAAGGCCAGCCTAACCATGATATGATATCATGTCATTTGTCATTAAGGGGTTAATGCTATCAAGGGTGAAGGAAGAGAAAGATAAATAAAATAAACTGACTAAAGAAAGTGAAAGAAGTTTATGGGTGAGAAGAGGAGAAAATGGAAGGAACAGTGGATAAAGGAGGAAAAGAAGATAGAAAAGTATGAGTTAACCAGTTAATGAAGGGTGACGTGACACAGGAACTCATGCTTGATGATGGGCATCATGACGTTCGGGAATTTTGGATCACTATGTTATTTTCTTGTGCTATGAGTAATGAGTGAGTGATGTTGACAATTGCAGTCATAATTATTATAACTGCTGTAATATTAAGCAAAATCTAAAACCTAGAAGGCACCACTTTCTTCTAGCACCAGCAGGAGAGAGACTTGAATGGCACCCATCTATGGTCTCTAGCAAGCACTATCTTTATAGAGTGATGGCACATGGCAAGTTGCCATCCTCTTGCTCTAAAGTACCGCAGATGAATGATGTGAAGGCAGAATGAGAGGAGGAAGGTGACTCACACCATGCCCAATGCCTACAATGTGCCCCTGTGCCAGTAGGGCTGCCTTTTATTGTGGCACTCACTGTCAAAAGCACAAGTTTCCTTCCTCTTTCGTACCTCTTCATGTTATCTTCATTTTGGATTGTTATCAGTTTTGTGTTCATTCGTGACAGCACACAAATATGAAAAAATAAAGTTGCTTTTTGCCCTCCCCTGACACAGCAATACTTCTATTACATTGAGTATAAAGAAAAAAATGAGTTGATATGGACCCTGAACTACAACTTTGGTCAACTGCAGAATTGATAGAGCCTGTGATATGACAGATTTAAGTCTCTAAAAACAGTAAAACACACAAAAAGACAAAACACAAAAATGGCTCTAGCTCTACAATGAGTGACTAAATGGAGTGGGAAAAATCAAGGTATGTTACTGAAGCTGCCTCACTCAGAATAAAACCCATCCTGGAGCCTGGGCAAGCAAATCTATCCCCCAACAGCAACAGGTTAACCCACTCACGACGGGGGTATTCCAGCCTTGCATGTCACAATGCCGGGGCTTTCGAACGCTTAGGCCTAAATCAATTAAATGGCTGGCACCATATTGTGCCGCCCGGCCACCGGGCTTTTGAATGAGCGGTACAGTAGTGTACCACCCGTCCAGAGAGGGTTAAAGGGGCACAAAAAGAAGGGGAGGAGAGAAAGGAAATGGAAGTAGTGGCGATAGAAAAGGAAGATGGGGCAATGGTGGTGGTCGGCAAGAGCTCCTAACACTAAATAAATGCTATTGCAACAAAGAATACTTACAGCAGAGATATTGGTGTGATTGGCCAACATGAGGCCAGAGACTCTGTGTGCTGTGGTAATGTATGGTGATTTCTTGGAGAGTGCAACCTGTATAGATGCTGGACCCCATGGGATGAACTGGGCCATCTTCCTCTCTCTTATTCTCTGCAGAGACTTGTGCACTTGAGTTGGATCTACTTCTCCCTGGAATATGTAGATATTTTGTTGTGAAAACAAGTAAGAAAATCTGTTAATCAGCAAAATAAAATATATATTGTCCCTTTCTTAAAAACTAATATTTAACAACTAAAAATAATGAGAGATCTGCAGGTTACTGAACTATTTTGAACGGTAATAAAGAATATTATAACCATAGAAATTCAAACCATTGATACTAGGGACATGTAATATCTGCTGTAGTTTGGTTTTATAAAATTTTTAATAATTTTTCACTTAGTTCCGGAACAAATTAGTTGCCAACGAGTTAATTAGTAGGCTTACTTAACCTCTCCTGTTTATCCCTTTCCATGAAAATTGAGAAAAAAGTTTTATTTTCGGTTACTTTTGTTATTAACTCCTAACTCCTAACCAGTGGATGACGTGATGTTCATGTCATGCTTTGGCTGTTTTTCCGCCAGTGATGTGAATGCCATGTCATAGCTTTGTCTAGTCGTCTTCCTGGGAGGTTGGGTATGCAGCTGCTAGGTCTAAGCATTTCTAAATGCCCAGGCAAAATATCCAAGTGCAGCCAAAACTGCCCTGTTGGTAACCCACTATGTACAGTAGGGTATTTCAATAATTGCAACTTTTGAAATGTCATTGTGACTGTACAAAAATAGGCTCCATATATCATAAAAATGAAATGTGAAAAAAATCAGCTTGATCTGATAACGTTTAGGGGTTGCACTTTTCAATTTAATATATTACGCATTTCCGTGGAATTGGGGCCGCGCAGCGGATGAGGTCCACGCACTTCGAACTTCCTCGCTAACGTTAAGTGATGATAATTCCCTTCCGAATCGCAATCAAATTTGTGTCTTTAGGTGCATCAAGTTCCTCGCTGACCTTGGGAACCTAAATATTGCATGCAACAAATTTCTCACAGACCTTAAGCACTTAAATACCGCATATAGCAAGTTCCTCAATGACCTTAGGTCGGAAGTCTTTCAATACTTCTAGTTCCTCACTGAACTTAATGGCCTGTAAAGTAATGCCGTGTTTCTTCAATAACCATATAAACGTTAGTTAATTGATAACATTATTATACATTCCAACAAGCTTCTGTTATGTTGCTACTTGTTTGTGATATATTGGCACGATATAATTCGCTGAAAGTGTTTGATTGAAATCCAAACTTTTCTGGACGACAAATTGCTTCAAAACTTGTGACTAAATTGAAGAATTATATCAGAAATTTGGACTGAAGACTATTACTAAACTAAAGGCCATCACAAAAGTACTTAACATAAAGAAAGTATATTATTATACACAGGAGGAGAATTTGAAAGCTTCGTTTATTGGTACTGAAATTGTATCTTTTAAAGGCAAAAGACAACCGAGAGAGTGCTACAAGACATCGAGTGGTATAAAGCAAAGTTAAATGGTAGTGCTGCATCCACTGGTTCTGCTGACCATAAAGCCTACTAAAAGGAAGGAATACAGAAATAAGAGGAAATGTAGTCTGGCAAATAAATTACTGAGTGAGATTCAGGAATATGTGAAAACGATACAGATAATGAACATGACAACGGAAACTTAATCTTCCTCAACCTTAGAAGATTTATCCACTCCTGATGACTGCCAGAAGGGAAACGGAAATACACCACGGAAATAATGCAACAAATTTTACTGATGCTTTTCTTGTTTCTCAAGTAGTAGGTCTTGACAGCAGATTGATTCCTTTAGATACTACCAATTTCCATAAGAAAAGGCAGGCAACTATTGGTAAAAGAGATGACACTCTAGCTTCATTGAAGATAACCAATATGAATAAAAACATGTCATAACCTCAGGGAATTAACAGAAGTGATTGATTTTTAGGAGGATATAAATGATGAGGTCCGTTTTCAGTGGCCAATTAACTTTAATGCTATTGACGGGTAACTATTCATGAACTACTGAACAGACATGCAAAATTATTTTGTCTTGAGTCCTTAAAAGAATTTAAAAAACATAATATTGCCTAGGATATTTGTGCCAGTTGGTGTTAGGTGGTTAGGTTATATGTGATCATCATTACATGTTTGTATATCACTTGATGTTGTACTTGATAAATTATGAAGTATTGAAAATGCTGATTTGCCATCCAAGACAAAAGTTGGCTTGAAAGACAATTTGATTAGATGCTTGAGGACATTGCAAAAGAACCCTACTGTTATCAAAGGTATCTTCGAGTTGTCCAAGATCCATTTCTTTTGCTGACGAAAAGCTGTCATTAGTACAGAGCCGACAATATTTCAGACAGCATTTGGGGCATCTCAAATGTGTTCAGAAGTAGGGATCAGATTAGGGTTTGACAAATCCTACTTTGCATCCATCAGTAGATATCTGCATAACACAAATGTCATTTTCATGCCACTCTCTCACGATGCTGACAGCATACATGAGGTATTTGGTATGCTGAAAATGGAATCAGAAAAAGCTGGATATACAAACCAGCCAAACCTGAAGGATCGAATTTGGCACAATTTTTCCTATGAGAAGTTATGGAACCTCACCACAGATAAGTTTGTGAATGTCCCAGGTTTTTCGGAAAGAGTGTTTAGTTCTCCTTTGTTCCATTATATATGGAATATATACACGGTAATTGCGGATAGGGGAATATAGTACATGTGAGAAGTTGTTGCATATTATAGATATTGCCAATAAAAGATACGTTTCTAGTTTGTAATATACTTTCACCATGTGTAATATTATGCTTAATTGTAGAAAAAATAATCTTAAAAACTAGAATTATACTATACACGATTAAATAAATCAACATAATTTGAATACATCGTTAAGTAATTACTGCTAAAATGACGAAGATATTATAGAAAACGGGAATTTCACCCCAGACTAATCTAATTATTTAATAATATTTTTCGTATCTTTGAGTTAAAAGTAAAATAGGTAAATATTGATAAAAACAAATAAAAATGGTATCACTAGTCATGAAAAAATAAATGGAGCCTACTTCTGAACAGTCCCCGTGAATTTGAATGATTTTTCAAAAATCACCAATTATTGAAATACCCTAATGTACAGTTGTCATAACATACATGACCCATGAGCTTTGGCCTGACGACGGGCGATAACATCAGGGTATTTTTTATTTTGCCTGGACACAATAACAGGGTATTTTGAAATGTGTAGCCCTAATGCTTCCAGCTATTCGCCCGCTGAAGTGACAGACACACCCTACACACACAATCACCCAGGAAGCCAGCCAAAAAAAAGTCATGACATCCTACTGCCTCCCCGGTGGGAAGACCTGCTACCCTGTGACATGTCATGACATCTGTTGTTAACAGCTTAATAATTGTACCATATTAAAACACACATATATCCAAAGATCAAGAAAATCTATACCTATATTTTTTTTCTTTCAAGACCCATAACCTCTATCAAAGGGATTTTAGTGGGATAGTTCCCTTAAGCTGATAAAGAAAGAGGAGAAAAAAAGGAAGCACTAAAATTAGTAGTAGCAGAAGAAATAATGGTAGAAGATAAAATAAGAAAGGATTCTTTATCCCAATCAAATCATACACAGAAAAAAACATTATCATCCTCCAATCATTACCTGAATAATGTTTAAAATGGAAATGTAACAGTGCTGTGTGTTGCGGTCTAGGGGGGTGGAGACCATCATGTTTTTGGGCTGCAGTAAACGACGCATTACATCCAGAACAGTTGTTTTCCGCACTGATGCCACCTGTGATTAGAAGGATTAGAATTGGAAAAAAAAAAATTAAAGGGTGGTTTAAAGTAATATCTTCTTCACTTCTATATTTTTCCCTGAGAATGTAACAAGATAATCAATATAATCGTAATGGATATAATTATGATCAAACTAATGTAATAATGATAACAGATGTAATTATGCTGTACTTATATTGGTTGGCTTACAGATTTTAAGTTTAACCTAATAGAGTCACAAAGTCACATTTATTTATGATAGAACATGCCTGTTGAAGGTTTGCTATCACTGCTGTAGCAATGTTAACACGGAGGCCAATGAGAGACATGTAAACAGTCAACAAATCCAAATCCAAACATAACTAACATAATGTGATTATCATTGCAAGTAAACATGGCTGGAAAACAGGAAGAGAAATAAAAGAAAAATATTTGTAATAGGTATTACCTCTTGATCTGTGGTGAGAGGAGTGTAGCCAGTCATCAGGAAATGTAACCTTGGTGTGGGGATCAGAGGAGCAATCAGGCCAATCAGGTCATTGTTCATGTATGAGGGATACCTGTTAGACCAAAGAGGACATTCTCAGTAATGTTCCTGGAAATAGTGAATGGTGTGCAAAGGTAGTCTGCAATCTTATATCAACTCATTGGTTGCGGTTTTAATAAAATATGTATATAGTCATGTGGCAGGTTTACATTGTTTGGCATGGTGCCATCCCATGACGTGACAGCACGTCATCCAGAGTGAATAGATTAAATCAATGCATTGGCTGATCTCACAATTGTTTGGTAGAACAGCTATCTACATGGTCATGAACAGCTAGTTTGGTGATTTTAGTCATTGTTTGCTGTGCAACTACTTTCTTGCAAAGTTCATTTGAAAGTGTGAAAATATATGTTTTTGATTAACTTCAGGCTTTCAAAGTAAACCTAAACCTCGTTTGATGCTTTTGATAAACAACCATCAACAAAAATCAAAGACATGGAGGAAAAAATTTAATTAATGCCCTACCAAAGACTGTGTCTATCTATCCCTCTTTCCATGGACTTTAATTCTCTCCAGAAACTATAATTTTTTTAATACTCTGCAGATGAGTGGCAATATGTAGATGCCAAATGAGTTTTTTGGCTTGAGGATGGGGGCAACAAGTTGGTGCCACCAGTAGTCATGGTATATGTGACATTAGGGGAGAATGGATTGCTGTTTCTCAACTAAACTATGAGATATAACTCAATCAATGACTTATGATCCCAATGCAATTATAATCACTATAATTGCCATAATGTTCACCAAAATAGGTTTTGTTTAAAATCTGAAACATATGTGGCACTACTCTTTCCTAGCACCAGTAGGAAAGCCTTTGGTGGCGTCTATACATGGTCTACTAAGCACTATTTTCTGAGAGCTGTGACGCACAGCAAGATGCTGACCTCTGTCTCTATAGTACTGGAGATGCAGAATATGCAAATAGAATGATAATAGGAATTTGATCCAGGCCATGTGCATCATCTGCAATGTGATCTGTGCCAGTATGGTGTTTTAGAAGTGGCACTCTTTGTCACACACACAGGTCACCTTCCTTTTCCCCATCTCTTCATATATTACATTAGAGATGGTTGTTTCTTTCGTGCTTGTGTGCGAAAGTACATATACATACATACACACACACAAAAAGTTGCTTTTTGTCCTCTCATAAAATTAATATTTCTAGAACATTCCAAGTTGATGTAGACCCTATACTACAATTTTAGTCTATTACAACAATGATAAACACTGTCAGATTGGACATATAAGTCTCAAAAGATATTAAAACAAAAAAAATATGAACACGAATATGAATCTGGTACGATAATGAGTGAATGAAAATGAGTGTGATACGTCACAATAAGTAGGGTGATGCTTCCTTTCTCTGAAATAAAATCAATGGATATCACATAAGTGGCACTAGTTCCCATCCTGGGGACCAGTCAAGCAAATCTATCCCCGTCACCAATGGCTTAACATTCCCTATCACACTAAGCAAAAAATAACACCAACCCTGTCATGTGCTAGGACACACATAAACAAAAATAGAGATGGATCCAACAAAGACTCATGCAGCCAGGATTCTTCTGACAAATATTTTAAATTTATAATTCCTCTGAGAAGTGTGACCATTAAAATGACAGACGTGAGGTCTCCATGTAGGTTGAAATTATGTAGTGCGGGCAGCAAGCTAGAATGTAACTTACCAGCAACTCATACTCAGGATCAAAATAATAAATATAAGCTAAGAATTTTATATATGATACATTTAGAATATATTTTTTAATGCAATTATTTTGCAGCATTGATGTTTCTTATTTTGAAAGAATAAAAAAATTAGGAGCATAGAAAAGGAACTTTTTGAGCAGAAATCTTTTTTTTTGTTTGACTTAAAAAAGAAAGAGAAAGAGGGAGAAATATTGTTTATGACGGGTGTCACACTTGTGACACATTTCTGAACATGTACCAGGCACTTAAATATTACATGTAACAAATTCTTCACTGAACTTAAGCACTTAAATAACGCATATAACAAGTTCCTCGATGACCTTAGGTCGGAAGTCTTTCAATACTTCTATTTCGTCACTGACCTTAATGGCCTATAAAAGTAATGCCCGTGTTTCTTCAATAAGCATATAAATGTCAGTTAATGAATAACATTATTATGCATTCTTGAAGAATTATATCAAAAATTTGGACTGAAGACTATTACTAAACTAAATGCTATCACAAAAGTACTAAACATAAAGAAAGTATCTTATTATATACAGAAGGAGAGTTTGAAAGTTTCGTTTATTGGTACTGAAATCGTATCTTTTAAAGGCAAGAGACAAAAAAGGAAGGTATACAGAAATAAGAGGAAATGTAGTCTGTGCCAGGAAAGAAACGGAAATACACCACGGAAATAATGCAACAAATTTGCAGATTGATTCCTTCAGATACTACCATATTCCACAAGAAAAGGGAGGCAACTATCAGAAGTGATTGATTTTTTTTCCTTTTTAAGTGGCCATGAACTACTGGACAGACAAGCAAAATTATTTTGTCTTGAGTCCTTAACCCATTCATAGCGCGTCCAGGGCGTCGAATTTAAAAAACATGACATTGCCTAGGATATTTGTGCCAGTTGGTGTTAGGTGGTTAGGTTATATGTGTTCATCATTGCATGTTTGTATCACTTGATGTTGTACTTGATAAATTATGAAGTATTGAAAATGCTGATTTGCCATCTCAGACAAAAGTTGGCTTGAAAGACAATCTGATTAGATGCTTGAGGACATTGCAAAAGAACCCTCCTGTTATCAAAGGTATCTTCGAGTTCTCCAAGATCCATTTCTTTTGCTGGCGAAAAGCTGTCATTAGCACCGGGCCGACAATATTTCAGACAGCATTTGGGGCATCTCAAATGTGTTCAGAAGTAGGGATCAGATTAGGGTTTGACAAATCCTACTTTGCATCCATCAGTAGATATCTGTATAACACAGATATTATTTTCATGCCACTCTCTCACGATGCTGACTGCATGCATGAGGTATTTGGTATGTTGAAAATGGGATTGGAAAAAGCTGGATATACAAACCAGCCAAACTGAAAGATCGAATTCGATACAATTTTTCCAATGAGAAGTTATGCAACCTCAGCACAGACAATTTTGTGAATGTCCCAGGTTTTTCGGAAAGAGTGTTTAGTTCCCCTTTGTTCTATCATATACGGGAAGATATGAATAAGATATGCTAATTCCCGGCCATAATCAGCATTGTGAAAGACTGATTGGAGACATGAAGCGGTCCTGGGACATCAATACCCTTGTCTCTATATCAAATATACGGTAATTGCGGAAGAGATTGAAAGGGAATGTGGATAGGGTAATATAATATATGTGAGAAGTTGTTGCATGTTATAGATATTGCCAATAAAAGATACGTTTCTAATTTGTAATATACTTTCACAATGTGTTATGCTTAATTATAGAAAAAATACCCTTAAAAGTTAAAATTATACTATACACGATTGAATAAATCAACATAATTTGAATACATTGTTAAGTAATTACTGCTAAAATGACGAAGAAAATATAGAAAACGGGTAATTTCACCCCAGACTAAACTAATTATTTAATCGTAATTTTAGTATCTTTGAGTAAAAAGTGCAATAGGTAAATATTGATAAAAACAAATAAAAATGGTATCACTAGTCAAGAAAAAATAAATGGCGCCTACTTCTGAACAGTCTCCGTGAATTTGAAGGATTTTTCAAAAATCACCAATTATTGAAATACCCTAATGTACCAGTTGATGGCGAGTGATATGAGGGGGTATTCTAAGACAAGAGGTAATCGAAATCAGGTGATTTGATGATTTTAGACATAATTATTTATTGACACTATGTTTACATAGTCCAGATTGGAGGACAAGCTGGACTATGTCAGCCAGGCGGACACAACCCTCGACAGTGACAAGCCATTGTCTACCTTCGCCACCAAAGTGTGGCGGAGGAACGAACCTGGGACTCCTAATTTTGTTTGGCGAAAGAAGGATAATGTCCCAAAAATGTTTAAGGTAAACCTGGATGCAACTAGCAGCCCCCTTCAGATCTTGTTTTTTCACGGACAATCTCCTTCAGCACATCACCAGCGAGACCAATAGGTGAGTTTATAATTTTTCACTGTTATTGTCTCCAATATTATTACAATTTGTGTACATATAAGCCGTTTATCCAATATGGAATTATGTTATTGATGTTTGGTTTTTGTCTGCTTCTAGGTATGCAGGTATCTCTCCTCCTGTCTCCCCTCACATGAGGAAATGGACTCCCATGTCCAAGGAGGAGCTGATGGCGTACTTTGGCCTGCGGGTGACGATGGGGTTCCACAAGCTTCCCTGTTACCGGGATTTCTGGTCCCATCACCCTACCGTTTGTATTGAGCTGTTTCCACAGATGATGTCCTGGGATCAGTTTGACCACTTTACAACTCTCCTCCATTTTGTGCATCTGGAGGATGGGGAAGAGGTTCCCGAGGACTGTCTGTGGAAACTCCAAACGGTTATAGATGCCCTCAACACTGCCTTTGGTGAGACCTTGATCACCGAGAAAGACATCGCCATAGACGAGTCTTTGTGGAAGTTCCACGGGAGACTGAGGTTTGTTACCTTCAATAAAAACAGGCGGGCTAGGTTCTGTCTGAAGATGTAAAAATTGTAGGCCAGTACTGGCCTGTCCAGCAGTTACACTTCGTGTTTCCGGATTTACATGGGCCAGGATAAGAGCACTGTGCTGGCCTCGACAAAGGCAGTACTGAATTTACTGAAATTGAGTGGTAGCATGGGGAAAGGGTACACTGTCTTTGTAGACAATTGGTATACTTTCCCATCTCTTTTCCATATACCTCAGTCCCGATGGACAAATGCGGTGGGGACAGTAAGGGTAATACGTAAGTGGATGCCCCATGACCTCACCATGAAATAGAGGGGCGATGTGGACTATAGGAGCAGCAACACAGGGTTGCTAGCTCTACAGTGGAGTGACTGTAACGTCGTTATGATGCTCTCCACCGTCCACACGGCTCAGGTCGAGGAAGGAGGGAAGCCCCGCGTCGTTGCCAACTACAATGTCGGCATGAAGGGCGTCGACATTGGGGACCAATTCTCCACCTCATATTCCATCCCTCGGAAGTCAAGGGTGTGGTATCAGAAGTTCTTCTTCCTCTTTGACCTTTCCCTTGTGAACTCCTTTGCCATGTATCGTACCATGGGGGGTAAGATGCCACAGAAGGAGTTTTGCATGGAGTTGGTGATGCTAATGATTGGTGACACGAGGAGTGATCACTCGAGAAGCAGAGAGGCCGCACGTCCTCCACATGAGGTCCGATCCCAACTTCAGCAGCAAGGGCACTCTAATGAGTCCGTTCCAGATGGCAGGTGTCTTCGCTGCTGCTGGTGCTCTGCCAGGGGTTTTCGGAGGGCTACCTGTAGCAGGTGTTCAGATTGTCTTGTTGGTCTGTGCACCTATGGTTACTTTGAGGCCTGGCACTACAGCCTGCCTTTGTCTCTCACTGAAACTCTCCCCTTCTTTTCCCTTTTTTTTTTTTTTTTTATGTTGATCCTTTTTTTTTTTTTTTTTTTTACTTATATGTATGTATGTTTTATTTTTTATTATATTTGTTTTGTATTCATTCTTTTTTTAAAATAAATAAATTTATTTTTCTTGTTCATATATATCATTTCCCCCTCATGATACCTTGGCAACAATGTTTTTGAGCAAAAGAGTATGCTACAGAAAGATTGTGAACTTACAACATGAGTAGAACTTGTATATGTCGAAGAAAAAGCTTTCATATATTTTACATATATGTCTGACTTTAGCTCATGATATTCCACATAGTACAAGATTATACATAAGTAAAGAATATGAACTCTGGACTCAGAGTTAGAAGGATTAGAACATTGATAAAGCTTGTATTGTAACTCACAAAGTCAACTCAATATCATCTATCATTCAAATAATGCATTACGGAAAATACAAAATCACACAAGCAATCAAAAACACGGCTAGTCAGGCTCATATTCCATCTAGTAGGCTGTGTGTGTTGCATCACAGTACCCGGTGTCAAGACCCGGGTGATATTACTGAAGCCCGGAATAGGGGGTTGCCAGTTCTCGCCGAGCCCATTGGCATTGGGTTATGCTGTGTTTTTTTATCATTATTAAGGTTTATAGTATGATATATGAGTCTCCATAAAACATAAAGGGAAAGTGATCCGAACCCATGACAAAATGTTTGTAGCAGAAGGACTGACACCATACATTCTTGCTCTCCACAGAGATTTAGCACAGAGTATTCTTCCTAAGGCAAATAATGCCCAACAAGCAAGCACATCAAAGAGACTCTGTAAATTGGAGATGCAAGACTCAAAAAATACAATGACTAGTTCTCCATGAAATATTTAATCTTTCAACTTTAATGAGGAGAACAACAACAATCATCTAGAGATGTCACAAAATTTCTGAGGTCCAAGAATTTGCCCATTTTCTACAAAAATGATTTAAGATTTATCAGCAATATAACTGACTGAGCCACCAAAACACTGCAATGCCACAAGACTTTTGGTCAACTTCTGAAGCTTTGACTTCACTTAGTCTTTTTTTTTTCTTTTTCAATAC
This sequence comes from Penaeus japonicus, assembly GCF_977035675.1. Classification (NCBI taxonomy): domain Eukaryota; kingdom Metazoa; phylum Arthropoda; class Malacostraca; order Decapoda; family Penaeidae; genus Penaeus; species Penaeus japonicus. Next base: position 28,370,799 of record NW_028234410.1, read on the forward strand.
AACATAAAGCATAAGAATCTGTGATACTATTCTACTTCAGTGTACTAGTATACCAAAATGCTATCTGAACTGGTAAAAGGTCAGGTACAGTCAGCAAATAGATCTATGCTTCTGTGTAACCAAAATGCATGGATGGTCAGATTCCCTGAAGATGCACTATCCATTTCTAAAGCTACTGTAGCTAGTTTTAGCTGTATATACACATATGCACAAAAATTCCTTTCATTCACATTATGCAAGCCAACACAGAATTTTTTTACTAGTTAATTTCCTTGAATGGTGGAAACCTATAGAAACAAATAGACATATCCTCTAAAAAAAATCTTCACCCACCTTAAAGTGGCAGTAGAAACAGACATGATATTTGACACGAGGGAATTGATCTGTGAGAAAGATGGATTGGAAATGTGGAGACGGTCAGTTGCAATCCGGTTGAGAGCAGTGTTGTCCAGCACAACCACACAGTCGGCACTCTGTGTGAGCCTCTTCAGTGTGAGAAGGGAGTTGTATGGCTGAACCACCACATCACTGTTGATGATGAATAATGATTAGTTTCAAAATATAGAGACCAAAAAGAGGTACAAAATACATTTCAGGATTTACGGCTACTTGTTGATTCTCTGTGTAAGAAACACACATTCATTCATATTTGCCCAAACTACCCTGACATTTATCACCCACATCCTTCATTACTGTAGGGTCTGAACAAGTGAAGTCTATAACATAATATCCTCCCACTGAAGTCACCTGGTTAAAGTGGCTCCCTACCTGCACAGCATGAGCTTCCTATGAAGGGAAGACTGGAGACCACCATTTTGCAGAAATACTAAATTTTTCACATATTTGCTCAAAATGTAAAAGCATATGGGTATATATGTCTCAGGGATACAAATTTGTACCATAGTTTATATCAAAGTAACTCTTACATATGGTACAGATTGGATAAAATAAATTTCAAAACCAATCTAGAGAATAGTAAGAACATTTGCTATCTTTATATTTTATACAGTTCAAACACTAAAGAACCATACCTTATTTCGTCCTGGTTTGGGAAAACGGAATAGGTCTGGACAACTTTCTTTGGGAAGCGATCGTTTAATCTGTCCAGAATGTAGGAGCCGAGACCAGAACCTGTTCCTCCAGCTATACTGTGACAGAGCACAAAACCTTCTAAGCTGTCTGAGCCATCAGCTTCTCGGTCGATGATATCAAAAACCTCCTCATAGATGCGCTCCCCCTGGCTAAAGCCTGAGGCCCAGTTATTACCTGCACCTCCTCCTTGCTTTGACATATATATGTTCTCAGGGTTATACAGCTGTTGGAAACAAGAAGTTCTCTTAGTTAGACAGAGGATTAAAGCAAAAGTAATACTAATGCAAAACATAAAGTTCATTAATATAAAAATCACAGAAAACCATCAGGCTTTTAATGTAGCACTTAAACAAAACTGCACGGGAGTATATCCACAAACAGATTCTAACCTTAGCATACGGAGAGTTCATGATGGAGTGAATAACTCGAGGCTCAAGATCAAGCAGGACTGCACGAGGGATGTAATGCTCATCATCTGCCTGGTAGAAAAAGACATCCTTGCGGTCTGTCCCTTCTGTTGCATAATCTTCCAGTGTGCCTTCAGGGGAGATCCCATGCTCAGCACACAGCTTCTTCCAGAACTCAAATCCAACTGAAAATAAAGTTGATCTTGAGTATTTTCTTTCATTTTTCTTGCCAACTATCATCTAATTATGACTGTCCTATACATCCTGGCATACAAAAATTTGAAATAGTTATCT
>NW_028234410.1:28440091-28442591 GCF_977035675.1 Penaeus japonicus
CACAGCATAAGGTGAAAATATCTGTAAATGTCTAGAGTGCATATACGAGAGAAATAGAAATAAGAAATTACACAAGTGTTATAGAAAATTCAAAAAAGAAAGAATGCCACAGGAATGCTCATCCTTTCAAAGGCATGGAGATGCCAAAAAGTGCTACACTATAATAAAGGAAACATTGAGTTATACCATCTATTATAGTGATTTGCAAATATACAAAACTGTGAAAACATTTGAGGATGCCTGAATATATTCCTAATATAAAATCATACCATCCAAGCAAACCAACAGAAAATGAGTCAAACAACGCTTACACGTTACCCATGGATGCCACGTCAGTGCCAGTGCCAAGGGTCAAAGGTAACCAACTAACATTCAACATCTGGTCAGAGTAAAATCAATTCCTAGTTCGTGAGTACATTGTACTATAGAATCACATATGTCAGGTGTTCAATGTTCATAAATCTAATAATGCAACCACACTGAGTATCAGTCAGGAAAATTATTCCTAATGGAAGCCCATTCCCTAACGGCCAAGGTCACACGAGGACGCTCATTCGGATCAGATGCCAACAATAAATTCCTCTCAGAAATGTTGCCATATATAATATATATATATATTTAGACCATTCCCTACTTTATATATATTTAAACAAATTATAATGCATGGGCACATTATTATTCACATGCTCGTGTATGCACGCATAGACGCTGTTATATATGAGTGCTATGTACATACATACGGGCGTAGACATCTGCTTGGATTATGTGCATAATTGCATAATTGTATATTTATATGCGTCTACGCCGTGCAAACACAGGCACAATATATATATAGAAACGTACATAAGTGCGGGCACGGGAGCGCGCATAAACATGCAAGCATGCAGTTTTGCGTAGGCCCTGCACTTGTATATAAACAAATGTCCATTCTCACAAGAGTAAACCGAAAGGTTTTGAGATAGATCGAGATAAGGATAAGGATAACCCAGATTTGCGGAGATAGATCGGGGGATACTAAGATCTCCTAATAACACGCGAGACTAACTCAAACGTGTTACTGGAGATTAAAGGTAGCCTCCCTGGAATCTATAAAAAAAAAATACTTCTATTACTCTCCCCCCCCCCTTCGCACAGTTCCTGGCAAGGCCAGACAGGTGGGGGTATCAGGCCCCTTCAACTCCTCTTAAATATGATTTCCCAGCTCAAGGATAGAAAAACAAAACGGCCCTCGAATTCCCCGGAAGAACCGCAATGGAGCCCCAGTAACGGTCGGCGATCAGGATCGTTTTCTGGTAGCAGAGAGTGAGTGCTAAAAATATCTGATTAGACCCAGGCCGCCTAAAGATAATGAATTTGTGCACATACAATGTAAAGACTCTAAGAACAGAATCTGATCTTTTGACACTGCTTGAGGAACTTTCATTTATTAAATGGGATATTGTGGGACTTTCTGAAGTTCGAAGACTAGGAAATTACTAAATGATGGTCACTTACTATATTGGAGAAGTAAACCCCTGGATAGCAAACAAGAATTAGGAGTAGGTTTCTTAGTTCACAAGCACCTCGAAAAGAATATAAAGGAATTCTACAGTGTGAGCGAAAGAGTAGTTTCTGTAATACTGAAACCAAATTACAGATATAACTTAAAAATTATCCAAGTATACACTCCTACCGGCAGTCATAGTGATGAGGAGATAAAGAGCTTCTATGGAGATGTGCAAGCAGCTACCGATAGAGCAAAAATCCATTTTACCGTGATTATGGGGGAATTTTAATGAATGCCAAGATAGAGTTAAAAAATAAATGAAAATTATTATTTAAAAAGAATAAGGAAGATGGAGAGACCTCGGTTGGGAAACACAGAATAGGCACCAGAAATGAGAGAGGGCAAAGGCTAATAGAATTCGCTAAAGCTCGATCCCTTAAAATTATGAATACATTCTTCGAAAAGAGATCCTGGAGGAAATCGACATAGAAATCACCATCTGGCATTAAAAACGAAATTGACTTCATAATCACCAATAGGCGCGTCATTGTACAAGACGAAACTGTTATCAATAAAGTAAATGTCGGTAGAGACCATAGACTGGTCAGAAGTAGAGTAAAATTACAGCTAAGAAGGGAACGAAATAAGCTCATACAGAAGCCGCTCGTTAATCTAACTAACATTAAGAATAAGACGACGAAATTCAGTATTAACATCCGAAACAAATACTTAGCTCTCGAAGAAGATATTGACATAGACCAAATGAACGACCAATTCAGTGAGATACTAAAGGAAGCTGCACTTGAAATAGGGGTAAAGACCTAAAAGAAAAGTTCAGTAAGCTTTCGGTAGAGACAAAAAAAGCTTATGAAACAGCATAGGGACATGAAATTAACATCAATCAGAGACAAGATAGAATCAGCAGAGCTGACTAAGACGATAAACAAGAAAAAGAAAGAGGATGTACGCCAATTTAACATAAGAAAAATAAATGAAGCTCTGCTTGCTGGCACC
>NW_028234410.1:28447591-28450091 GCF_977035675.1 Penaeus japonicus
CCTCCCGCTGTTGGTACTCCTGACTGTACCCGTGGTGAGCCTGTTACCGTTGAATCCTATAAAGGAATCGCTCGTTAGTCCTTTGTATCGGATCATTCGCACGAGATAATGGTTTTGACTATTATAGACACATGACTGAATTCCAGAAAATAGCATTAAACTGTTTTATTCACGTTGTGCATTAGTTATTTTCCCTCTTTATCGTAATTGTGAGCAAAACTGACCTAACCCGAACTGACCTTTGTTCTTATCTGCCTTGTCGTCCTTCTCCGAGTCAGACTTGGAGTTGTCCTTGCCGAGACCTGACGGGTTGTAGCTTGTGTTTCCTCTTGTAGCTGGGCGACCTGAGGGCGAGAGGTTACAGGTGATATAGCTGGCCTCTGGACGTATGTAATATATACATATTTGATATATATATATATATATATATATATATATATATATATATATATATATATATATATATATATCAAGATGGATCTTGAAACTGTCGTCTCATTTTCAATAAATCTATTTTGTGTATAGTGGGTTTATCTGCCATATATGTATATATATATGTGTGTGTGTGTGTGTGTGTGTCTGTGTGTTTATGTGGAATGTGCATGTTTGTGTGTGTGTGTGTGTGTGTGTGTGTGTGTGTGTGTGTGTGTGTGGGTGGGTGTATTTATATATGTATACATTTATTTACATATCTATCATGAATTAGCTCGGAGAATATACAACATTGCATTGATCTGAACAAATACAACATGAACACTGAGTGTGTGAGATTGAGTAAGCAAAGGATAAAGTGTTTCAGTATAGCTTTCAAGATAATTCAAATTTAAACTGACCCGAAGCATCAATCCCCTTTTTCTTGTCTGACTTATCTTCTGAGTCCTTCGGGTCGGATCCTGAGTTGTCCTTCTCGAGGGCCGAAGGATGGTAGCCCGTCGGTGGCCGTTCTGGAGAGAGAAAGAGCTTTCGTAAATAATCCAAGCTTGTGTAGCTCATACTTCATAAATCCCACAATTGTGTCTGTATACGAGAGAGAAAGAGAGAGAGAATTTTTGGTGAATATCATAACTTATATCGATTAATGTTAGGCATTAGGATAACTAACTTGAGAGGTCCTTAGTGTCCTCCGACTGATCGTTGGATTTCTCCGAGTCGGATCCAGAATTATCCTTATTCGGTGTTTTCATTCTCACATCCCCTCGTGTGGCTGGGCGTCCTAGAAAGAGATAATAAAGACCCTTCGAACAGATATAAATAAACATACATGGGACATACCTCTCATATCATGCCCAGCGATTTATATTTCAAGATCATATATAGGCAATATATAGAATTTATAGAATTTAGTGAAATCGAACTTTATAAAAACTGACCGGAAGTGTCTTGGTTCTTGCTTTCAAAAGTCTTGTCTTCGGTCTCCTTCTTATCGAACCCATGATCCTCCTTACCAATACCAGAGGAATTGAAACTTGTGTCTCCTCGTCCTCGTGTTGCTGGCCGTTCTAAAGAGTGGAGAGTGATTTCTTATGAGTATAGTTGACTAAAAAAATATGCACAAGACGCAAACACTGTGAGGCTTTAAGTGTTTACCAATTTACGGACATTTAGGTAATTTCCACCATAAACACTATGCTTATAAACGTGAGGGAAAGAGGTATTTTTTGTACATAGGGCAACTCTTTGTAATTCATGTTAGTTGTGATAGAAACTAACTTGAGGCATCCTTGTCCCCCTCCGACTCATCGTTGGATTTCTCCGAGTCGGACCAAAAACTGTCCTTATCCGATGCGTTCAACTTCCCATCCCCTCGTGTGCCTGGACGTCCTAGAGAGAGATATTCAAGTCCTTTCGATCATTTGCAAACATGAATGGGACATACTTCCTACATCATGTCCAGTTATATATTTCAAGATCTTTTAACACTGTATGTGAATTATATATAGAATTCAAGGTGATCCGACTTTAGGAAAACTGACCTGAGGTGTCTTGGTCCTTGGCTCCAAAAGCCTTCTCTTCAGACTGCTTCTTGTCAGACGTGGAATCATCCCTACCAGAACGCGAGACATTAAACCTTGTAACTTCTTGTGTAGCTGGTCGTCCTATAGAGAGAAATGATAAAGTCCTTTTGATCATATGTATCGTAAATATATATGGAAAACGTTTCACATATCATTGCATTATATATATTTCAAGACAACATAACACTGAGTATGTAGATGATCTCATGATAATTCAATTCTCGGAAAAAAAGACTAACCACAAGGCTTGTCATCTCTATGCCTCTTATTGGATCCAAGACCATCCTTGCCAATACCAGAGGAATTGAAACCGGTATCTCCTCGTGTTGCTGGTCGTCCTAAGGAGTGAAACGAAAATTCTTGAGAAAACAGAAGACCAAAAAGCATGCAATCAATAAATTCAATAAATGCAATAAATGCAAGAGGATTCGAGCTGAGGTGTATTGATAATTTCGTAGTTTAGATACAGTTCAATTTAACAACAA
>NW_028234410.1:28485091-28495091 GCF_977035675.1 Penaeus japonicus
GCAATGTTTACGTATTTACGGCTAGCGACAAGCTGTGTACTGTAAACCCCCAATGAATTACCTGCATGCGCTGTTAAGGCGATAGATGGCGCAATATTCCCCATTGTTTACAGGATAATTATAGAGTGCCCTCTATTGACTGGTCGTGTCATTATCGGTCCTAGTTTCCTATTCTGAAGAATATATGAGACGAAGACTCAGTTGCTGTCATCATGGCGCAGTGTGAAAGTCGCGGCATTTTCATCTACAGAACTAATTACGTATCATAAGTATCATGAAGTGCCTTGAATACGGGAGGTCCACAGGGGGGCGTAGCCCCCTCTTGGCAAAGGCTGACTTCAAAACTAGGCAAACTGAGGTAGGTAATTGGGTTAAGATACTCGAACCTGAGTTAGCAATGTCCGAGGAAATAACCAGGCAAATTTCGTTGTTAAATTCTGAAGCTGGAAACTGTCATGACAGATACCCTAGGATGGAGAACAAGGCAGAAGACAGGTGTATCTTGGAGGAGAGGAACGACATATTTGAGGCAAGGTTGGAGTAAGACTAACGTTTTAGGGTGGAGGCTTTACGACAGGTGGAGGTCGATAATGCCCAGCTGAGGGAAGCAGCTGAGATGGACCGTCTAGCACTCCGAGAAGTAAGGACTGCATTTGAAAACTGAGCTCAGCAAAATCGAGATATGATGGCAGAAGCCACAATTCTCTCAGGCAAGCTCTCCGTGGTATCACACCAAGCCTTTCCTGTAATGCAATGTTCTGCTAAGCACCTGTACCTGCTGAGAGGTCCAATTTACCTGATCGCTCTCAATCTCAACAGCATCGTTCATCACTAGCAGATGTGTGCCATAACCTGCCTTCAACATCCCTTCCCTTTCTGTCGTGTCGAGAGGGAGTCCATTCCGAATTTTTCAGCCGAGACGTCTGCATCTCAGCCTCTTCGCCACAACCAGGCGTTTGAAAGCTGGATTCGTCCACCAACTGAGGAGAACTTCCTTTGGAATGCTAGAGCACACTGCAGAGGACCAGCTGATCTCATAATCAACAGTCCTGCCTTTGACACAATAACAGCATGGTCAGAATTCAAAGCCAAGCTGCAACTAAAGATTCAGGGAACGTGCTCTTCCAGCGAATTTTTTCACCTGCTACATGGGAAGAGGCTTGCCAGCAGACAAGCTCCACTTGATTTCTATTTAGTTTTTGAGGGAGCTGCATAACAAGGTGTGTGGGATTATCCTGAGGCTATTGACGAACCAGGCAAGCTTATCAGAAGGGTATTTCTGCAGGGACTACCTGGATGGCTATGTGAAATGTGTGCCCTCTCTGAATATGGAACTTATTTAAAATCTCATTGACACATCATAATGTGTATGGAGTGCTCATGTAGGAATCGGAGTGGCAGTTGGAGGTCCACCTCGTCTATACCATTCAAGTGCATGTGTTTTATCTAGAGTGGCTACCATCGACGAAGCCTCATCTTTCCGACAGGTCCGCTATAATCCACCCCGAGCACCACCTCGAAGACCACCACAACACATGGATAAGCCCCATAGGAGATCAACCTGTTGGGCTTGTCAGCGTGAAGGGCACTTTCGTAGGGAGTGACCCTTTCTTAACCTCCCAAGTGGAATGGGATCCGCTACATCGGGAGGACGTCCAAGACTGCAGGGTTCCAGAGTGTTCCACCCTGAACGAGAAACAGCAGACAAGCAAACCGTTTAGTGGCAGACTGACAATTATGCTGAATATTGAGGGATAGAGCTTTCTTACATTTATCGACACAGGAAGTCAAGTCACCTTGTTAAAGAAAGAAGCTATGTCGCAACTGCTACCTCACAGGATGCATGTTGCAGCTAGAGGGCTTAAGGGAGTCTCGGGAAAGAAGCTCGCTGTTTTGGAGGCAATGGATGTGGAGCTTTGGCTGAGACTGGGGAGAAAACTTTATCACAGGGTTATGGTTGTAGATATGCTTATTAGTATAAACTTGTTAAGGAGGGTTGATTTCAAGATTAGACATAGTTTGCAAGCACAAGAAGATTTTCTACATCTTGATGGTATGGTTTATCCCATAGTTTACGAAGCTGGAGATTCCTTGGCCTTTGTATCTTTATTCAGAAGCGTGCAACCAGGAACAACTCGTTTTGCACCCAAAAGCAAGACTGTTTATCCGGCACAATCAGGGGTTTATGTACCATGCAGCATTCCTGTCTGTATTAATCACCAGCAGTACATCAGTGCCTGAAGTGCCACGCACCTTATTAAATCCTGTTACAGGAACATGCTCCATTTTCATTGTCAACTTCTCAAGAATGGGGCTCATTTTTGCACTGCTGGGAAGGTAAGATTGGTGCCCGCAATTGATCATGACAAATATGCTTCCTATAGCTCTCTGCCTACAGTGAATCTATCACCCACTGTGAAGATGATGTTTTTGACAGTATTCATGGTCTTCAGCAAACAGATCCTGAAAAAGAGGAAGATTTAGCTGAAATCTGTCACATGCTATCACCCAGCGATACTATAGTGAAGACTGCTGCTGCTTTGTATGAAAGTGCGGTTGCTGAGGCAGCTTTAATGGAGGCAGATGGGGTAGAAACAGCAGCAGACCCATTTTATGGACACCTGGCTGCTGTAGAGAGGGAACAGATAATGCAAGTTCTTTCCAAGTTTCCTCGTCTCTTCTCAGGTGATAAAACCCAGGTTGGTTTAGTCCCTGGAGTATCACACAAGATTGTCACAGGTGACACACCACCCGGCAGTGGAGGCTCCCAGAATCTGCAAAGCTGGAGATACGAAAGGAGTGTGACCAGGTGTTACATGCAGGGATCATAGAGCCATCAGTAGAGGGAATTTGGCCAGGATTACCCCAAAGTTGAAGGGGGGGGGGTAGATTGGGGGTGGGGGTGATTTAATTGCATGCGAGTGAAAGTATTTCATGCGGGATGCAGGTGTGCACCGACGGGTCTGCTGCTTGCACAGGCCTGTGTCCTTGCATGTGTTTTGGAGAGTGAAATAAGAAGAACATAAATTTGATTAAAACAAGGCTTTATTGATATTACGTGATGAATAAGTAAATCTCTCATACACACACACACACACATATGAATATATATATATATATATATATATATATATATATATATATATATATATATATATATATATATACACATATATATGTATATATATGTATATATATAATGCTATATATATATATATATAATATTAATATATATATATATATATATATATGTATAAATATAATGTATAGTAAAATATAAATATAAAATAAATTGTGCTTTAACTTACACCTTGAAAGAGCTAAACTCGAAGCTAATACCATCAAAAGATACGGATTCGTCAACGTTTTCATACACATCCTCCTCCTCCAGCAGGAGGATGTGTATATTGCTTCCAATGAAACAAATCTCGGGTTCGGGTGTTTGCATAAATAGTACAGATTTGTTTTTGTTTATCATTCACCTCTGACCTTGACTTGTAAAATGCTTAAAATCTCTGAAAGAGGAATATATCGAAACAAATGGATCTAACTCCACTTACGGGAAATCATTATCGTAGTAAATTAGCTTCATTCGCAGAGTAAAATTTGTTTCATGGAGTCTAGAAAATCCTTTATCTGTAAAAACAAAGGGAGATAAAAAATGTTACACGCTCTCCGAATATTTATTCATATCAATAATAATAATAATAATAATAATAATAATAATAATAAAACAAGGAATCCTCCTACTCGAATCCGCATAAAAACAACAACAACTAAACTTGTCAGACAAAATCTTTCTTCCCTCTTTACAGTAATTTCCTTCACCTCCTCCTTTATCTTTGTGTGATTAGTGTAAATCTTTCACCTAGATAATAGATAATAGACTATATAGAAACGCTATTTGAACAACTCAAGCGAAGAGGCACTACGTGAAAAGAAACTTACCATATACTCCTAGAAAGTACAATACTTCACGCACGATGCATATGTCTTGGTATCCGGGCAAAACGTTGTCTCACAGAGGGGCTTTTCGGGTGAAAAATTCTTGAAGGCGAATTAATCGGCGTGCAAAATTAAAAAACCTCCCCTTTTCCTCGTAAGACTCGACTAAATTCTTGAATTAGGGAGAATACACTCAGGTGTAAACCATAGCTGTCTAAGTATAGTATATAATCCTTTTTCTTGGCGAAATATACCCAGTGACCCATATGACCTATGTCCTCCAGTGAAAGAATATTCAGAATTGAAAAACAAATTTGATTTTGATGTGTTATTGAAAAAAAAATATATCCGCTCTATCTCCTGTCAAACATCCCAGGTAAACCAAAATAAATCTTTCGACTATCCCCTTGCAAATCTTATTAACTTCCTTTGCATTCATTCTCTCACATTAACTGTAACCTGTGCAATATGCCCTGATTTTCAGAAAAAAGTAAACATATGATGTTACTTGCTCTAGTCTGACCAAAAGTTAACTCTGACCTTAGGGAGCCAGTCTGTTTTAAGGTAAGAGATTGATCCAAATGCTGTGGTTTCAGGTCAAGAACTATAAGAGAATGACCTTTTCCAAAGCTATCGCGGTCAGTGAGATGGTCTTTTTCCAACCCGAGGGATTGAAGTGTGGTGTGATATTATTCCATTGATCCGTAGGGGAATGATGAAGCTATAAGAAGAGCGATCTATTATTGACGGTTACTATGAAAAGCGATAAGTTATAATGGGTAAAATACATGGAGTTCCTTTTACACTCTGCTGAAGGATTCCGCGTCTAACAGAGTAAGGTATGATCTCTGGGATGAGGTTATTAAAGGGCTGATCGATGTGGAGATGACGCAGCCCCGCCGGCAACACGTAAGATCTATGGAAAATTCTCATATAAGTGTAAGTCATCAGATGTATCTCTAAGGACGACTTTAACGCCATCATGGCCGAGATGAAAGGACGGTACTTCGCCTCGTGGAGCGCCATATAGCTAAGTTTAAATTCGGCCTCCCCACTCGCACGCAAATTACTTGTCCTTCTGAGTACTTCCCAGGTATTTCCTAGCGAATATACACCGAGAAGATGTTGAGGGGCAACTCTGCCGTGAGGGAAATCAGCGGCAGAGTTTTAGATAGAAAATATAGGTCCAACAATGTCTCCATTGTAAGTGCCACCCACTGCTTAGGCCCTCGTGCATAATGGTCTGGGAAGTAACGGTGAAAAAGCCTTTCCATTGAGAAATCGATTGGGGTAAGAAAAACCCGACTCTTGTACGATAAGGAGGTGGCTTATAAGTGTGACACCCCTGGTAGCATATTAGTGCAAGAACAAAGATGGCACTATAGAGGTGAATTTCCCTCATCATTGTTCATCTCTTTCCAAACTTTAAAATCGGGAAACCCCTTGAATATAACCCCATCTGAAAAATATCTGCCATAAGTGTTTGAATAGAACGTTTACAGAGCAAGTATTGTTAGACCTTACTATCCATTGTGAACGTGCAATGAAGAAGACCCTTGACACCCTCATTGAGTGTATATTAAATCACTCTTCGTTGGAGGGTGTGGAGGATATCCTTTTTCCAGCGAGTACTGGCATGGGTGCGATGCAACACCTTTGGCATTCTGTATATGTACCGCTGATACTCGACCTCGGAAAATAGGTTCATCAGGTTTTCGGCGTACATACACCTAGAATCTGTCGTAAACCTTTCGATGGGGTTGCATTGAAGCACTACCCAATGGGGTTTTGCCTGTGAAGATGTTACAAAGAGGACTATACTCCTAGGTCAGCGGATACTTGCATTGACGAGAGACCTCGCTAAAGAACATAAGATGGTATGGAAAGTACGACAGTGGCGAGAAAGAGAAGAATCCCTGCGAAAGCCGGAAGAAGAGGGAGAGGCAGGGGAGGAGGAGGAAGAGAAGGCGGTGGAATAGCTCAGCGGCGTATCGGCTATTATCTTTTCATCCCTTTTACATCCCTCGTCAGGAGAGGAGAAAGAAGAAAAAGATGTACATGCGGGGCAATTACGCTCACTGACCGCGACGAGGGAGGGTGTGGGAGCGACGAGGGAGGGTGTGGGGGCGACGAGGGAGGGTGTGGGGGCGACGAGGGAGGGTGTGGGGGCGACGAGGGAGGGTGTGGGGGCGACGAGGGAGGGTGTGGGGGCGACGAGGGAGGGTGTGGGGGCGACGAGGGAGGGGGTGGGGGCGACGAGGGAGGGGGTGGGGGCGACGAGGGAGGGTGTGGGGGCGACGAGGGAGGGTGTGGGAGCGACGAGGGAGGGTGTGGGGGCGACGAGGGAGGGTGTGGGGGTGACGAGGGAGGGGGTGGGGGCGACGAGGGGGGGTGTGGGGGCGACGGAGGGGGAGGATTGTTTAACTGACTAGCAGCTGATGGGACGAAGATTTCCCTCTCGTCCACCACTCAGGACGCTGGACGATACAGAGGCATGGGAGGGGGGGGGGGAGAAGAAGAAATAATGTTGCAGGCGGCTATAGAGGCGGAAATTCAGAATCACCAACGACTGTTGAAGGAAGGCTGTCAGATTCGAAAAAGAATCAAACATAGGAGCATTATAGAGGCGAAGAGACAAGCGGTTGCACGAAAGCTTGATTACGCCATTGGTGAATCCCCCGAAGAAGACAACGATGACGATGACGATGGGACGTTTCATATCTATTCGCAGAAGCGTCTTCACTAGTCAATTGATGTAAATAATGATAATAATAATAATAATAATAATTATGTTTTTTTGTGTGTATCTGTTTCATTTAAGTTTTTGTATTTTGGTAAATTTATTTCTAAATTTCGGTGTATTTTTTGCTTAATAAATTCATTAGTGTGTAGCGTGTTTTATCTTCACCCCTGACATGAAGTATTTAAATAAAAGTTGTAAAATTGAAATCTATTTACCCATTTTTAATCACATGGACTATATACATCTTTTAGCAGAGATTTCACCTGTAAAGCTGAAATACGGAGGCGTTTTTCTCACTCAATGGCTCCTTTTATCACTGATCTTTCAAGCATAGACATATTCATTCTCGATAGAGTTTATATTGTGATTAGACTCGAATATAATAGTAACCGAAACTTGTTTTTAACCCATGCCGAGATTGCTCCGAGGTTTTGTTTTAGCTACACGCCGCTCCACGTGGCGAAGTATCGTCCTTTCAGCTCGGCCATGGTGGCGTTAAATTCGTCCTTAGAGATACATCTGATGACTTACACTTATACGAGAACTTCCCATAGATCTTACGTGTTGCCGGCGGGGCTGCGTCATCTCCATATCGATCAGCCCTTTAATAACCTCATCCCAGAGATTATACCTTACTCTGTTAGACGCGGAATCCTTCAGCAGATCATGTAAAAGGAACTCCATGTATTTTACCCATTATAACTTATCGCTTTTCATAGTAACCGTCAATAATAGATCGCTCTTCTTATAACTTCATCATTCCCCTACGGATCAATGGAATAATATCACACCACACTCCAATCCCTCGGGTTGGAAAAAGACCATCTCACTGACCGCGATAGCTTTGGAAAAGGTCATTCTCTTATAGTTCTTGACCTGAAACCACAGCATTTGGATCAAACTCTTACCTTAAAACAGACTGGCTCGCTAAGATTAGAGTTAACTTTTGGTCAGACTAGAGCAAGTAACATCATATGTTTACTTCTTTGCTGAAAATCAGGTCATATTGCATGTAGATAAACACAGAGGTTACAGTTAATGTGAGAGGATGAATGCAAAGGAAGTTAATAAGATATCAAGGGGATAGCTAAAAAAAATATTTTGGTTTACCTGGGATGTTTGACCGGAGATAAATCGGATATTTTTTCAATGACACATCCAAATCAACTTTGTTTTGCAATCTGAATATTCTTTCACTGAAGGACACAGGTCATACGAGTCACTCGCCAAGAAATAATTATTATATACTATACTTAGACAGCTATGGTTTACACCTGAATGTATTTTCCCCAATTCAAGAATATAGTCGAGTCTTACGAGGAAAAGGGGAGGTTTATTTATTTTGCACGCCGGTTTATTTATTTTGCACGCCGGTTTATTTATTTTGCACGCCGGTTTATTTATTTTGCACGCCGGTTTATTTATTTTGCACGCCGGTTTATTTATTTTGCACGCCGGTTTATTTATTTTGCACGCCGGTTTATTTATTTTGCACGACTCTGCCCCTCTGCAAGGGGCAGAGTCGCACGTGTGTGGGTTATATGCTTTATGGGTTACCTATTTACATAAAAGCGGATTACGAGACGTGGGCGTGAAGAAGTATTGTACTTTCTTGGAGTATATGGTTAGTTATTTTTTCACGCAATGCCTCCTCGCTTGAGTTGTTCAAATAGCGTTGCCATATAGTCTATTATCTATTCTCAGGGATCTAATAGGTGAAAGATTTAACGCCAATTACAGATCAAGGGTAGAGGAGGTGGTGGAAGAGATTGTTGTAGAGAGGGAAGTAAGTGTCTGATAAGGCTAGGAGGTTGCTTTTTTTTCTTTTTTTTCTTTCTTTTTATTGATATGAATAAATATTCGGAGAGCGTGTAACATTGATTTTTCTTCCTTTTGTTTTAACAAATATGGGATTTTCAAGACTCCATGAAACAAACCTACTCTGCGATGGAGAGTGACTTTGGTGCACGCGAGAGTATTGGAGAGGATTTTACAGTGAAGAAACTATCACATGAACTGAATTTACTACGATAATGAAGTATTTCCCGGAGGAGAAGTTAAAGAGCCTTTTGTTTCGGTATTTTCCTCTTTAAGAGATATTAAGCATGTTTGCAAGTTAAGGCGAGAGGTGAATGATAAACAAAAGCAAAATTGTACTATTTCTGGGAACACCCGAACCCGAGATTTAATTGAGGTATATTTTTATTTTTAGCGAAGTGAAGGATTTTGAAAGGGAGTTTAATTTTCACCTTCTAATACATGGCATTAAATTCATCGAAAACAATATACGTAGTAGTAGTGAACTCCTGCCGGAGGAGGAGGATGTGTATGAAAACGTTAACGAACCCGTATTTCTTAATGGTATTAGTTTCGAGTTTAGCTCTTTCATGATGTAAACTAAATATATTTGATTTCATATTCATTTTTTCATATATGTGTATGATATATATATATATATATATATATATATATATATATATATGTATGTATATATATATATATATGTATATACATATATATACAGTATATATATTATAAATATATCATATATGTTATATATATATTATATTATATAAAATATATAATATATATATAATATATATAATATATATATAATATATATATATATATATATTATATATACTATATATATTATATATATATATATATATATATATATATATATATATATATATATATATATATATATATATATATATATATATATATATATATATATATATA
Organism: Penaeus japonicus; assembly: GCF_977035675.1. Lineage (NCBI taxonomy): Eukaryota > Metazoa > Arthropoda > Malacostraca > Decapoda > Penaeidae > Penaeus > Penaeus japonicus. Next base: position 28,494,525 of record NW_028234410.1, read on the forward strand.
TATTATATGACTTCCATATAAGCAAAGATGCAAGGCCTATACGAGCAGCTGACCCCTCGGTGCTCACATGGATTCCCCATAAAACACTTTTACTCGCATACAATTAAATCATCCCCCACGCCCATCTACTCCCTCCCCCCCTTCACTTTTGGGTGTAATCCTCGCCAAATTCCCGCTACTGCCATCAACATCACCATGGCTCTCACCGATTGTGCTAGTTAGGAAGGACAACAGTGTGCGGATCTGTGTCGATTACCGCAACCTTAATGCTGATACCTATCCTCTTCTAAGAAAGGTAGTTCATTTGGTCGACGAACTTCGAGATACACAGGTGTTTATGCTTCTTGACAGCAGGTCTGCTTATTGGTCTGTACCTGTAGAGCCTACTGACAGACACAAAACCGCCTTTAGCGATGGATACCGCCTTTTCCAATTTGGACTCTCTACAGCTCCCACATCTTTCCAGAAGACGATGAAACAATGAAGCTATTGGACGTGCTGGCTTCAAGTTAAATATGGCGAAGTGCGAATTTGCTGGACAGGAATTTCGATTTTTGGGTTTTAAAA
>NW_028234410.1:28525091-28530091 GCF_977035675.1 Penaeus japonicus
TGTGTGTGTGTGTGTGTATTTATGTATATACAAACAAACATACATGCATGTACTCTCTTTCAGTACATAAGGCTCTCTGTCCACCGTCCAAATCATCATAGCGGCGAATAGATGTCTTTGCCTTTCTCTCTCACTCTCTCTCTCTCTCTCTCTTTTTCTCCCCCCCCTCATTGCCTATCTCTCATCCTCTAGCACGCATATAAAGGTTCATGAAACACAAACAAATGCACACAGACCATGTCCACAAGGGGCGCTGTGATAGTGTCTATTGTTCAAACAGATCTATTTTGATATACCGGGTGTCCGTGAATAGTCCGTGTGGTCTGAGCGTCAGTTTAGCCGGTGGTAGTGATGCTTCGAGGGTATGGGGGGGGAGGGGGGGAGCTTTAATTACTTTGAGAGATAGCAGAGTAGTTATTCGGCCAGTAAGTTCATAATTCGTCTATTTCAGGATGTGTCTATTTCATGATGTGTCTATTTCATGAAGTGTCTACTTCAGGGGTAGAAGATTCGAAGCTAAGTAGTGTTCAGAGAGATCTGTGGAGATTTGGTTCAGGATGCTGTTGTTGTGGGAAAGCAACGATTGTCTATGACTGATCTGTTATAACTCGCTAAATTCACTGCACATATCGTTCTTAATGCTCGCATAACAAGTTCGTAAGCGGTCTGAGAGGTGTGCCATGTGGATACGGGGCATATAGTGGCTAGAGGCTGTGACACATTCAATGCCTCATGATGCCTCCTTGCATGACACAATTGCACGATGGAAGGCAAACAATGGACAGCAGTTACCCCCCCCCCCCCGAACAACCTTAACGACTGTCGTCACCGAAGATAGTCTTTGGTCGTCACCTGGGATGTATCATGTATATTTTATGCTCTCTCTCTCTCTCTCTGGGTAGCCACTGTACACACTAGACAGCTTCTGTAGACTTCAGTAACAGCCTGAGCTCGGGGATGCCGTGTTTTATTGGTGGATGTAATAGCCGTCCACACGTACCCCGCTCTGATCCCGTGTACCGTATGGCGGAGCCTAACGCATCTGCTTCAGTTACTCAGGTTATGTGCTTCGTTGAAAACTCCCGTGTCTTGTGCTCCCTAGGAAACGAGCCACGGCAAGTTAAGCACCACTTTTCCATGTAGAGTATCCCGTCAGTGTAGTGTCCCGTGCATAGTAGTTAGTGTTTTCCGTGTTCTGTGTTTTATATATAACGTAGTTTGTTTCATGTTCTGTTTCGTGTTTCGTATCGTTTTTAATTTGTTTTACGTTACTCGTGTTCCGTTCTATGTTCTTCGTTTCTTCTTCATTTCATGTTGTCCCCTATTTGTTGAATCATTAATCATTTAAAGAAGGCGTGTTTTTCTAGAACCTTTATCAACCGATGCTACCCAAAGCCTCCGAGATAACTACCAAGAGTAGTTATTCGGGATGATATCCCTTGGTGTCAGTGACGGCTTCCATGTAGAGCTAATTATGTCAGCTGTTGAGTGACGAGAGTCAGTACAAGTATGTCCTTGATGGGGAGGGGAGGTGGGGGAGGCGATAAACCCCGCATCACTTGACGGAGGCGCCAGGGGATGAGGGGGGGGGGGTGTCTCAGTATTATCGAGCACGAAAGTGTGAATTTGATCCACCTGACTACAGTCTCTTTGCTATAGATGATTATAGCAGTGACACAAGAATCAGAAGAACAGTACAGTCATTGATCTTTGTATATATTAAAAAACCTTCCTCAACGTTTGACCAGCCACCTAAATCTCATTCGTTCATACGAGGTCAGCTTCACTCGTATCGTGGCATCCAACCATGCAAGCTTCTGCAACTGTGCATTCAGGAGCACCACGAGGATAAGATCAGCAGTGTGTAGTAGCGAATTCCATGTTTCTATAACACAAACTACCAACATTGCATCCCTAAATGATAGATATGAAAATGGATTCCGGACATGCATCTGTACCCGAATGAGTCACGTCACTTCACTTCATTTTCAGGTCCTGCCCATTATCCACCCTAGGTTAATTAAGAAACGGCGTTAAGGTATAGCACGATATCACAGTTCGCCACTTGCCTGTTAATTACTTACTTTATTGTAGAGAGGAAATGGCTGGCGAAGCAAGGATTTGATATCCAGCCAATGCTAATTCCATCTCGTTTGTAAGCAAATACTACGAAACAATAGCCTTTCGGAAATCAGAATCATGCATATTCATGGAATCTCAACAATGCTACCTATAGAAGCTAACACGTCCCTCTTAGGTCCATAGCCAGTTCCACGCCCCCTTGAATTACACACACACTCTCTCTCTCTCTCTCTCTCTCTCTCTCTCTCTCTCTCTCTCTCTCTCTCTCTCTCTCTCTCTCTCTCTCTCTCTCTCTCCCTCCCTCCCTCCCTCCCTCCCTCTCCCCCTCCCTCTCTCTCACTCTCTCACTCACTCTTTTTCTGTTTTTCTTTCTGTTTCCCTCTTACTCAGTCACTCTCCCTCCCCCCCCCTCTCCTCTCTATCTCTCTTTTAACGTCTGATACATTTTTTTTAAATAAGATTTCGCATATATGTTCCTCTGATGAATTAAATAATCCAGTGAGTTTATTCCTTCGACGTGGCTTGGAATATCCTTTAAAGTTGTATGTATTGACAACTTGTTTAAGTGATGATTTGCGCTGAGGTGGACATTACTCTTTGAAGTGTGTGGGAATGGGAAGAGGAGGGGGGCAGAGATTGACAAATAGATAGATAGATAGATAGATAGATAGATAGGAAGTTAGAGAGGTCCGAGCTAGAGAGACGCTACATAAATGCGAGTTCCTATGAGCTAATTTCGTGAAATGGTCTCCGATTTTGTGAGCTAGACCTTAATCTTCATATTAATAATTAAAACTGGCAACTAGTATATACTAGCTGCATGTACCAACTCCTCTTGCAAATGCAGGTTTCACTCTTCAATTTGGCTTCCCATCCCATCATCCTGTCTTGTAGGCGAAAATGTATCATGTATGTCTGGCCGAATAAGATTCCCTGTTTATTAAACATTAAACCACAGTTGTAGTTTTCGATCGCCAGAGTCATAGCATAGTTGAGTATAGGTTTTGCCTCATCATCAGCTTTAGTCATCTTCCAAATGTCCGAGTAAAACGTTTTTTTTTTTTTCTTTTTTTTTGGATTCTGCGTGCATCCACTATCACATCGCATCATCATTGGATCAGTTATTTCTCTCTGACCAACACCAATTGATAAACAAAACAAGGGTCTATACGTTACATATACAGTTGTCGAAACACTTCTCCAGCGTGTAGCAGGATGCATAAGAATATCAAAACTTTTCAAAACATGTTTTCCACAACTTTTCGATTTTTAATCCCTTAACAAAACCAATTTTGCAAGACTTATATCAGCCTACCTCAGCTCAATCCTAACAATCAAGAGATGAAGAGATGGATTGCAGTCTCTAAACCTCGAACCATCGCTCTAACTCCATCTCGATCCTGAAGATCCATAGAACATTTCCAGGAAAATCAATCATCTGCTTTCGGCCTTCGGAAGGCGACCTGGACAGCAAGAAGCTCGCCAGATAATTGGTGGACTCGGTTGAGGTCTCGGGGTCTGGTTGATATTCTTTTTGGTGGTGGGGATTATGGTTGGTGGGATTTATAGCGGTTCTTGAGTTTAGGGTTATTAATAGGTGAAAATTATGCTTTATTAGTGTTTGGTATTATCTTTTATGAATGCATGAAACTTCAGTGGTGAGTATAACTTTTCCGTATTGACTTAATTTTAAAATGTATTAATGATCTGTATATGACTTCCTCGTATTTCATTATCTAGTTACAGCCGTTACATGTGTTTTTTTTATATTTGTGTATGTTTGAAACTTGTTCTTCGCATGGTATGTAGCTTCATTTTAATCTTATGATATCTTTATATATCGATATATCATCCACGTATAAAACTTCGCATCAAGATATATATTTCACTCACTCTTTTGCTAGCATTTTCCTTCTTGAAATGATAACTATTATTCCTCGCTCTTCCTCGATTCCCGGTGCTGGGACTGCCGTTCAAGTATGGAAATTACTAATTAAGGCATTCGACAACAGTAATATTGCTTCGATAACGATATTACTTCGTCCAAACAGGGGAGGTGATAGAATCGTCGTGGTTTCTTGGTTTATTGGTGAAGGATTACAGGAAATTGCAGGGAAAGTTACTGATAAGTGTTTCTAGTAATTAACTGGCCTAGGGACCAAGTGATTAGATGTTAGTGCTGAACCCGATTCCCCAAACGCGTCTACATGGCATTTAACGGATTCATTGCCGGTGCAACCTATCGTAGAAATTCAGATAACTTTGATCTATTTTGCGAAGAGGATAAGAAGTGTAAGGTCTGATGGTAGCCTTGGGAGTCGTATGTGTCAAGTAGTCTGTATTTTAGCCTTTTCGTCATTTTCACGTTTCTCAGTCGTCGAATTCTGTCTTACAGCATTTTCCATTTTCTCGGACTTAGCGATTATTCTATTAAAAAAAAGATTCACATTTCTCTTTCTTTGTTAGTATGGCTCAAGCAACCGGAAATTCTATATTTGTAAAAGGAGAAGGAATCTATTATCATTATACTTAAGGCATAGATTGATGTACATTCTATGCATTCTTAAAGATTAGAAGATATGAATTATAGTTATGTTTCACACAACAAACCGTCTCTCAAAACAGTTGTCCGATAACCGAACACTAAGATTGATATACATCCCAAAATGAAATGAAAAATAGACCTAAGGTAACTGCTACGCGAGGAAAGCCATTCGTCAGGTGATGACAGGGAGCGAAAGGAGAAGCCTTCGTGCGGAGAATCGAACGCAACGCGGTGATTTATGGAAGGGCTTCGCCAAAACATCAAGTACCGAAACCCCAGAGAATGGCTTCGCTCTTGATGGTGATAATGATAATAATGATAATGACAAAGATAATGATAATAGTAATGATGATAAAGATGATACTAATAGTAG
>NW_028234410.1:28542591-28545091 GCF_977035675.1 Penaeus japonicus
TATAATCATTATTATTATTGTTACTATTATCATCATCATTATCATTATTACTATCAATATTGTTATCGATTCTATCGTTACCATTATCATCATAATCATTGTTAATATAAAAAATAATGTTATTTTCAAGACATTTGTAATGTCATAGTTATAATGATTATGCTAATATCATCCTAATTAGAATAATTATTTATGTTATCATTATCATCATAATAATTATTATCATTATACTTGTTATCGTCGTAATCATGATTATTATTATCATATTGATAGTATGATTATTATCATCGATATGATTATTATCGTTATCGTTATTATTATGATTGTTATTATAACTGTCGTTGGTGCTATTATTATCATTGTCATCATCTTCATTTCTTTCATATTTTTTCGTAATCGTTATCAGTCGTTATCGCCATCATTATCATTGTTATTATCATAACTATTATTGCTGTTCATATTCTCATTAATTTTATCATTATAATCATCATTATCATTTTCTGGTTTCATGATCATCATCATCATTACTGCTATCATTACTATTATCATTATCATTACTATGGTTATTGTTGACGTTATTATCATTATTACTATCATCATCATCGGTATCATAATCATCATCATTATTATTACTATCAATATAATCACTATCTTCATCCTTTTTATTCTTGTGATTACTGGTATCAATATTGTTATCCTAATTTTTAACATCATCATTACCATTATTATCATTATAATCGTCATTATTATTATTATCCTTATCACTTATCTTTATCAATATTACCATCACCATTATTATTGTTATAATCATCCTTACTGTTATCATTATCATTATCTTTGATATTATCATTATTATTGTTTTCATTTCATCGTTATTATAATTATCATTATCATCATTATTGTTTTTCATTATTGGTATTAGCATGAGTATCATCATTATCATCATAGCTATAATCTTTTTTGTTATCATTGTCATTGTTATTATCATCATTATCATTATTATTATGATTATTATTGATGTCATAATTATCATTATTAGCATCTTTATTATTATTATAGTTATAATTACTGTTATTTTCATTAATATAATTAGAACTGTCATTATCATTATTGTTATTATTATTATCATTGTTATTATCTTTATCATTATTATCATTAACATTATCATCATTATTATTATCATCATTACTTTTATTATCATTACTTTTATTACCATTGCTGTTATCATTATCATGATATTGATCACAATCATCATCATTTTTGTATCATCGTTATTAGTATCATTATCAATGTCATTATTACTATAATCACCACTATTATTAGTATTATTACTATCATCACTAGTATTAATAATACTCTTAACATAATTATTACCCTCATTATCATAATTTTATATTACAATGAAGACTAAATTTCATAAAGAAATACCAACAACAACTTTGACCTCTAGGAATTTCAAAAAGCTTTTTAAAAAGGATTGAAGAAGCTTGATTACAGCCGGTAAAAGTTTAGCTTGAGAAGGGTGGAAGGGGAGGGGGGAGGGGGGAAGGGGGAGGGGGAGGTCACGTTTTTGAAAGTTTCACCGGCTAAATTAAAAGTAAAATTAACTGTACTTTACACAGGCTTAAATTCCTAGTCATTTGGTTATTAGAATTTCCTGGTCGAGACCTTTTCCTTTTATGTGACGAGCGGGCTTGCTTCCATTTCATAATAAAATTGATGATTCGGATAAAAACTTTGATTGATATGCGGCAATTGCATATTCAATGCTACAACTATCATAATTCCAACGTCTATTTTCTTCTCATTTTGAGAAAAAATAGTAATGACGCTAAAAAAAAAAAAAAAAAAAAAAAAAAAAAAAAGCCAGTCAGCATAGTCCAGAATACCGAGCGCTTGGGTTCCAGCGTGCAAGATTGCAAAGCCCTGCACGATAGCATCTTAAGTCACGGTACTCGCCCTCCCAAAACAGCCCAGGAAAATGGACCCGGCACTCAATGTCCAGGATTTTCAGCCCAGGTGTGATAAAGTCCTCATATTTATCATCTCGGGATAGTCCACTATTGCGTATCCAGGGGACTGTCTGAGGCCTGAGATTTGAAGCTCTGTGTCATAGTCGCTTGTATTACTATCTCGTCTTCTTTCTCTTCCATTTTCTCCTTCTCCTCCTTTTTCTGCATATTTTTTTTTTTTTTTACTATTACTGTTATTGTAATACCTCTTATTATCATCTTTATCAGGATTATCTATCTTATTATCATTATTGTAATTGATATTAATATAATTGCTTTCATCATTATCATCGTCATTTTTATCATTATCATTATCAATTTAATCATTTCTGTCATAAATGATATTATCTTAATCATTGGTATCTTTATTTTTTTTATTATCATCATTTATTCATCATTACTTCAAATTATGGATCATCATAATCGTTATAGTCATCACCCTCACTATCATTGCAAAATATTATTTCAAATTTATCCTTAATATACAC
>NW_028234410.1:28550091-28552591 GCF_977035675.1 Penaeus japonicus
ATCTGGACTATGCAGATTATAAAAAAAAAAAAAAAAAAAAAAAAACCAATGGATGGCTAAACTCTTGTTAAACTCTTGTTAAATATTATCCAGCTTTCGAAGGATCACGACGTATATTAATTCCTTTACGAGCAAGGATTTGTTTTACGTGAAGCCATATTTCTTTTGGATATAGGATCTACTTCCGCCTTCTCGCTCCTCGCTTAAAGAATAAGCAACAAGTACAAAGACATGAGCGGGGTGGGGAATGAGGCATAGGGAAGGAATAAACAGCAATAATCATACAGACAGAAGGAAGAAAAACGAAAAGAGAGAAGCTTCAGGGCAAGAAATGAATAAAAATGATCACAAGACTAAAACAAAGGAGGGAGTGAAAAAAAAAAAAGATGCAGAGAGGACAGGGCAAAGGCACAGAAACGAAATAATCCACACACAAAAAGAGAGGGATTAAATGAGAGGGGAAGAGAAACAAGAATAGAGTAGAATTCAGGCCACAACAACAACAAAAAGAATAAGAAACAGCATTGAAATAAAGAACTGGAAAAGAAACAAAAATACAAAGAAGAAGCGACGACAGCCAATGAAAACAACAACAAGAGCAAAACAAAGACGGTAACATGCACACCCACCCACACACACACCCACACACCCACCCACACACCCACACCCACACACCCACACCCAACCACACCCACCCACACCCACCTACACCCCTACACCCCCCCCCCCCACACACACCCACAAACAAACAGAAAAAAAAAAAACAGAGCAAGAAATGTAAAACGACCTGGCGCAAAAAAGCAACGAAAGCAAAGACCATCATAAGCTTTGAAATCCATCTAAGTAAACACCCACCAAATAAACCAACGAACATAAATAAGAAATCAGCTCCGGCCATCTTGGGTAGCGTCGAAATTCGCTCGTGGTGCATAACACGGGCTTCTTTAACCGCGCCCATCGAGAGACCAGACAACTACAGCTGCCTCGGTTGCTAGGTTTACAGGTGCAGATCACGTGTCAACGCTGATGCAAGCTCTAGGCAACGAAGCAGGGAATCCGTCTCATGATTATTGATATTGGGATTGTCATTATCATCGTCATTATTGATATTGTGGGTGTCATTATCATCGTCTTTCTTTTTTATCATTGTTATCATTATTGCTATTGTTATTTATATCATTGTTAGCATCATTATGATTACAGTTATTGTTATCATTGTTATTGTTGTTATTATTATCATTAACATTGTTAATACTACTAATTTTATCATTAATAGCATTGATATTATTATTATAATCATTACCATCATAAATATAAGTATCATTATTATTGTAATCATTGTGATTATTACTATTATCATTATCATCATTATCATTAGTATCATTATTAGTATTACAAATGTAATTATCATTGTTATCACTATTATCATTATTTTCACCATGATCATTATGACAATTGTCATTATCATCATTGTTATTACTATCGTCATTATTATCATTATTATTACCATTATCATTATCAACATCTTTATCACCATCATTATCGTTATCATCATTATCATTACCATTGTTATTATCACCATCATAATTATTGCTATAATCAATATTATTATGATTATCATTATCATCATTATTGTCATCATCATTATCATCTTTATCATTATAATTATTCTTATCATTATTAGTATCAATTTTATCCTCATTATCATTATAATTGTTGTTATCATTATTATCATTATCCTTATCAGTATTGTTATGCCTATTTTTATTTTCATTATTGCTATCATCATTATCATAGGTGTTATCATCATTACTGTTACTATTATCATTTTCTTTAGTATTATCATCATTATCATTATCTTTAGTATTATCATCATTATCATTATTAGTAGTATTATCATTATTAGTAGTATTATCATTATTACTGTTATCGCTATTATCATCACAATCATCATGATCACCATTATCATGTCGGTGATACACAAAACAAATATATTCAAAAATTGTGTGTTTTTTTTTTTTTTTTTTTTTCGTTTTAGCTATGTAGAGGGATTTATCATTCACTATTACAATTATGAATAAACTCAGTCAACTATTACTTTCATTACTGTTGTTATTCACATCACCATCATTCATTTAGTCGCCATTATACCCATCATCATCATTATTGTTATTATTATCAGCACCACCATTTTCACCCTTACCATCATCATTATCATTATCCTCATCACCATCATTACCATCATCATCGCCATCGCTATCACCATCACCACTACCATCATCATCTTCATCATCATCCTCGCCTCCAGTGCAGACATCAACCTAAAAATAAACTGTGTTCGGAGGATTGCTATTGCATCGTGTCATGTGTCACGATTGTTGCAAGCTGTGTGAATTATGAAACACCTTGTTCTTTTTATAGTGACTATTTTCTTGTTCTCAGTTGCATCATAGTTACGGCTCTTTCAATTATCATCGTCGTAATCATAATCATCATTATT
>NW_028234410.1:28710091-28712591 GCF_977035675.1 Penaeus japonicus
ATCAACAATAATGAGGATAAGGCATTAACAATAATATCATAGTGAAGATAATGATGATGATAATGATAATGATGATAAAAGTATTATTACTACTACTGCTACTACTGATAATGGCAATGATAGTGATGATAGTAATAATAATGATAACAATAATGATATGACAATAATGATAATTATGATAGTAATGATTATAAAGATGATATTGAAAACCATCGTTATGATTACTATCATTATCATTATCATTACAATTATCATTATCATAACACATACATCGTATTAATTAATGAAAAAAAAAAGAAATAATGGTATTGTCACTACTACCAATGATAATAACTTAGTAATCCGGATGTCTTTTTTTTATATCTCTCCTTCATACATACTGATGAGCAATATTTTCTTCCCAAGAGAAAAAATTGACTTCCGTAACAGCTTTTCCCAGCGGAAGAAAACGGGATTCTGATGGGGGAAACTTTGTTATTGAGAGAAAGACCGACTTTTGCTTCTCCCAATTTCTTTATCTGTTTACTTTTTCTCTTTTATTGTATATCTTCTTCTTCTCCTTCTTCTTTTTGGAGGGAAGGGGGGAGGGTGTTATTTTGCTCAACCTTTTGTTGTCTTTGTCTGTCGGTCTGTTTCTGTTTCTATCACTGTCTTTCTCTCTCTCTCTCTCTTTCTCTCTCTCTCTCATAATTGTTGTTGTTGTTATTGCTTTTGATAATTCTATTATCATTGTTATTATTGTTATTATCATAATTATTACCTTTATCATAATTGCCATTCTTATTTTCAGTATCTTATTTCATACTGATAAGCAATTTTTATCCTAATTACCCTCATTATTTTCTTGTTATCATCATTATCCTTATTATGACTATAACCATTATCATCACTGTTAGTATTATCATTATCATCATTTTTGCTATCATCATTTTCATTATCATTATTATTGCCATCATTATCTTCTTATTATCCTTATCATGATTATCATTATCATTGTTGTTACTTTTAGCCATATTGTGATCATTAACATCTTCATTGTTATTACTATTAGCCTTGTTGCAAGAACATTATCATCATACTCGTCGCCATAATCTATCAGAATTACCATTAGTGTTATCACTATTCCGTGACCAGAATAAACATTCAATAAACATCCCAAGCTAAAGTTATCTCATAAAGTCCAATACTCTGCTCAATAATTTCCAAAAAGTTTTCTCACCCATGGAATTGAGTGTCAGTGAAAAATAAACACATGTAACTTGAGAATGAAAATCAACCCAAACACGTGCCTGTCGAGAGCCTTTGCACCTGAAGCTGGAAAGAGCTTGTGGAGCTTAGGCCATTAATCTTTGCCTGGTGAAGAATGGCAGGTGTTTCATTTCGCTATTCAGAGCTTTTCAGTACTGATTTCTCGATAATGTTTCCATTTCTCTTTTCTTTTTCTTCTTTCATATCAGACACTCATGATTTTTACGTGCGAAAGCATTTATCCGCATACATATGTGTACGAACACACGAATAAGCACACATACACTCATGATCTCTCTCTTTCTTTCTCTCTCTCTCTCTCTCTCTCTCTCTCACTCTCTCACTCTCACCTCTCTCTTTCTCTTTTTTTCTTTTTTTCTTTCTTTCCCTCACTCACTCCTCTCTCTCTCTCTCTCTCTCTCTCCCGCACCCACCCCTCTCTCTCTCTCACTCTCTCCTCTCACTTTCTCTTTTTTTCTTTTTTTCTTTCTTTCTCTCCCTCCCTCTCTCTCTCTCTCTCCCTCCCTCTCTCTCTCTCTCTCTCTCTCTCTCCATCACCGCCCTCCCTCAAGCGAGATCAGACGTACCCAAACGACGGCCGCTCCATCTCTCCCCCGCAGATTCTCGCCGTGCAATACGTGGACGTAGCGATGTTCAGCAACGGCAAGTTCAAGAACGTGGTGGCCGTGATCGACACAACGGAGGGCTGCCCCGTCAGCTCCGGCTCGAGCCTCAAGCGCCAGTTCCAGCTGACGCCCGCGCGAGGAGCCATCAAGAACTGGATCGCCCTCGAGGAGTTCTACGATCGCGAGAGCGCCCTGGCGTCGACGGTGGCGCGGGTCGACCCTCAGGAGAAGAACGTCTTCGCGATATACGTCAATTATTACGTTAAGGTAAGTTCCACGTGTTATGTTTGTGTGTTTGGTAGTTTTTTTTTTCTTTCAAAATATATCACTTTTATCAAATTTTATCAGACATTTTTCTTTTTTTTTTTTGCTAAATTACTTCCATTCAGCCAGAAATCAACACTCATTCACCTGTTTTAAAAATCTATTCATCATCATTATCATCAGTGTTAAATATTATCATCCGTGTTAAAAAGGTAAGTACCATATAACGCCTTTAGGGAGCAAAAAATAAACGACAGTTATCGGAGATGCAAAATAGGCTCCAATCCTATGTCTCGTAAGGTAGGTGTGAAGAGGTTACGTTGTGTGGCACTGAGAGCAGGTGTGGGCTGCAGTGCCTTCGA
>NW_028234410.1:28732591-28735091 GCF_977035675.1 Penaeus japonicus
CTCAGATAATATTTTCTTCTCTTCCTACCTTCAGATGGATTTCCTCTCATTCAGTTTTCTTTATTTTCCTTTCTTTCCTTCAGCCCTCCTTATCTGTATATGATTCTCATTTTTTTTTCAGTTCATTTATTACTATCTTGATTTCTCTTCCAAAAGATTAAGAACTCGAACTCTTCCACGTGTTGACGAGTCACCCATGCAAAGCTTCCTTCTCCAGCATGCCAAAAAATTACTCAGTGAGTTAGTGAGTCGTGTGATCTTTCAAGGGCCATGTCCAAACCTGTAACTGTAAACGTCAATTAAATATGAGCATGTGTTTTGTGTGTGTGTTTGTGTATGTGTGTGTGTGTGTGTGTGTGTGTGTGTGTGTGTGTGTGTGTGTGTGTGTGTGTGTGTGTGTGTGTGTGTGTGTGTGTGTGTGTGCGTGTGTGTGTGTCTGTGCAAATGTGTCTATAGTTGCTATAATAGTAACCAAAATTTTTTTCTCAGACAGAAACATACTCTCAAACTATTACAAAAGAGGAACAGGTTTGGACATGTGCCTTTTGTTTTGTTTTATTACAGAAAAGTTATCTTGAGTGCTTTTTGAACTTTTTATTTATTGCGCGTAGATGCTCATAGCTTTCAATGAATCTAGCTGCATATATATATACTTATACATACATATGTATGTGTGTGTGTGTGTGTGTGTGTGACTGGATATATTTATTTCTATCACCATAGCATCTGTGATTGCCTTGCATTTCGTGAGCTTACGTTACTTCTCACTTACCACGTGCTTATTGATATTCTCATTATTTTCATTATCATTATCGATATCATCAAAATCATTATTATCAACGATTTAATCATTATCATTATTTTCATTATTACTCTTAGTAATGGTGTTCATTATCATCATCCTTATTACTCTTAGTAATGGTGTTCATTATCATAACCCTTATTATTACTATCATTAATATTATCATCACTATTGTTCTTTCTATCATCTCATCATCACTGTTATAATCGTTAGCATTATCATTATTGTCGTTATTATTATTGTTATTTTTATTGCCCTTATCATTATTATCACTACCGTCATCATGAATATCATTATCAATTTGTTATTATTGATATGATTATTTTTGTTATCATCATCATTTTATCATCTCTGTTAGTTTAATTATTATTATTATCATTACTAATTTTACTATAAACATTATCATTATTATTGTTCTTGTTATCATTGTATAAAACATCATTATAATTATTTATATGATCATCGTTATCATTATCATTACGTTTGTCATTATTATTATTATGATTATGATGATGATTATGATTATCGCTATGATTATTAACAATACCATATCTATCCTCATTATTCTCATCATTACCACTATTGTTAAAGTCCCTATTGAATTATTATCATCATTATTATTATTGTCGTTATTGTTATTGTTGATATTATTATATTAGTATCATTATCAGTAATATTGTTATCATCATGTTCATTATCAATATAAAAGGATTATTATCACCGTATTCTTTATCGTCATTATTCTTTTTAATTGTTGTTATCATTATCTTTGTCATTATTTTTTTTATTGTCATTATCATTATCATTTTTATGTTTATTATCATTATCAGTTATTAATTTTGTTATTATTATTATCCTTTTTATCATTTCTGTTATCTTTATGACTGTTATCATTATTTTGGTTGTTATAATCAGTACCATTATTCTCAACATTACAATTAATTTTCGCTAATGGTAAAGTTGACGGTGAAGATAATGATAATGATAACAACACTAATAACAATAACAAAAACAACAAAAGAAACAATCATTACTATCATTGCTGTTATTATCATCATTATTATAATCATCATAGACATTTTCTTTCCCATCCTTTCTACTCTTTTCTCTTAAAGGCAAGCAAATATATGTTGGCCTTATTTTTCTATTACACTTTACCTAATGACCAAGTCAGATATCTAAAAGTTAATAAACATATCAGGTTCGAAATAACTCAGTCGCTCTTATTTATCTGTTTGCATATGTAATCACACAACCTTTTAAAATATTATTTCCGTTTTTTTTTTCAAATGTTAGAGTTCTGTTTCAATTTGATATTATAAAATGCACAGAGATTTTTAGATGCTTAGTAAAAAGAAAGAAAGAAAAAAAATAATGAAAAATAAGAAAAACAAGAAAAAAAATATCAGATAGTGGATCGGTTGTAACACATGAAAGTCTGCGGGCTATGAACCCACATTTAAATACCCCGATCAACTTATACCGATTCCTTGACTTTTGATGATGACTCAAATTGGATTTTGATATCATCTAGCAAATGCAATAATAAGGGAAAAGGGAAGGACAAGGGGATATTTATCATCAAAATCTCTATAACGAAAGTATCTTGCTGTTTCTGTGTCTGGAGTTTAACCACGTTATTTTGCAAGCTGCCGCCTCTCTTCGGCAGGCCGTGGAGATGGAGTCCTAAGGTAACTA
>NW_028234410.1:28742591-28745091 GCF_977035675.1 Penaeus japonicus
AGTATTTTAGTTATAGTCGTATCCTGATACAATGGGATCTGGACATTTCACCCAAGAACACTAAGATCACTACACTATAAATCTGTAAAAAATCAAAAGAAAATGAAAAAAAAAACACGATATAGATAAGAAAAGGAATACTTAAAAGCGAGTATACTTTACAGCCACACCGACAGTATGACAAGAAATATCAAGAAAAAGTGACCAAATATGTCAGCAATACTGAAAGCTTTTAACCAAAGCTAAACAGCTTATAATTACATTCCATTGTTGTATTGTTTTGTTTTTCAAAGCAGCGTCGTAGGTTAAATGTGCCTGATATTCTTTAAATAAAATGCCACCGATCAGTTATAGGAAAAAAGAAGAAAAAAACACTATGACATGTAATTATTCAACTACAATGTGCTACGCGGGTATCAGGTTGAAATTAAATTTTGCCAGATTATATATATTTATGTATGTACGTAAACAAATAGACACACTAATGACAGGTGTAAATCAAAATTAAGGGTTTCCAGTACACTGTAAGATGTTGTGAAGAGATGTATAGGTTGTTGCTACCTGTTTTTTTTCTCTCCTTTTCCTATTAATATCCTTTTTTCTTTTAGAGTCTCTTCCTCCCTCCTTCAACACCACCGTTTGCCTTGCCCTTAAATGTATTTAACCTTGATACAGCTTAAGGGGTCGGCTCACCTTTAAATACATTTTTTAGCATACTATAGAATACAGCTGCAATGTCAACCCACAGAGCAGCTTATTCTACAGAGAGACAGTGTTATTGTTTTTTTTTTTCTTTTCTTTTCGAGAGTGACACATCTAAATAAACTATTTTATTTACTGCGCTTCGCTTAGTAGTGGAAATAAAAAAAATCTCTATATTATGATAACGTAGATTTTTCACTCTGGCCTCTCTGCTTACCACTTGACGAGCCGATCTCTGAATTGCGACCCTGTGTAAATGGTGAATTACAGTGTGTCATATCACGCTTATAGCATATGTAAGATGGAGTTTAACAACTATATTTCTGATAGATTGCTAGATGCCTCTTTATATGTTTCTTTAGTATATGTTTGTGTACTACAGTATTTTATGTCGTTGATAAGTTTAACATCAATGGAAAAAGTGAAAATTTCCTTTTTTCATGGTAAAAAACAGCATGGACACCAAATAACAAATATCTTTCCAAAGAGATATGCAAACACTGATGTAATAAATAAAATGTATTTTGAAAATTCCACCGTGATTCTGAACTGCATTCTATTTCAAGATGTCTTCCTTGCTACACGCAAAAAATGAAGAAATGAGCAGAAAATTGTGAAAAAGAAAGAGAGAGAGAGAGTGAGGTGGTATAAATCCAAACAAATTTCATGAAAATTAAAATATCTAAAATGTTTTAAAACTTTCTATAATAAAAATTAATCAGATGGACCGATCTAAAACATCGTTTCTTCGTTTCGGCTTTTTATTTTGGTTGAATCTAACGTAAGTGCACACGAATATCATTATCGTTTATAATAATTTTTACCTCTTTTAACTAAAAGTCTTCTTTTCAATTCGCTTGTATTCTTCATGTATTATATCACACCCACACCCACACCCACACACACACACACACACACACACATCAACTATAACATAAATCATTATCAAAATTACGAAATATAGAAAAAAACTAGAATGTTTCTTTCGCTCGGTGTAATTGCATCTTATCAATCTTTGTGGCGAAGAAAAAAGCGTTCGAGCTTACTTGAATAGCGCACGTGTCTAAAAGTGTTTTCCATATTGTCATTGCCAGTTCCTATTGCAACTTGCTATTGCATATATCTATCTACATTTACAGTGAAAGCGATATCAATTGCAAAAGTATATTCACAATCGATTAGTGACGGATTAATCAAGGGACAGCACTCTATTTCATTTGTGCACTGTTCTCTTACCTTTGCAATAATATCCACTCACATCTATATCATATATATATATATTTCGGTAATAGCTATTTCATTAAAATGTTCAATATCTTGAGTGTGCCAGGAATAATGATATAACAACAATTTGTCTATTAATGTATGGGGGGGGAGTATTATCATGCATCTGTTTCTACATAAAGTGCCTGCTGCTGAACGAGAAAGAATGACAACAGATGTAATAATGATATCATGCCTCACTTAGTTGCATTATACAGTCGATTTATACTTCAGTTAAATAGCAAACCCTGTTCAAAATCACATGCTCCACTGTGTATGCATCTGTATTCAGCTTCTGTATTCAAATTTTCTCTTTTGGTTGTCTTTCTAGTGACTTGGGAATCTTTCTAGGTCCATATGCTTATATGAAGTAATGATAACAATAATAGATATATATTTTAAAGAAAAGAAAAATATATATGTGTATAAACAGTGTCTTCGAGAAAACGTAGTCCCAATGCAGAATTGAATCTCTGTTTTGAGGAAGGACATTTTTTGCTGCTGTTCATACTAGAATGCATTATAAATAGTTTGG
>NW_028234410.1:28770091-28772591 GCF_977035675.1 Penaeus japonicus
CTTTAATATCCAGCAGTATCTTTTAAATATACACGCCAGCCAAAACTACCAACATATACTGAGGCAGTCCATCGATCTCAACCGGGCGACCTTAGTTCATCAACTCTGCATCAGGGAACTTTAGAAGTGGGTCACAAGACAAA
Organism: Penaeus japonicus; assembly: GCF_977035675.1. Taxonomy (NCBI): domain Eukaryota; kingdom Metazoa; phylum Arthropoda; class Malacostraca; order Decapoda; family Penaeidae; genus Penaeus; species Penaeus japonicus. The sequence goes on from NW_028234410.1 coordinate 28,770,235, forward strand.
GTTATCTACAGCTTTTCTGGCTGTTCTTGATGGTCGTTTTTTTCCAGATTGTAGGCTTGAGAACATGTGCTAATAACAAATCATACAAGTTATACAGTCTATTAAATGCAGTGTAGCTATTCTTGAATTTTAGATTGTGATTATCATGCAGTGAATCTTAATTTAAGTGACAAACTGAAACTAGGTGCCCGTTAATTAAGGAAGATTTGTTGCGAAGTAAATAGTAGAGAACCTGAAGTTTAGGATAGCTCTGCTACTTGCCTCATACAAGACATTGCATGAATATAATACTTACGGTAGTATAAAGGTACCATACGCGCGAAAGATATTCTGGACTCCGCTTTTAATTTTTTTTTACGCTCAGAGCAAAAAATAGGTTTTTAAGTGTGGGGTTTTCTCCGGCTTTGAAATCCTTTGCTGCCAGTAGACTTATCAATAAATGATCTAAATGTAGGAAAAAGTCACACGCTTTTCCTTTTGAAGAAATGGGAACGATTGCAGGAAGGTTGCCTATACAAAACATCACGTTATCGTTTGTCAAAAATGTTCCTTATTTCAAAGAACGTTCTTGATGATAACTCATCTCACAGCAAAAAAGTACACACTGAATCCAAAGGGAAACTTAACCACTTCATCTGATCCAAATGACGTATCAGATATTTATGTTATCTCGGATGATAAAAAGCGCTGCGTGATCTACTGAAAGTTTAATGGCCTCCTACTGCATATAGTATGATTACCACGTATCCGTTGAGAACAAATTAAACTTTGGTAGGATAATGAATATATAGTGGATAAAAAATATTTCTGAAAGTCGGTGTAAATTAACCATAAACTAACAGATGTGTAGTCTAGAATTAGCAAGAGTCTACCCACTATATGTAGGAAAATGACCTTACGACCGTACCCATTTTAGGGGTCACCACAGTGAGTCATCTGTCTTCAACTTCCTCTGTCCTATGCATCTTCTTCAATTAGACCAGCTGCTCTCATATCTCTTCTCACTGCCTCCACGAATTTCCTCTTAGGCCTTCCTCTTTTTTCTTCTTTCCTGTAGGCCTTCCTCTTTTTCTTCTTCACTGGTGGTTCTATACCTAACATCCTCCTCCCGACATGTTCCCTTCTTCTGCTTGTCATTTTACTTCTAAAAATGGTCTCTGCATCTAATTCTGTAGCTAATTCTTTTGCTGACTCAAGTGCTTTTTTTTTTTTTTTTTTTTTTTTCATTTCCATTAATGTCATCGCGAGGCGCCAGTGATCAGTTATGTGTAATCAGGTCAAATAACTCCACTATCCATGACGCTGCGAAGATAAAAACTGCAGTAGAGTAGTTTGCTGCCTAGCCCACTATAGTAGAGTGCCGGTAGTTCCCATGCATCTCAGTTTTATACTGACACTAATTTACCCTGCCTGGACAGGGCGATCCTAGATTACAGACATTTATCGTGTCAGTACAAGAACCCTAGTACGTCGTAAGTGTCTCCTATCTTGGTAGAGTTGTATTAGCAGGGAACATGAGTCTCTGCTTTTGTCGCTACTGCTTGCTCAAGGACAGGAAAACAGAACTGCGAGAAGCTCAGTTGTGACTGCAGTGTGTCATAGCTCGGTGGCTTTGCTGTCCGCAATTGTCTCGCTCTTCGATTTCTTATTTAATCGTTGTCAGTTACTGGACACTCTGTTTCACTATCCGTCTGCACGCTCGAACTCCCATGTAGACTCGCATAAAGGTTTTAGGGTGAGGCATTTAACATGTTTGTTTTTTTCAGTGCATGCCATCGCCCAGGAAAAGCAGAAAGAACATGTATATGCGCTGGACAGTACGAAAAAAAGAAATGTGTATTCCAGGTAACTTGTTGCACTGTCACCAGCAGTAACGTTGAATATAAAAGTCCCTTTATCTCGCAACTCTTTTTTTTGACAGTAAAATCGATACAGATTCACGTGTAGTCCACCGATTTTGAAAAAGTCTTGTTGCAAAATAATCGTGATACCGATATCTATAAACGATAGGATGTAAATCCCCCCAGTTCCCATGCACATATTTACTAACAATTTTTGACTGACGATTTTTGCCGCGAAGAAGATGCCGTTTTTTCCGAAAGCGATAAAAAAATAGGGATTTAAGCCCTCTAGAGACTTTAAACACTATATATATATATATATATATATATATATATATATATATATATATATAGAGAGAGAGAGCTCGAGGAGAGAGCACGCAGACATGACGAGGATGAGACAGTGAGAATGTAGAGAGAAGAGAGAGAGGAGAGAAGGGGGAGGAGATGAGATGAGAGAGAGACCCAGTAGAAAGATATATATATGTATATCTATACTATATATATATATATTTA
>NW_028234410.1:28785091-28787591 GCF_977035675.1 Penaeus japonicus
TCTCTGTCAAGGCAATCTGGAACATGTTGCTCAAAGACCTCATTTATGTTTTTAAACTTCTTCGTACTCTAACAGGATCTGGAGCTCCACCGTATAACAATTTGTTCAGTTTCCAGTTTTTCTTTTGTAAGAGTTGCCTTTTTTGGCAAGGATTATTTTTACCTGTTCTCCTCCTCCGTTCACTTTCTAGTTATTTTTTTTTTCATGTTTACCAAAGGCTTATTTTACTGATACTGTTTAATTCTCCTCTGCTACCTGTAAATCTCTCTGTTTTTTTCATTTATTTGTTATTTAGATATATTGTATTACCCGCTTCTCTTTCTCTTTCTTCTTCCATTTTCTATGTAATCCAATTCTTGTAAAAAAAAAAAAAAAACTTCTTCCATTTTCTATGTAATCTAATTCTTATAAAAAAATCTCCATTTTCCACATTTATTCGTCCAGTATCTGAGTGAAGTTCTTCGATCTGTTCACAAAGCTGTCCTTCCCACTATTGCCCTTTCCTGACTATACCTCTCGGGACCTGTAACCTTGCTCTCTATCCCTTTCGAACTTATTCCACTTATGCAGCATAGATTCTTTCTTCTTCGGACATTTTTTTTTTTTTAAATCCTCAACCATCAACTTTTTAACCCGTTAACGACGGGTGCCTAGATATCACGTGCGGGACCATCCTCTGTTTCTATCCATTCAATCGTTCAATTATTCCTGTTGCAGTAGCCAGGTGTTGTGATACATCCTTCGACTTTTGAATATTTCCTAAATCTATTTTTCCGTATCCATAATCACATGAGATCTTCTTCAGCTCCATGTCTGACATCCATTTTCTTTTCAATATTTGTTTCCTTTGATCCACGAGCCTTTGTTCCGTACCAGGAAGCATATCTTTATCCATCCATAGATTGTACATCTATTTCCGTCTTAAAGGTTAACTCGAGGACCACCTTGATGCTGTTGGGCCAAATGGTTCCTGCCTGCACGCAAAGTCCCAGTCTTATATATGTCGTTGTTGACTTGATTATTTAAAGATCCTACAAGGAGGGAAGGATCCTACAAGAAGGGAAGGATCCTACATGAAGGGAAGGGTTTATACGATGCCACAGTCACTAGTATTGATATCGCTATGAATAGAAATCTTACACTTAGTACCAGAACATTCTTGATCGTTGCGTGTGATCTTACCAATAGAGACTTCACATTAGTGTATAGTGTGAAAGTGTCACGTGACTCTCTCCTCCACGGGAATTTCTGAAGTATTTTTTATTCTTTTATATATAAATTATAATATATATAATATTTATATATAATATATATATATATATATATACTATATATATAAAAAATTATTTTTTTTTTTTTTTTTTTTTTTTTTTGTTTTTACAAATTGCTGGGAAAAGGATAACATGCAGTTTGCCTGGAAAGCGTTTTCTTCTAAAAGGTTGTCGCTGTTGCCCCCTTCACATTGTCAAGGTCCCTCTGGCCCTCCCACCACCGTTCGCGAAATAAATCGCGATAAGTTATGAGTGTTGGGGACGGTGTGCAGATCTATGCGTTGTTGTGTTATGTGATTTTATTAGAGTTATTCTGTCAATTATTCCTTCCATCATCCGCCATTCCCTTTTCAGTTCACTCTTTAAATCTTGATACCTGTTTTATATTTTAAACACTTTTAAAACCCTCGTTCAACTTTCTCCTCATCACCTGTCCCAGCAGTATTATATTGAATGAGTCACTTGGTTAAAGTATTCGATTATATAGGTACATATACTTTTTACGCGAAATAGATATCCATTATTTATAGATATAGTGGGTATGTGCCCTGTAAACACTTTAGGCTACATCCTCATTATCAACATTATCATTACCATCGTCGTCATCACCATTACTGTGTTACTGTGTTAATTTCCCTCGTTATTATCATTTACGACTTTATTATGTTAACATAATGACTTATCATTATTGTAATTTTACCATCATTTTTTTTATTATAACTTGTGTTTTATCCTTATAATTTTTGTTGTTATATTTATTCGTATCATCATCATTATTATCATCATTGTTATTACTATTATCATAAATATTGCCATTATTATTATCATTATCATCTTTATTTTTTTATCACAATTGCCTTGTGTTTTTACTATCATTACCATTATCATTATGTAACCACATTATTATCATTGCCATTACCTCATTTCTTTGTTATCATTTACATTACTGGTAAACAAAATAACCCAGATCACACAATATCCATAGAGCTGCAAACTAATTCACAAAACTAAAAAATTCTCAATACCTTTCTCTCTCTACAACCTGAGAGAGGTAGTGCTATTATGAGGAGATCGCTATAACATGAATTATTTAATATTCTTAGGAAGGAAAGGAAAGAAATGATAGTGAAAACAATGACAGCAATGATGATAATAAAGATAACAACAACAATGCCTGGTTAATTGAGGTAGTATATGAATGGTTGGGATTATTATGTCAAAAAATGCAT
>NW_028234410.1:28802591-28815091 GCF_977035675.1 Penaeus japonicus
ATATATATACATTCTATATATATTTATATATAAATATACATATATGTTTGTATATAATATTTTATATATATATATATAATATTATATTTCATATATGTATGTATGTATGTATTATATATATATATATATTATATATATAGATATATATATATATAGATATATACATCTCTCTCTCTCTCTCTCTCTTCTCTCTTCTCTCTCTCTTCTCTCTCTCTCTTAATATATATATATATATATTATATATAATATATATATATTAGATATATATATATATCTATGCATTATGTATATTATGTATATTTATATATATATATATATATAGTTTATATATATATGTATACATATATATATTATATATATTTATATATATATATATCTATATATTATATATATATATATATAGTATACATTTATATATATATATAATATATATATATATATATGTATACATATATATATATATTTATATATCTATATATAGATACATATCTACATATATGTATATATATATATATATATATATATATATTTATATATAATATTATATATATATTATTTATATATATATAAATATATAGGTCCGGCTGCATGCGTGTGTGTGTTTGCGTTTTTGTATATTTGCATATACGTAGACAAAAAAAAAAAAAAAAAAAAATCCTTTTGCTTTTATCCATTTTTTTTCTCATTCCCCCCACCCATATGTTGCTCTATCGATCTCTCTATCTACCACACAGTCATTTTTTTCATGCATAACTTGCATATATTTATATATATCAATTTTTTTCTCAGAATCCCCAACAAACACGTTATCTCCCTCCACCTGCTCCCTTTTATTATCAATATCTCCCCTCTACCTCCTGTTATTCGATTTTTCCACTCCCCTTTTTCCAGCGAGAACCTAAGAAGAACCGATTCAAGGAACAGGTTTGTGTTTGTGTGCGTTTGCATTCACTATCGTGCTTGTATTTTGTTTGAGAGAGAGAGGAGCAGATACATACACACTCACTCACACACACACACACACACACACACACAGAGAGAGAGAGAGAGAGAGGAGGAGGAGAGATGAGAGGAAGATGAGAAGAGATTTGAGCTGAGAGACGAGAGAGCTGCTGCGGCGAGGAGTGGACAGGACCAAATACACACACACAGAGGGAGAAAGAGACAAAGGGAGAGAGAGAGAGAGGGAAGGAGAGTTTGAGAGAGAGAAATAGAGAGAGAGAGACAGAGAGACACACACACACAAACAGAGAGTGAGAGAGACATACACACACAGAGAGAGAGAGAGAGAGAGAGAGAGAGAGAGAGAGAGAGAGAGAGAGAGAGAGAGAGAGAGAGAGAGAGAGAGAGAGAGAGAGAGACAGAAAGATAGAGAGAGATAGAGAGAGAGAGAGACAGACAGATAGATAGATAGATAGATAGATAGATAGAGAGAGAGAGAGAGACAGAGAGAGAAACAGAAAGATAGAGATATATATATAGAGAGAGACAGATAGATAGATAGATAGATAGACAGAGAGAGAGAGAGAGAACCAACATTAATGTTTTTTTACCATTTGATAAACATCGTCGCTGACGTCATCACCCATTAAACCTCCATCATTAGACACGTTAACGACGTGTTTGACTTCAAAAGAGGATCATTTATTAGACTGCGCACTTCACAGCGTATTTTGTTAGTTCCAATAAACACTTAGGGAAAAGCTTAGAGGGTAATAGGGAAAAAAAAACTATTTTCCGAAATTATATCAAAAGAGATAGCTAATTATTTCACTAATGGACATAAAACCATAAGTTTCATTTTACATATAGAGGATATTCTTTTATACACACATACAACACACACACACTCAAGCACAAACACATATACATATAACACACACACGCACATAAACAAACACAAACACACACTAACACAAACATAAACAAACACAAACACACACTAACACAAACATATACAACGCACACACACACACACACACACACACACACAAACAGGCTCCTCACCCACCCCACCCAACACGCACACCACCACATACACTCACGCACTCACTGCGTTAACCCTGATCTCCGCCTAAACACCTAATCACTACACTAATGACGACTAACGACCCTATAACTTCTAATTACTGGGAGGATAGCTTCCTGTTGTTCATAGTCCGAGATTGCAACGGGAAATCATCGGCATCTTGCAATGTTCATAGTCCGAGATTGCAACGGGAAATCATCGGCATCTTGCAATGAGTTTTGGGATTAGTATGTGTGTTTCTGTACCTTCGTTTCTGTCTGTCTGTCTGTCTGTCTGTTTTTCTTTTTCTTTCTTTCTCTCTCTCTCTCTCTCTCTCTCTCTCTCTCTCTCTCTCTCTCTCTCTCTCTCTCTCTCTCTCTCTCTACTTCCCCCGTCTCTCTCTTTTTGGAGCAATACACTTTTGAATTTCTATTTTTTAAATTTCAGTGAATAATGTTTTGTGTATATATATGTATATATATGTATATGTATATATATATATATATATATATATATATATATATATATATATATATATATATAGATAGATAGATAGATAGATAGATAGATATAGATATATATTTACATACACACACACACACATGTGTGTGTGTGTGTGTGTTTATGTGTTTGTGTGTTTGTTTGTGTGTGTGTGTTTGTGTGTGTGTGTGCGTGTATATGTGTGTGTGTGTGTGTGTTTATGTGTTTGTGTGTTTGTTTGTGTGTGTGTGTTTGTGTGTGTGTGTGCGTGTATATGTGTGTGTGTGTGTGCATGTATTTGTTTGTGTGTGTGCGTGTGCATATATGTGTTTTTGAATAGCAAGAGAGTCCTTCACTGTAAATTCACAAACATTTTTCATTTGCTTTATTTGAACTAAACTAATTTGTTAATGTAGTTAGATTAAATGCTTGACGGGTACGGAATGTGCGTGAAGTCTACAGCTATAAAGATTAAATATGAATAAAACATTGTACACATTTACTTTCACGCGCTGAAACACTTTTATAAAAAATAATGATTATAACGCGATATCTAGCGACTGTTCAACGGCACTGCCAAAACAATATATTTTGTATAAATATATAAATATTTTCTCCTAACCTGTCGCGATAGATTTTGAATCATTTTTTCCTCACGGAAAGAGGCCTAGCGTAACGACACGTACAAGTTCTTTACTTGGCTATACGAACTTATTTCATATCATCCGTCACGTTTCCCTCGCACCTCGTGACTCCTCTCGCCGCTTAAAGGAGAATTACGGGTGGCATCCTGGCAGCCATCCAGTGCGGGAGCAGTGCCAACTCTTCCCCTCTACGCTACTCACGCAACACCTCGCGGGAAAAAGTTGGGAAATAAAAAAAAGGAAAAAAAAAGAAAAAGAAATCCTAGCGTAGCAAGGCTTAAGATTTGGTCCCTCCTGTATTACATATATAGTTCATAGGATTAATAGATTATTCATGATGATCTACTGATAATATAGTATACGATAGTAGAATATGTTCACCACATGATCTATAAATCAGATGTTCATCTAACAGTCAGGAACTACTTAACTACCTGTTCAGTAGATACACGCAGATCTCGATTCTTGGGGCGACTCATCTAGATTGTTGTCATTATCAAACTATCTTACTACTGTGCAGGTAGATACACGCAGATCTCGATTCTTGGGGCGACTCATCTAGATCTTGTATACCAATTTCTTATATCCTAATTGTCATTGTCATTATTACTATTCTTATTATTATTATCATTATCATAATTGTTATCATGATTATCATCATCATTATTTCTAGTACTATTACTATTTTTCTATTTGTTAAGTGTAGTACCTTCATTGTCCCTATAAATTCACAGCTGATTTGCATCAGTATATTTTTCTCTTCATTATATTTCTTCTAGGTTCATCTTTGTTTTGTTTATGCTGTTTCAGTATTGAAATCATATCATTTTACCTCACCTAAACTTGTAATGAGCTCTACACGTTGTATATAAGAAAATAATATGATAAAACATAATATCATACTTGTATTTATAGTATTATCATGTAAATTCATATTGGGTTTATTTCTATTGATATTATGTTCTTATCATAGTCTAACAACATAGTCTAACTATCAAATTTCAAGATCCGCATAACACAGATAAACCTCCAACCATAGAACATCTGTTTTATCTAAATATCTTATATATATTTTTTCACAATTTTTCACGCATGTGTGTTGTCCACGCCCCCTCACTCCATGTCCACACGCAACTTATACTCTTTATCTTTTATTCATATACGTTATGTCCATGTTTCATCTCCGCTCGAGTCCAGGATTTCTTTAGACAGCTATCAATCAAGATTCCCGGAGACGCGTCATGCTGTTGCACTCTAACCTTTCCAGGATCTTCAAAGTCTTGCAACATCAAGGAGGATGCTGAATGCGATCCACGTTTGCAATTTCAGTCACATGGACATTAAACATGTGTGTACGTATCCCTCTCTCTCTCTCTCTCTTTCTTTCTCTCTCTCTCTCTCTCTCTCTCTCTCTCTCTCTCTTCCTCTCTCTCCCCCTCTCTCTCTCTCCTCTCCCCTCTCTCTCCTGCCTTCCCTCATCATCTCTCTCTGTCCTCTCATCTCCTCTCCATCGCTCCCCTTCTCCTCTCTCTCTCTCTCTCCTCACCCCTCCTCCCGCTTCACTCCTCCTCCCCCCTCCGCTCTCTCCCTTCCTCATCACTCTCCCCTCTCTCCTCTCTCTCCTCCTCACTCCCTCGCCTCTCCCTCTCTCTCTCTCCCTCCGCTCCTTCCTCTCGGGGGGTGCGTCGGTGGCTCTCATCGCCTGGTATGTCCGTCCTGTTCGTCGGCCTGCGTCTCTCTCTCTCCCCTTTTCTTCATCTCTCTCTCTCTCTCTCTCTCTCTCTCTATATATATATATATATATATATATATATATACACACACACACACACACGCACACATACACATGCTTTCTGCTAGATCGATGATGAAATATTCTCCAATTAGTCTGTGGATACTATATCCTTTGCCCCGTCATAAAACTTAGCCAGCTTCACCTATTCTGTGAAAGCCGATGAGTTTATGAAATCACAATCCTTCTCTAACAAGCAGGATGTTTGACGAAATCCAAGCGTCATCAATAGTGCTTGCACACATAAGAAACTGCAGAACACTTGTTAACATTTATCTTTCAACTAATTGGCGTCTAGAAATAAAATGTAAGTGCTTGGCGCCATGATCAAACAAAATGCTCGTAAAATTGTAGTAATTATAATTAATTAAGTACACGATATGCTGGTCAGATATTATATATATGTACAGTTCGCGATCACATTTTAGTATATTAAAATAGTAAAATAAAAAGGTTGATTTGGTCTCCTGTCGTGCTCTTTGAAAGTTCTTAAAAACAACCAAGCAAATAATAGCAAAAGGTTTACTTACCTTAGGTCAAAGCAGAGTAACGTTCTTACACATAAAATTAGCCAGTAAAACTTTCTCTTTGTAACCTAATCTTATGTCTTTTATCCAAAGAAACAACGCTTCTTATTCGAGATCAATGAGATTATGTATCAGTAAACAGACTTGTGATACTCCAAAGCTAACAAAAATCACTGTTAAAACAAGATATGGCTGGAGCAGCAAATGGGCCTCAGGTTGCATTTAAAGTGTGGCGGGAGGCCGATTCTTAAACATCGGGGTCATAGAAGAGTATAATGATGAAAAAATGGGCGTGGACAGAAAAGCTGACATAACGGCCATTGACATCAGAGGTACAATCCCAGACGACACTATAAAATCAAAGAGAGGGATACATTTCTTACACAAGGCACCTATCCAAGAAATCCTTAGAGAGCAAACGACAGATTTCTTTCTTTCTTTTTTTTTTTCCTTTTCTCCAAGCAAACTTTGGAAATCCTTTTTTTCATCATACCGGGCAAAATTGACACTTTCCCAGATTGGGAGCAGGTTATAGCTTTCCTTATACGTGAGAAAAACACCTTGGACCAAATTAAAACAAACAAAGACCATTAGTACGAGTGCTCTTTCACTCTTACGAAATAGTGATTATCTGTCACTACTCTTGGTACCGAAGAGAAAGTAGCAGTACATGCAATCAACCAGAACTCATTCTAGGTGAAGTTTTCCTGATTATAGAAAGAGAGAGAGGGAGGGAGAGAGAGAGAGAGAGAGAGAGAGAGAGAGAGAGAGAGAGAGAGAGAGAGAGAGAGAGAGAGAGAGAGAGAGAGAGAGAGAGAGAGGGTGAGAGAGAGGAGGAGAGAGAGGGGGGAGGTGATGAGAGAAAGAGGGAGAGAGAGAGAGTGAGAGGAGGGAAGAGAGATACCTAGACGCTGCGAGAGAGACGAACGGACACGAGTGAGAGAGAAGAGAAGAGAGAGAGATAGGGTGAGAAAGGGAGAGAGAGAGAGAGAGAGAGAGAGAGAGGAAGAGAGAGAGTGAGCAAGAAAGGAAGAGAAGAGAGGGAGAGAGTGCGAAAGAGAAGAGGACTAGACGAGGAGGAGATGAGAGAGAGAGAGAGAGAGAGAGAAAGAGAGAGAGAGAGAGAGAGAGAGAGAGAGAGAGAAAGAAAGAGAGAGAGAGAGAGAGAGAGAGAGAGAGAGAGAGAGAGAATCATAAAAAAACACGGTTCTCGAGATCCCTCAAATACTAGATGTCACAAGTTTCATCAATCAGAATAGGAGAGACAATTACTTTCCTCTGGAAGGGAAATCCAGCCATCAACAGGACAAGCCACGGGTCACTAATGAGATCAAAGGCCTTATTCTGGCAAGACAAAAACCTCACGGAGAAGGAGAAAATAAAAGTAATCCGACAATGTACCTAGCAAAGAATTATGAAATGAGATTATCTAGAAATAATTACATTAAGCACAAAATAAATATGATCAACGAAGCGAACCCTAAATCATGGTACAGCCGCATTAACAGCATTATTGGTGACAAAATAAATTGTATTTGCCTCTCCCCCCTTGACTGAGGATGCAACATCAACATTCACTTAACAACCATCACTAAGCTTCCTTCTCCACTCTCAGCGACCGACACTGTTTATCAACATGTTCAATGCATCTATAAATAATATGTTTACCTTAAAGTCAGTAAAAGCTCACTTTACTGTCAGTAAATGCTAAAATGTTCACCTCATAATCTGTAAATCCTAAGCTGTTCTCCTTATAGTCAATTCGTCGTCAATAAATGTTAAGATGTTCACATAGATGGAATGTCTAGCTCATAATCTAGAAACGAGATTTCCAGTTCATTGCCTGCTGACTAACCTCACATCACAAGCCAACTATGTGATAGAGAGTCATAGTGACAGCATATGACTCATTAGAACTGTATGATCGAAGAATACTCAAGACCTTAACGCCATGAACGCTTGAAAATATATCTTTCCGTAATAGCCTATTTGTACATAACAATAAAATGGGGAGGATCACAATAACAATTTTACGAGATCGAAGACAGGCAGACAGTTTCGGAAGAGTCGAGCAGTCCAAGGAGGGAACAACGACACTGTTTGTCGAGTCAACACAAGCTCAGGGAACCTCGCGCGAGTCTGTAGACTTTCGAGTGTCTGGAAAAAGCAAAGTCAACGCTCTGATTTTCGACTTAATCAAAATGGTAAAGTGAGCTACTTCTCTGTATTTCCTCTATTTTTCGCCGATATATAGTAAAGAAGAGGGGGAGAAAAAAAAGAAAGAAAAAAAAAAAGAAACGAATAGAAATATATATCGCTCTGAAAATCCGAGTAACCTTTAGAGGAGGCCTGGACGAGAGAAATGTGGCTTCTAAGAAGATCGATAAACGAGTGGCTCAGGAGGCTAAAGAAGGAGGTATGAAGGGTCAATTAAGGGGAAGGAACACACTTCTGCTCGATGATGTTTCTTGATGGTTTCGCATTTCAACAAAATAGACGCGGTGTCGCAGGAGAACTGTGACAGTGTTCATCAGCTTTATATAACCTTGCATTCAACATAAATAAATATGCAATGTAATTGATATCTATCTATCTATCTATCTACTTATCTATATATCTATCTATATATACAGTATATATTATAAAGTCATCATAGTATATTATATATATATATAGTTACTTATATATATATATATATATTATATAAGTATATATAAATAAAACATATCATACATATAAATATATATATAAATATGTAATATATATATATATGATATATATATACATAACTACTATATATATATAATATATATATATACATATAATATTGTATATAGATATAATATATATATTATATATATATATTATACATATTATATATATATATCATCATATTGTTATATATGTATTATGTTTGTATATATAAGCCTTATTATATTTATATATATATATATATCTAAATGTATAATATATTATATATTTATATAATAATATATTATAAATTTATAAATATATATACTTTTATAATAATATGTATAATTATATCTATAATATATCTCATAGAACTTATATACTATATATATATAGATTGTATATATGTATATCTATCTATCTATTATATATCTATCTCTAATCTATATATATATATCTATATAATATATATATATACATATATATATGATAATATATATCTTTATATATATATTATCTTATATTATAATATTATATACATACTATAATATATATATATTATATATATATAATATATATATATTTATGTATTTATATATATATATTTATTTCTACATAACATTTATGTCTATTATATATATATCTATATATATTATGTATATATATATAATATATACATAATATATCATATATATAATATATATATATATATATATATTATATATATATTATATATATTAACTGTGTGAGTGTGTGTGAGTGTTGTGTGTGTGTTGGTGTGTGGGTGTGTGTGTGTGAGTGTGTGTGTGGCTGTGTGTGTTTGTGTGTATGTGTATTGTTTCTACTTAGAGGAGAGAGAGGAAGAAAGAGAGAGAGCGAGAGAGAGAGAAGAGGGAGGAGGAAAGAGAGGGAGAGAGAGACAGAGAGAGCGAAGAGAGAGAGAGATAGAGAGAGAGGCGAGAGATAGAGAGAGAAGAAGCGAGAGAGACGAGAGAGATGAGAGGGGGAGAATAGAGACGAGAGAGGAGACGAGCGAGAGATGATTGCTAGCTAGAGAAAGTGAAGTCAGAGAGAGGAATTATGAAGAGGAGAAGAGAGAGAAGATGGCGAGAGAGAGAGAGAGAAAGAGAGAAGTGAGTGCGGAGAGGAGATAGAGATTTATGTGTGTTATGTGTGTGTGTGTTGGTGAGTGAGAGAGACAGGAAATATATAGTAGATATATAGAGAGAGAGAGGGCGACGGCGAGAGAGAGAGAGAAGGAGAGAGAGAGAGAGCGAGATAGAGGAGAGACGAGAGAGGACGATGAGTGAGATGGAGAAGAGAAAGATGAGTGCGGAGAGAGACGAAATGTCGACTCTGAGAGAGAGAGAGAGAGAAGGAGATAGATAGATAGATAGATAGATAGAGAGATAGATAGATAGATAGATAGATAGAGAGAGAGAGAGAGAGAGAGGGAGAAAGAGAAAGGGAGAGAGATATGTATTCCATCTATATATGGACCAAATCTCATCTTTTTCTACTAACGGTAATCCATTCTCTGAAGATGACTTCACATGGTGTAGTTGCCTCTAGATATATAATAAGTATGGCACAGCTGCTTCTAAATATTTGATAAATACTCAAGGAATATCTGCTTCTAAATATATAATACAAGTTTCATTCAGGACGAGGGGAAAAGAGCAATTGAAGAGAAACGAAGGGCAAGATGAGGAGAAAGGAAGACCAAGAAAAAAGGGAGAAAGGAAGAAAAGAGAAAAAAAAATCATAATAAAAGAAAACTAGGGGAAGGCGGAGACAGCAAACGAAAAGGAGGAATAGAAGAAGGAAGAATAGCATTAAGGAAAATGGGGAGAAAAGAGCAGGGAAAGGGAAAGCGGAGAAAAGAGAAAGAAAGAGACAACGATATATAAAGACGACAACAAGCATGGGGAAAAGAAAGAAAGGAAGACAATGACAAAGGAAAGGGAGAAAGGAGAGGGGCCGTGGAGAGGAGAGGGGCGGCACATGGTGACACTTTTAGCGTTCGTTAACGAGAAGGGGCAAGCTTGCTCGTTACCCAGCCTGCTTGAGGATCCCGCCCCCTTGTGAGCTCCTGCCTTCCTCCATTTCCCTCTCTTTTCTCTATATTCTCTTTTTCTCTCTCACTTATGCTTTCTCTTCTACTTAGTATAAGTAGCTTTCTGTCTCTGCTATCAGTCTTCTTTTGACTCTCTCTCTCGTCTACCATTCCTTTACCACTCTCAGTTCTCCGTTTCACTTACTTTTCGCTGCCTACCAAGTATTCTTCTTTTTTTATCTCCTATTTCTAATTTTGTTTTTCTAACTCTTCTGTTTCTATCTCGAGTTCGGCCTTCCCTTTATATCGTTTATTCTTCCCTTCCCTTCTTTCTTTTGTTTCCATGTTCTCCCATCCTTTCCCCTTTTTTGTTGTCTCTCCTCCTCTGTTTGTATTACAGCTCTATTACCTCCGTTCTCCATCTTTTATTTACCTGATCATCTGTTTGTCGGTTTCTTTAACTTCCCTGTCTTTCAAATAAAAAAAAATCCTCATTCTTTACTACCCAACCTTATACCTAATATACCTCAAATAGTCTAAAGAGTTCATTATCAGTGTCAGAGCTTTAGACTTAGTTCCTATCTTCTCCTATCCTTTTATCCTCTTTGACTTATCTCCCTTAGTGACCTGTATAATGACGTGATCTTGCTTCACGCCTTATTCCTTTTTCCTCGTTTTCTTTTTTTTTCCCCAATGCCTTTTCATCCTCCCTTCTTTCCTCTGCTCTAACTTTTCTTTTCCTCTTTATTTTAACAGTTTTCCATCACTTCCTCTCCTTCATCCCTCCTTTTTGATTCCACACTTTCTTACCTGCTTCGCTTTCCATCTGTCATTCCCCCCCCCCCCCACCTTCCGTGTCTCCCCCTATACCCATCCTTTCTTCTTCCCTCTTTTCTTTCCTTTCCTCAATTTCCTCAACACCACCTCCCCCCTCCCTCCTCCCCCCCACCTCACCGCCCTCCCTACAAACATCCCATCACCCACGCGGAATTGCACGTCATCCGCGCATCCGCCTCCCGTTCATCGCCCGAGAAGAAAACGAAAATAGGGTTCGGCGATTGTCGTTGTCTTCATTATCCTTTGATCACGTGACGTCACGGTGGGAACTCTTGAGTCGTGATACGAAAGGGGGGATTTTTGGCTCGAGGGAAGAGCACGACTTTTGCGGAAATATGAGTGAGAGAGGGTGGTGTCTTAGCGTTGTGTGGGTGTTTCTGATGTGTGTGTGTGTGCTGTGGTGTGTGTGTGTGTGTATGTGTGCTGTGGTTTATGCATCTCTCATAACTCTCACTCAGTCTCTTACTATCTCTTTATTCTCTCTCTCTCTCTTCTTCTCTACTCTCTCTCTTCTCTATCTCTCAATCTTATATTTTATATATATATATATATATATATTATAATATCTAATCTCTCTCATCTATAAGTATACTGTACACTATATAATACCTGTGTTGTCTGTATTCTCTATTTTTAACTATCTGTTTATCACTCTACTTCATGCCTATTTCACACCTAGTAAATCTATTCAATCTGTCTATCTTCTATCTATATATCTATCTAGCTATATATTGTAATGTATAATTATATTTTATATCATAGTAGTATATATATAATATATATATGTATATTAATATGTTATATGTATATGATATATACATAATAATACATGTAATAATATAGAATATATAATATATAATATATTTATTATATATTCTATTGTATTATATATGTATAGATATATAAACTATGACAAATATATAAACACTATTTATATTAATACAATTGATATAAAAACACAAGAATGTTGAATCAAATATATCACTTTTAATATACTAATATAATATATCTCTTTTATTTAAGAGATAATTATATAATATAGATAGTATGTATAATATGAATTAACTGTATTATATATATATATCTATACATATATATATATTCTATAATTGTAGAATATAATATATTATTATATAAATAATATATATATATATATCGTATATAATTTATACATACATACATTACATTATTTATTATATAATATATATGTATATATATTTATATATATATATAATAACTTTATATATGTATATATATATTTATATATATATAATAGTGAGTCTAATATATATTATGATTATATTATATCATAATATATATATATTTGTGATTATATATACAAACATATTATTATGTATATATATCTATTTCTATTCTCCCTATTATATATATAGAGTCATATATCTATGCCGACATATATATACATAGATATAGAATATATAAGAATACTATAATGATAATTATA
>NW_028234410.1:28877591-28882591 GCF_977035675.1 Penaeus japonicus
AATAATACTTATGTATATTAAAAATAATTAAACTATAATAATATAACATATAACATAATTAAATAACTTAATAATTAAAAAAAAAACATATATATTACAAAAATATAAAATATACCATTATATTAAAAAATAATTAAAAAACAAAAATTAAAATATATTAAAAATATAAAAAAATAAAAAGATGAAAACAATAAAAAAAAAAAACTAAAAATAAACTTTATCAAATAAATAAACACATAAATTTTAAACACATATATAAATAACCAAAAAAACAAAATAAATAAACCGCAGTAAAAAAACCTAATAATTATATAAAAAAAATCATAAACAAATTTAAATAAATTAAATAACCACAATAACTAAAACAACACTATTTAAAATAAAATTTAAATAATTAAAAAATTAAAAAATACATAAAACTAATAATAATATTATAAAATAAAAATAAAAATTTAAAAAAAAAAAATTAACATAAATTACAATTTTAAAAAAAAAAAATAAAATATTATTATGACAAAGAAAAAAAAAAAATATAAAACAAATACCTTAAAAAAACAATAAATAAATAAATTAAAAAAAATTAAAATAATTAAAAATTTAAAAACAATATATAATATAAAAAAACAATAAAAAAAAAAATTAATAAAAAAAAACTGATTATAATAATTACTTTAATAATAAACTAAAAACAAAAGAAAAAAAAATTTAATTATAAAAAAAAAATATACACAATAAAAACTAAAAAAAAAACAAAATAATTAATAATTAAAATTAAAAATAATATAAAAAATACAAAAAAAATTAAAAAAATAAAAAAATAAATAAAAAATCCAAATAATTTTTCATTAAAAAAAAAATATAGTTACTATTGATACAAAAAAAAAAAGAATAATTAAAATTTTAATAAAAATAAAATGAAAATAAAATAAATGATAAAAGATACTTACCAACAAGCAATAATAACTTACGCAAAAATTAACCAAATATAACAAATAACAAACCAAAAAATAATAAAAACATAACCAAAAAAATATTAAAAATAAACTTAAAAAAAAAAAAAAAAAAATAAATTAAATACATTTAAAAAAAAAAAAAATAAAATAAAATACATATAACTAAATAAAACAACACAAAAAACTAAAACATAAAAAAATAATACATGCATTAAATCACACAAAACAAAATAAAAAAAACAAAAATTATAAAAATAAAACAAACAAAAATATAAAAAAACAAAATAAAACAAAATAAAACAAAAATAAAAAAAAAATACTTAACTTAAAAAAAAAACATATATAATATATAAAAATAATACCCAAAAAAAAATTATATAAAAATAAAAAAAAAATACAGAAAAAAAAATAAAACCCAAAAAAAGAAATAAAAACTATAAATACAACAGTATATATATAATAACAAATAAAAACAAATAATATAAAAAAAAGCAAACATACAAAAAATTAAAAAAAAAAAAATAAAATAAAAAACAAACTAAAATAATAAAACTTTAATAAATAAAATATTTAATCATTAAAACTCTATAAAAAAATAAAATAAAATAAACACACAATAATAAATAAAAAATAATACGAGTTAAAATAACAAAAACAAACTATTAATTAATTAATCCATAAAAAATTATAATTTAAATATTAAAAATATTACTTATAAAATTATAATAAATATTAAAAAATAAAATTAAAAAAATAATAAATACTACCAATTTATTAAATAAAAAAAAATAAAATAAATCAAAAATTAAATATACTCAAATTAAAATTTATTAACAAACAAAATAAAAATAACCAATAATAGCGTACCAAAAATTTAATATAATTAAAAAAAACATTATATATAAAAATAAAAAACAAAAATTATAAATTTAAAAACAACACCAAAATTAAAAAACTATTATATATAATAAAATATAAACCAATTAACATACAAAACAAATACTAAAAAATTAATAATAAATTATAAAATCAAAAAACATAAATAACAATTAGACTTTAAACTAAAATAAAAATAAAAATAAAAAACATAAACTTATAAAAACCCTATAAATACAAACATAAACAAAATATTAATAAAATAAATAATATAAAAAAAAAAAATTATAAAAAAAAACAAAAACCTAAACCAAAATAACGTTAAATAATTAAAAACAAAAATAATAAATAAAAATTATTAATAAAAAACCTTAAATTTTATATAAAAATTATAAAAAAAAAAAAAAAAAAAAAAAAGTAATATTTTTAAAAAAATATAATAAGTTATTATATACATTAAAAAAAAAAACAATTAAGAAAAATTAATACAAAAAAAAAATAAAAATAATATAACAAGAACGCTCTATCTAACAACCTTAAATTAAAAGGTAGGTATAATAACAATAAAATAAGAATATATAAAGATAAATTTTCAACTTATCATCTTCAATACGTATAATAAACGTTACAAAAAAATAAAAAAAAAAAAATATATAACAAAAACAAAAAAAACTATCTATTTTTACATAATAAATAATAAAATAAATTTATAAATTACCCTTGATAAAAATAAACTTAATATTTAAAAACGCAAAACACCTAATAAATTTAATACAAAATACATATAATTAACATAAACATTTTATTAATAACAAAATAAAAATTTATTTAAACAAAAACAAAAGAATTAATTACGTCTACTTTATCTTTACCATACAAATATACATTTTAATATAATATCTACAAACATAATATTACACAATTATACATAAACCACATAAACTAATTAAAAAGAACAAACTAAACAAAAAACATACAATTAAAAACAAAAATAAAAAATAACACAAACCAAATAAAATACACATTAATATACACTATAAAAATAAGATACTAAAATACCCATTCTTGCGAAAAGATTTAAAGTAATGTAGAAAGCTTAATGTATTTGCGAGGTGACGGTATGCACGGACTTGAATACATTGCCCATACCTGACCCGTGAAGTAATGGCTTTAGGTCAGATTTTATCCTAAAGTGCACCTCGTCCATGTATTTTCTGGAGCTCTATCTTGCCAGAACATATGAGGGAAAGATTTTGTCGGCCAGGCGGGGGAGCGGCATTCCCCATCCGTCCGAAAAGAAGTTAAAGCTAAGAATGGGGAATGTGCATTAATAAAGCAAAATTACAGATTCACATCGATATTTCGTTTTTACCCCGCCATTACCTTGGCACTCATCATACCATCCCCAGGTCTCAGGCCCAATATCGTAGCTCGGCTTCGTGCGGCGGGCATGGTGTTTGATTCTTTCGATTTGCAACGAAAATTATCTGAAAGATATCGTGTTCATCCAGTGCTCTTAGGTGTCATCTCCAAAACATCTTAGTCAACCAAGACATATATGCTTATTAATATAATTCTCTATGTACTCGAGTAAAATGATGTTGTTTTCCTGTTTCTTTGTTACCAATTCAGACATTGAGATGTGGACATTATCTTCGCAAAGGACATTTGTGGAACCCGATCCGGATAACCTAGGGCTTTTAGAGGGAACATTATCCCCGCAGAGAACACCCGTGAACCTTGATCTCATTACTGATGTCATTATGCTTATGAGGCAGTCAATCAGAACAGCTACAGCGACTTAGAATACGCCATCTTTTGTACCTTTGTCAACAGGAGGGCGATTCTTCGAAAAGTTTGTTTGGCCGTAAAATGCAGTATATTCAACGTTTGGACTTACTCCGGGAACTTTATACTATCACAAAGAATGACTACACGTTAAATTAAGACTATTATACGTGTTCTTTAACAACAGACCTCCATTTTACCTGCTAAGACGCCTCATCATAGAACGTATCATTTGATGCTAGAGTGATCCAGTACCCAGTAATAGTCTGACGATCGAAGGTTTACCGGGTCTCGCTTGTATTGCTGTACTGAGTTTAGGTTGTTCTGTTTCTCTAATCAATCACTGCAAACTGAGCTCCTATTCTGTTTCCTTATACCATTGTGTGTGTGTGTGTGTGTGTGTGTGTGTGTGTGTGTGTGTGTGTGTGTGTGTGTGTGTGTGTGTGTTTGTGTGTGTGTGTGTGTGCGTGTGTGTGTGTGTTGTTATATATATATATATATATATATATATATATAATATATATATATAATATATTGATATATATATCTAATATATATATATATATATAGTTATAACCGGATTTACATAGAAATACCAATAGTCTCATTCATCATAACCACCATTCTCAATAAGTTGTTGCACTGACACATCTCTTAATCTGTTTTATAAGACTTTACATAAGATTAAAGTGGTAAAATGATAAAAACTTCGTACATACTGAATAGTTTGTGTTTGCTAGTTCCAGACCTAAAGCGTCATTAGTTTAGCACGAAAACAATGCTTTGACTAGATGTTGAAATATAAAAGATTACCCTTAAATATTTTCGTTTTCTTAAAAGAAATTAATTTATAAAAGAAAACGAAAACTTTATTTTGTTGATAAACAATTATAAGAATCTGTCATTATGTTGTAGACATTAAAATTTAGTTTTCATTATCATGATATATATTTTTTTCAATTCAGTGATAAATATCAAGGATAAATATCAATAAAAAAACACAATAGGCTGAATAGATCTGGGATCCTTTGGTCTCAGATATTCATACTAATAATTCTACATATAATTCATTTACAAACTTCTATTAAATATATTACAAAACATTTAAAGTGTAAAGGATATAAGCTTATCTTATATCAATATATAGTGAAGACTTCCAAAACAAAGCCTGGATTAAATCAACAATCTTTATATAACATGACAACGTGTAATCTATCGCAAAGCAAAACATATTATATTCTAAATTATTGGTATCATTCCTGCTCACTGTGTCCCCAAGATCCCACACAGGCAATTCACTTCATTATCTTTATAACCATAGTTACCATTATCATCATCTTTATCATCTTCACCATCACTAACACCATCATCATCATCTCCACC
>NW_028234410.1:28895091-28902591 GCF_977035675.1 Penaeus japonicus
AAAAACAACAACAAAAACAACGCGATAAACACAAGCCTATTTTTCTTCTTCATTCTAGTCCCTCTCCCTTCCCCCCTCCTTCTTCTTCCTCTTTCTTCCTCTCCTCCATCTCCTCCCCTTCCTTCGTCTTGCAATACCACCGAAGTTATAGACAGAAGAGTTCTCACAAGGGCGGGAGGCGCGACAGGCCAAGTTTAATAAGTTTCGAAAACCGTTTGTATCTGTATCCGAAGGTGTCACGCGTGGTCCGAAGAGGAGGATTTAAGTCGCGTTATTTTTTTGGAATGTAGGGATGGGGGAGGTGGTCATATCTTTTGCTTTGATTCATTTTTTTTTCTTCTTTTATAATGATAATGATGATAACAAAAACTAATTATGATGGTATTGGAGGTGATAATAATAGTGATAGTAATATTAAGGACTAGCTTTTATGATAATGTTATTACCGATATTAATTGATAATTTTAGGGTGATTTTGATGAAGGTAATGATAACAGAAATGATGATAGTAATAATAACTCCATCAATAAGGCTAAAGAGCAACAGCAAAAACAGGAACCTCAATAATAATGATAATAATGATCCTACTACTGATAATAATGATAATAAAAATAAGGAAGATAACGATAATATGCTAGTGAAAATAAGGATGATAATGATAGTAATGATGATGACGATAAGGATAATTGTAAAAGTAATGATAACGAAAATGTTGATGGTGATAACAACAACAGCTAACACAAATAATGGTAATAATATTAAGGATAATACCATTAACAATAATGATAACAATAACGATTGTAACACCAGTAACGATGAATGAAATTATTTTTTGTCATCGATTAACTCTTTGGATGGGGTAATATCCTCCCTTATTTCACAAGCCAGAATGAAAAATTGAGAAAAATTAGTTAACATCCAACGAAGAGAGAAAACATGTAGAGCTAAATAAAGTAGAGAAGCACTGCAAGGAGACACATTGTCACCGATGTTATTTGTTGTCTCTGGTTTGCAACAAAAATAGAGCGGGCAATGGAATAAAGAATCAATCATCTGTAAATCATAGAGGAATTGAAGTTTGAAGATATAGAAGACCTAATTGATTTGGGTTTTGATAACGAAGACAGGATTGCCAACGACATAAGATGAATAAGGTCGATAAAAAGGTATCATTAGACTTAGGCATAATAAAAAATTATCAAAGAAAAGATACATCAGAGGAGCAAGATTGAAGCTAAATGATAAAAGAAATGATAATACTGGCAAAATCAATGGTGAAATATGGTACTGAAAAGGGAAAAAATCCCTGAGAGTTAATGACATGTTAATGACATGCATCCCAAAAGTGACATCTAGCGAAGAGGGGTGTGGCCGTGAGAACCGACACAGCTGTGAGCCTATGGATGCAGAGAAAAATAGTCTAGGATAATTAAGATGGAAAATCAAAGAAGTCTTAGAGGGATTCAAGCAGACGATTACATCACGGCGGAGAAAAAAAAGTCTGATAGGTAAAAAGAAGAAGAAGTAAAAAAAAAAAAAAAAAAAAAAAAAAAAATCCATTTGCAGCTCAATAGAAGAGAGTAAATCCAGGATGTGGAAAAGAGATTTAAAATCTGACACAAAATCTTCGGTCTAGGGAGAGGCACATAGCACAAGAGATTATACTCCAGTATTTACATTACCGGTAGAACATCCAGGCTAGACGTATCAGGAGATACATGCAATTATAACTAAACTCCAGGAACTGTGTAGTCTGTATATCATGAAAGCGCCAGGCAAATCATATAAACATAAATGCAAATCTGATCCAAGGATGAAAATATAGATATTGACCTATTCTGAAGTTTTAATCTAAAAAAAAAACTACCACAGTAACCAAGTATGGAAAACCTGAAGATTGTAAAGATCATTGCAACTTTAAAGCAAGAACACAGGAAATAAAAGAAAAAGACTAAGAAACGACGACAAGAATAAAAAGAAAAGAAAACCCATAGAATTCTAGTATAAGGGTTCCGACTGCAGCGCGAGGAATGGTTACAAGAAATCTTAAAACTTAAAATTAAGTATTGTAGAAAAAATACGTTCAAAAATAGGTTTTCGAGGCTAATGGGAATACCAAGAAGAATTTCTGAAGCCCAAATTCAAAATACTGTATATACTAAACTCCATGTAAGAATTATTTATATATGGAATAGGCCTATGTAACTTTAGGAAGTCAGTACCTAAGTTTCACGGACTTTTCTGGTGGCAGTATCGGTAGTCTAGTATAACTACGCCAGAAATTTTTATATCGATAATCAAAACACAAATGAGGAAGATAGCAAAGAAAAAATATTGATAATGAAAATGCTGCTGCTGACGCTAGCAGTAATAATAATTAAAATAATAAGGGTAATTATAATAATGGTGATAATGATGATATTGATAATGATGATTATGGAAACAGTTATAATAATAATCATAACCATAACAATGATAAAGTAACAATAAAGATAACAGAGATAATGGTGACAATAATGATGATAGAGATAATAATGATAGTAGTGACATAAATGATAATTATGATGATAACAATAATGATGATAATAATAAAGATTATAAGGATAGTGATGAAAATCTGAATAACAACAGTGATACTGATAATGATAGTAATAAAAATAATGATGATATCATTGATATTGCTTATAATGATTGTGATGGTAATGATAATAATGATAACAGTAATAATAATAATGATAACAGTTATAATATGCTTATGATAATAACAACAAAAATGGCAGTAATGATGATATCAATGACAATGATAACGATAGTGATGAGGATGACCATGATGTCAATAATAAACAAAACAATAATAACAATGTTAATAATCATGATAATAGTGATAACAGTAATAATGATAATGATAACAGCAATATTAATGATGATAATAATGATGATGATGATAGTTATAATGGCAATGATAATAATAATAATCATCATAATAATGATGATAATAATAATGACAATGTTAAAAATGGTAATGATGACGATAATAAAAATGATAACAGTAATTTCAATGATAATAATAATGATAGTGATCATTACGATAATAACACTGAAACTATTACTTCTCCTGATGATATCATGAAAAAAATAACAATAACAACAATCATACCAAAGATGACATAACCTAAACAAACAAACAAAAAAACAAAAACAAGAACACAAACTAACAAAAATCAATAAATACAGTGTCAGTGTCAGTGTTTTCTCAGTGTCTCTCATGGTGATTTTCTTTCTCCGCCCTTTCGTATTCTTGGGCCTTGCAATACGTACGAACCACGCTGATCGGGGAGACTTCTATCTCTGCGTGCATGTGATGTGTATAGGTCGACATTTGGAGGCGCTGTTCGTTCACATCCGACCAGAAGCTTCCCCTGCAATATTGGAAATCTGTAATTGGGGAAAGCCCACTGTGAAGACGAGGTGTCACAAGGTGTAGTTTTTTTTTTTTTTTTTTTTTTTTTTTTTTTTAATGGTTTTTTTTTTTTTTTTTTTTTTTTTTTTTTTTTTTTAGTTGCGTCTTTTCTTTGCTCTTTTTTATCTATTGTTTTTTATTTTATTTTATTTTATTATTATTATTATTATTTTCTAGGGATCTGGTGATTTGATTTGTGCTTGGGGAGGGATGTGTGTGTGTGTGCTTGTTTGTTTGTTTGTCTGTGTGTGTGTGCTTGTTTGTTTGTCTGTCCGTGTGTGTGTGCTTGTTTGTTTGTGCATGTGTGTTTGCTTGTTTGTTTGTGCATGTGTGTTTGCTTATTTGTTTGTGTTTGTATGTGTGTGCGTGTGCTTGTTTGTGTGCGTATTTATTTAGTGTGTGTGTGTTTGCGTGTGTTTGAATGTGTGTGTGTGTGTGTATTTGCGTATGTGTCTGAGTGTGTGTTTGTATGGGCGTGCGTGTTTGACGTGTGTGGGAGCATGTGTGGGATCTCTGTGAATTCAAATTTTATTGGAGTTTAAAACTTTTGTTTTCTGGGGCGTAATGGATGTTCGGATGAACTTTTTTATGAGTATTGTTTTCTCCTCCCACGGATAAAAAACAAAAATAATGCCAGGTAGTTTATAATCGTAACTAATTCATTTTTAGCTGAATTTCACTTTCGACGAACAGGAAAAGAAAAAAGGGATACACACATACACATAAACACATATGCGTGCACACGCACACACACAAACACACACACACACACACACACACACACACACACACACACAAGCTTACACCTCAATCTCTCTCCCTCTCTCTCTCTCTTCCTCTCTATCTCTCTCTCCATCCCCCTCTCTTTCTCTCTCTATCTCTCTCTTTCTTTCCCTCCCCCCCCCCCACCCTCTCTCTCTCTCTCTCGCTCTCTCTCTCTCTCTCGCTCTCTCTCTGCATTCACCTCCACCCGCCCTCTCTCTCGATTTATGTACATTAAGGCAGTCAGGGATTTACATAATTGCTTCTCCCGTTGGAAACATATACTGGCTTTACGTAGCAGCATGAGGAGAGGACGTATTGGTTAGTGTATCCATTAACAAACAAGACAAGACACCAGGGACGAGCCGTTCGTCAAATATCCCTGCTAAATCTATATCTATGTATCTAAATCTTCTTCTAGGGTTATGCTGTATCTATATCTAATTTTTCGTGACCACCCACAAGCTATAATCAAATCTATATTTCTTTTTGATACGTGATTACATATATCTATATCACATTCATTCAAGAAATATTCAGTATCTCCATTAATCAATTCTTTAGAGATCTGTCTACACTCCTCTGTATCTGGCGATCTATCAGTCAATCAACCAATCCGTCTATCGCTCCTGATCCGCATTGGCCATCAAAGCACGGAGCGTAAAACATGCAAATAAGTGCAAATCAGCATCACGTAATGCGCGTGTGATATACGTGTCTCCGGGATGTCAAGAAGCTTTCAAGGAGTGTTTTCAAGATGAAGCTTATCAGGAAGGAGACTTTTGCTTTCAACCACTAAAGCCGACCTATTCATCTTGAGACGGGGAATATGTTGATCCTCTTCCTCGTCCTCCTCTTCCTCGCCCTCCTCTTCTTCTATCTCTTCGTTTTCCTCTACTTGCTATTTTCTCCTCTTCTGCTCTTACTCCTACGTCTCCCTCTCCCCCTTCCTTTTCCTTGTCCTCCTTTTCTTACTCCTGTCTCCCCACCTCCTCCTCTCCTTCATCTTCCTTCTAGCCATCCTCTTCCTCCTCCTCCTCCTCCTCCTCCTCCTCCTCCTCCTCCCCCTCTGCCTCCTCCTCCTTCTCCTCCTCCTCCTCCCCCTCCTCCTCCTCCTCTTCCTCCCCCTCTGCCTCCTCCTCTTCTTCCTCCTCTTCCTCCTGACCCCCTCCTCTTCTTCCTCCTCTTCCTCCTCTTCCTCCTGACCCCCTCCTCCTCCTTCTTCTCCTTGAATCACCTTGTCGTGCATGCTCTGCAACACACCTATGCAGATAAAGACACTCTTGCAAGAGAAGACGGGAAGATAAAGATGCCGCGTTGATTCTCTTTGTGATGATGATGAAAATGAAAATCTAAAGATGATGGTTACGATAAATATGATAGCAATGATGATGATGATGATGGTGATGATGGTAATGTAAGTAATAATGATAATAGTAGGTATGATATAATCATCTTAATTTTGTGGTATTTATGATAAAGACAAGTAAGGATGGAAATGATAATACTGATGATGACAGCAATATTAGTTGTAATAGTAACAAACATGAAATTACGATAAAGATAACAACCATATAAGGAATTGATAAGGTATTTATCGTAATAGAATGATAGTAATAATGATGGCAATGATACTACTCCTACTAACTACTGGTCCTTTTAATTATAACAATGATAATGATAAAAAATATAAGGATCATAGTGATGATGATAATGAAATTCATGATAATGATGATCATGATAATGATAATAATGATATTAATATGGTAATGGTAATGATAATGGTGATAATAAAGATACGGATAATGATGATATTGATGATAATGATGATTATAATTACAATGAATATTATAAGTATCATAACAATGATAATGATAATAAGAATAATGATAATGATGATAATGATAATGGTAACATTAATGATAAGAATCATAATGAGAATGATGATAATAACATCAATAGTAACGATAATACTGATAACAATAAGGGTAATGAGAACTAAAACACAAAGGATGATTATTATAACTATGATAATGATATAAGAACATTCATAATGATAATGATGATAATGACAATTATCATGGTAACGATAATAATAATTGCAATGCTAATAGTAAGAATGGCGATAGTATTTGATAATGCTAATGATATAAATAAAAATTATATTAATACCATTACTAGAATCTTAATTTTATTATCATTATTGTCAACACCGTCGCCATCATCATCATCATCATCGCATCATCATCATTATCCCCATCATCATCACCATTACCATCACCATCATCATTACAACTAACATCAAGAAATCAAAGATAATGATACATCCGATCGAATGCAACTGATAAATGATTAACGAAGAGATTGGACAGTGCGGTAGGCCTAAAACAATTATCGGAATTTTGTGGCCAAAGTATGACAATTGATATCGCTTAATTGTACCATTAACACGAACGGTCATTGGCAATAGCAAAAGTGACAGTGATGTTATTGGTCATAATGAAAACCGTTAAAGATAATGAATCCAGCGCTAATGAAATCCAGGAAAATTCGACTGATTGAATGGATTATGATACTGACAATTCTGGGAAACATTATCGATATATTTTAATGAGTCGTCATTATGATGATGAGTGTGGTAATGATGAGTATGGGGATGATGATGGTAAAGGTATGATTATATGAATTAACTTTAGGGGCTGAAAGTAATATGAATTTTTATAAGCATTTTATAATAGCTATGAAACATTATGATAAAAAAGAAGAAATGTTAATGAACAGCAATGTGGGATAATTAATGAATAAAATCAAAGGAGGTAGTGATGAATATGAGGGAGAAAAATAATAGAAAGACAATTTAGACCAAGAGTATCAAAGAAAGAAGCATGATCATATGAATCATCTCCATACTGGAAAAAAAAATCATATACTGTACATCGTAAAATGCATGTGGTAATAAAATAAGATATAACCACATTAGCCATCGTCATAAGTTAAAGAAGGAGAAGGAGAAGAAGAATAAGAAAAGAAGAAACAGGAGAAAAAGAAGAAAACAAAAAACAGGAGAAAAAGAAGAAAATAATAAGAAGGAGAAAAAAAGAAGGAAAAAGCAGAAGAGGAAGAAAAGAGATAGAAAAGAATAAAAAACACTCACACACAAGCGAACCTCTTTCGAAAAACACTAGAAATGCATCTTAACACCCGTTTGAGGTCTTCATCTGCATAGAACCCAAGCCTCTGCTTCTAATGCCTTGCCAGGAGATTTTTTTTCGGAAGAC
>NW_028234410.1:28942591-28945091 GCF_977035675.1 Penaeus japonicus
AGTGACGAGAGAGAGCGCAAGCTGGACTCCATTAATGGGTAGTAGCGGCACACCCCCTGTGAATATTGATTATTCATGAGTCAGTCACTCATCCCACAGTGCGGATGTGTTGGTGCAGATGACCTGAGGTGATGAGGGAGGCAGAGGAAAAGAGAGAGGAAGAGAAAGAGCTATATAAAGAGAGAGAGAGAGATAAATAGAGAGAGCGAGAGAGAGAGAGATACAGAGAGAAAGACGGGGTGGGGGCTATAACAGGAAATAAATAAGTAGAAAAAAATGAGTCTGAAGGCAGAGACTTATCTAATAAAATTCAAATGCAAGGGATTGAAGAGTATATGACCCCCCCTCCTCTAAAAAAAGAAAGAAAGAAAAAAAAAGATACAGAAGGGAAGACGGATAACGACGAAGAATAGGGAGAGAGGGGACCTAGTAAAATAGTTCAAAATGTACAAGGTACAAGAAACAAGCGGGTGAAAAGTCAAATACACCATTGTACAAGGGACTGTGCGTTCGGCAAGGGAAAGATGGAGACATATACCTTTACGAGGGTACATGTATCTATAGGGGAGCGTGAATATCATGTGAGGGCAGAGACACTGAATAGGGAAGCAGGGCAAGACAAGCTTGAGGTTCAGAAGGCAAACAGTGAGGGTGACTTTCTGCGGACGTGAAAAAAGATAGTTTGAAAAGACCGGGGTTGATCTGAGTTGAATCAGAAGTCGATTGTTTTTTTAAGTTAGAAGCTGTAGATTCACATGCTGGTCTGTTGCAATTGTTATGATTGTAAATGAAGCCGGAAAGTCAAAGTTAACTTAAAACAGTCAATATACTACGATTACCAGACGATACGTAACCACCCAATACACTAAGAACTAGTCGCCAAACGACGAGGGGAGGGGGGCAGCATAGATTCCCTCCCCTTCTCCCCACCTTCACCTAGCCCTCCACCCTCCACCCTCCACCCTGCACCCTCCAACCTCCAACCTCCACCCTCCACCCTCCATCCTCCACCCTCCACCCTCCATCCACCATTCTCCACCCTCCACCCTCTAAAAAAAATCTTAAAGTCTCACTATCTTAACAAGATCATCATCCAACTCGTCTTGGGAGAAGTTTTTATCTTGGAGACCCTTCCCCCTCCCCCTCTACTTCTCGGCCCTCTCCCCCTCCCCCTCCCCTTCGTCTCGAAGAAGCAGAGATAACTACGATGGAAGGAGGGGTGGGGAGAGGGAGGGAAAAAAAGGGAGGGAGGGAGAAGGGAAGAGAGTGTGGAGGGGGGGGGGGAGGAGGAGGAGGAATGAAAAGGAGAAGGTGTACGGTAGATAGACAGAAAGGTAGAGGGGGGGGGGGAGGGGTGTGTCGAAGAAGGTTGAGGATGAAGAAGGAAGAGAAGGTGAGGAGGAAGGTGACTGGTAAAGAGGAAAGTAAGAAGTAAGGTGGATGGGTAGTGTGGGAAGAGGAAGAGAGGATTATGGGTAGGAAGAGAACGAGAACGGAGGAAAAGAGAAGGAAAGGAAGAGATGAAACAAAATATGATGTTGATGATAATGAGGAGAGAGAGAGAGAGAGAGAGAGAGAGAGAGAGAGAGAGAGAGAGAGAGAGAGAGAGAGAGAGAGAGAGAGAGAGAGAGAGAGAGAGAGAGAGAGAGAGAAAAGGAGAAAAGAGAAAGAGAAATTAATAAGAGCAAGAAGAAGAAGAAGAAAAGAGTCGAGGAGAAGAAAGATTCCAGGGCACCTCCTTAAGAGTGACCGCCGCGCCGGGGTCAAGCGAGGGCGGCGAAAATGACTTTCTGGAGGACCTCGCCATCTTGACGACCAAGAGGAGAAGGAGAGGCATGAAGATGGAGGAGGTGTGACATAACGTCGATGATGGAGGGAGGGAGCGGGAGTTGATGAAGAGAGGAATATTGAAATTGTTAACAAGACGTATGGCGAAAGTTGCCGCGGAGGAAGATTGATCGGGAATGATGAAGAAAAGATGATAAAAGATATTGCAGTAGGGGATAAAGCAAGATAATGAAAAGGGAATTGACGAAGATGAGGGGAGAGCCATAAATAACACTAATTGTTATTAATCTTTGCTTTGAGAGGAGCTGAAGAGAATATAAATTCAAGTTATTGGACGTAACTTCGTTTGAACGACATGAAGCGAACGGAAATCAAGGAAGATTGTAGATGAATGAGGATTAGAGAGAGAGAGAAAAAGAGAGAGAGAGAGAGAGAGAAAGGAAAAGGAAACGGAGGATGGGGGAGAGAGGCTTAAGAGGAAGAAATATAAGGAAGTAATCACGAAGGGAAGATGAGATATTAGAGAGTATATGGAGTGAGAGAGTATTTAGGAATAAAAAGAGAGGGAGACAAACGAAAGATGATGTAAAAGAAATGGAAAGGAAAGACGAGAAAAGTTTCTATAAAACTAAAAAAGAGAAAATCAACTAAGGAAAGATTTCAAACTCCAGTCCCTTTGTAAGTGTCATTTAAGAAGAAAAATATGAAAGAG
>NW_028234410.1:29000091-29002591 GCF_977035675.1 Penaeus japonicus
ATTTTTTGTCAAGTAGCTCCCTACTTAACCTGGCTGCAAGCTTCCCCATTGCGACATGTCACACCCCCGCTATAATGATATCTCAGTAGAATCCGCTTTCTGTGTCGTCCATTTTTCATGGCTCATTTTGAAAGTGGAGTGGGGATGGGGAGAGGTGGTTAGAAGAGAGGATAGGAGATGGGAAGAATATAGAGAGGAAGGAAGAGCTAAGGGGGAAGGGGTTATGAGGTTTAGTAAGGTGGAATGAGGTTAAGGGAGACGGCAATAAGACAGAGGAAGGGGAAAATGAGTGAGAGAGAGAGAGAGAGAGGAGGAGACGGAGAGGATGAGAGAGAGAGAAGCGAGAGAGAGAGGAGGAGGGAGAGAGGAGGAGAGAAAGAGAGAGGTGAGAGAGAGAGAGAGAGAGAGAGAGATAGAGGAGAGAGCGGAGAGGAGAGATGAGATGAGAGAGAGAGGAGCGGAGCCAGAGAGAGTGAGAAGAGAAGAGATAGAGAGAGGAGAGAATAGAGAGAGAGAGAGAGAGAAGAGAAAAGAAAGAGAACGAAGAGAGAAGAGAGAGGAGAGATAAGAGAGAGAGAGAGAGAGAGAGAGAGAGAGAGAGAGAGAGAGAGAGAGAGAGAGAGAGAGAGAGGCGAGAGAGGAGAGAGAGAGAGAATGAAGGAGAACGAGGAATGATCGATAATAAATGGAGAGACAAGTGGATATGAAAACGACAAAAAGACAAGAAGGAAGAGACGAGGGAGATAAATGTAGTTAGTAAATACACAAGGAAATGGTATGAGGAAAGGAGATAGAATATGCAAAGGCAAAGGGGTCGGATATTGTTGAAATATGGTCACAGAAATCGAATGACAACAAGAATGAAATAAAAACAAGTAAATGTAATCCAATTTTCTCGCAACTCCTCCTTCCTTAACGTATGTCTGTCTGTAACTCGCTCCCTGTCCCTCTCTCTCTCTTTCTCTTTCTCCCTCCCTCTTTCTTTCTCTCTCTCTCTCTTCCTCTTTCTCCCTCTCTCATTCCCTCCTTCCAACTCTCGGTTTCTCTTTCTCTCTTTCTTTTTCCCTTCCTCCCTCGGTCTTTATCTCTCTTATTTTTCTCTATTTCGCTTCTTCTTTCTCTCTCTTCCCCCCCCCCCCATCCAGTCTCATCTCCTCCTTCCCATTCGCTGTCTTATTCTTTCTTTCTCTCTCTCTCTCTCTCTCTCTCTTCCTCTTCTCTCTCTCTCTCTCTCTCCTCTCCATCCCTCTCTCTCTCTCTCTCTTCTCTTCTAGCTCTCCTCTCTCTCTCTCCTCTCTCAAACGTCTCTCTCTCTCTCCTCTCATCTTCTCTCACGTGTGTGTTGGCTCTGTTTATTTCGGCTGTCTCGCTCCTCTTTCTCTCTCTCACACACACACATACGCTCTCTCTCTCTCGCTCTCTCTCTCCTCCCCTCCTTCCTTCTCTCTCTCTCACACACGCCCCCACCCACTCTTATCTCCATTACAGATACAAAATACATTTGATTGTGGTTTTACTACACGAAACGAAACCTGGAATAGAACCGCTGTCACAATGACACCCACAGAGTACTTTCACGGAGACGCATACCAAATAGGAGTAAAGGAAGTGTGTGTACATGGGTTTGAGAGAAAGAGAGAGAGAAAGAGAGAGAGGCAGCGAGAAGGAGAGAACAATAGCGAGGGAGAGGGAGAGAGAGAGAGAGAGAGAGAGAGAGAGAGAGAGAGAGAGAGAGAGAGAGAGAGAGAGAGAGGGAGAGGCAAGAATAGAGAGGAGGGTAGTTAGAGAGAAGAGAGGAGAGAGGGGAGAGAAGGAAAGAGAGAAGAAGAGAGAGCAAAAGAGGAGAGCAGAAAGAGATGAGAGGGAGAGAGAGATGAGGAGTACGGAGACGGAAGAGAGAGAGAGAGGGGAGAGAGAGAGGAGAGCAAAAGAAAGAGAAACTGTACGGAGAGAGAGAAGAGAGAATTAGCAGAGAGAGGAGAGAAAGCAATTGAGAGAGAACAGAGAGAGCGAGCGGAGAGAGAGCGATGGAGAGAGGAGAGAGAGAGAAGAAAGAGAGAGGAGAGAGAGAGAGGAGAGAGAGGAGAGCGATAGAGAGAGTACAGATAGAGAGCAGCGAGAGAGAGAGAGAACAATGCGAGAGAGAGAGTGCGAGAGAGAGAGAGAGAGGAGAGATGTTAGAGAGGAACAATAGAGAGAGAGAGGATGAGAGGAGAAGAGAGAGCGGGAGAGAGAGATGAGAGAGGAAGAGAGAGAGAGGAGAGAGAGATGAGAGAGAGAGATGAGACTGTGAGAGAGAGAGGAGAGAGACTGCGTGGAAATAAGAGAGAGAAAATAGCGAAAGAGAGAGAGACGAGAGAAGAGATAGTGAAGAGAGAGAGAGAGAAGAGCAGCGGGAGGGCGCTGGGGAAAGAGAGAACAATAGCGATGAGAGAGGAGAGAGAGAGAAGGCAGAGGACAGCGGGAAAGGAAGAGAGAACAATTAGCGCGAGAGAGAGAG
>NW_028234410.1:29012591-29015091 GCF_977035675.1 Penaeus japonicus
TTCTTTTTATTAGTTATATTGGAATTTCATCACAGCCAGCAGCTCAATTTTCCATTCATTAATTTCATTGATTTTGCTTTGAAAAATCTAACTTTGTTAGGTATGCGATATCCTAAAAATTTCCTTCGGTGGTTTATTTACATATGCTAAATGCTTATTGAAATGATTAACAACTTCTTGCACACATTCATAAGCTGAATTCAATCTGGATAGTGTTTTCTATCAAGTAAATTATATTTTTTTCCAGGTAATTTTTGAGTCTTCCTACCCATTGCTTATGGCAACATGACATGGGTGATCTTAGCATAATAATTACTCTATTATGAGACGATATGTACAGCGAGAGAGAAAGAGAAAGAGAGAGAAAGTGAATGAGTGAGTGAGAGAGAGAATATAATAGGGTGGGGGGATGAAGAGGGAGAGAATGAAAAGAAAAGAAAAGAAAGCGATAGCGAGAGAAAGAGAGACAAAATTCGAAGAAAACCGGAGGGGATGTTCAATGATAAAGTGTGAGTCAGAGAAATAAAGAAAAAGTAAAGAAAGACAACCCCACCCCTCCCCCAAAAATGTGACAGTGTTAGAGATCAAACCATTCAGTTTCTCCTCCCTTCACGGGCCGCCCTGGAAGGCTGCCATCTGTCGCCCAAAAGACCAATTACAACTTTGAAAACTTGATGTCTTTGTTTGAGTAGCTTTAAGGATAATGAGTGCTACTTTCTCTTATTCTTCTTCTTTATTCTTTCTTCTTTCATACTTTTTCTTCTTATACTTTTCATTCTTTCACATTCTTTCTTCTACTTTCTTCTTCTATTCTTTTTCATCTTTCTCTTTCTATTCCAATTCAGCTTTAACGAATAGGAAATTTTCCGTCTGAAAATGTGTCTTAGTCTTTAAAAAAAAAGTTGATGGACTGTATAGGGGCGAAGAGAATGAGGGGGAAGTTAAAGGCGACTGTCAGAAAATACTAAGCTTCGAAGTGAAATGTGGGTTGCCTCCCCCTAGAGTTTGTGTTATTTTTGGCGATAAATAATCAGATATTCAAGAAAGAATATCGAGTAGCATTTATTCCGACTTGTTTAGTTGCAATAAGTAATTTTGCCACTCCGCTTACTTTTAATTTATTTATTCTCTCTCTTCCTCCTCTTCTCATTCATCATCAACCTCCCTCTTTCATCTCATCTCAACGTCGTATTCTCTCTCTCTCTCTCTCTCTCTCTCTCTCTCTCTTTCTCTCTCTCTCTCTCTCTCTCTCTCTCTCTCTCTCTCTCTCTCTCCACCCTCCCTCCCTACCCCTTATCACATATCGGGCCAGCATTCTCGGATCTCTTGTCCGTCGCCGACTTGAACCTAACCTGTGCTCCGTGTCACTCATCTCTCTCATGATTTGCCATTCGACATCCATCCGTTTGTTTCTACCTCATACTGACTCACATCTTATATCGTAATGGTTGTGACTCAGTTATCTTAGCATTACATGTTGTTTTATTATGAGTCAAAGTGAAAATTGATTGAATTAAGAGTTTGATATTATGTAGATTATAATACACCCTTTATATAGGCCTAGTGATGTACTATTGTAGTACAAAAAAATAGTAAATGATTGATAACCAAATGGGGCAAAACAAATATAAAGTCACGCAAAACAGCAAGCAAAAAGTAAGAATGATACTTATAAAATCTACAAAATGTAGGGAGTGCATATCAAAACGACAGATGTACAATAACATATCTATTAATTGGATCACTTACTAATTATATCATTTCGTTTACAAATGCCAGAATATATACGTTTCATGATTAAATGCAACTACAGCAAATGTTTTTGCCATTTTTGTATTTTCCTGAGCCCGGTGCAATCAGCGTTAAAGCGAAACTGCAAGATATATTTACAGCGTTGCATTATATCCGGAGTAAAAGTCTGCAATGCCGGAATTATTCGCTGTTTCGCTAATTGGAACAACCGACAACAACACTTTTTTGAAAAGCAATGCCAAGTTTAATTGCTATTAATTGAGTGATTAGGGGCAATATTTAAATAACAATATTCACCCCACTAATGACACCCGGGAAAAGGATAGCATTTGTTGATAAAATTAATGAGCTGATGTGAGACAGGGTAAATAAGAGAGAAATGGATAGATAAATAGAGATAGAGATACATAGATGAATAGATAGATCGATAGATCAATATATATATATATATAGAGAGAGATAGATAGGTAGATAGATAGATAGATAGATAGATAGACCGATGAATAAATTGATAGAGAGAGAGAGAAAGAGAAAGAAAAAAAAGAAAAGAAAGAGATAGAAAAAGAGAGACCTAAAACGAACGCTAAAAGCCCAAAATTCTACTGTGCATCGTAAAGAACCAAATAAACAAAAAACAACTTCTGCATGCATCAACTTATTGGCAACAGAAAAACCATCTTACCATCCCCTCCCATCCCCCCACCCCCAACAAAAATAGCTTGGCATGAATGCTTGATTAGTTTGCCTT
>NW_028234410.1:29020091-29022591 GCF_977035675.1 Penaeus japonicus
ATATATATATATACTTTTATATGTATATATTATTATATATATATTTATATATGTTTATTTATTTATATATATATATATGATATATTTATATTTTTATATGTATACATTTTTAGACATACTTACACCATTGCATATTATATAATGATGTTTAGTTGAGATATTTAGAAATAGAGATTTTGTGAGTGTTTTTGATTATTGTGAGATATGATTTATAAAGGTACATTGATGTGTGAGTTTGTTAGTAGTATATATTTAGTAGTTATATATTGTTTTTGTTAAGCTTATAGGTTTTTAAAGGTATGTATTTATATGGTTTGTGAGAGATTTTGAGATGGATATATAGATATATTTTGATTTTGATATTTATAAAGAGATTTGTTTAGTTATGATTTAGTTATATATAATCTATATATTTTGAGTGTGATATAGTGTTATTCAGATAATAACTCACTCTCTACTCTCTCTCACTAACAACCTCCACACATATAGATATAGTTTGATTGTGATATAATCTATCTATATTATATATATATATTATATTTATATATATCTATATATATATATATTATCTATATGTATGTATGTATGTATATATAAATATATATATATTATATATACAATATTAAATATATTTCTCATTTTATATTCTTAAATAAATGTGTATATATATATATACATATATAGCATATATATACATATGTATATATGTATATATGATATATAAATATATATATATATTTATATATATTATATATATATATATTGATATATACTATATATTCTATGTATATTAAATTATTTATTTTATGTATATATATATATATATAATATATATATATATATTATTTATAGATTTGTGTATGTATGGATGTCTATATATATATATATGTTATAATATATATATATATATATATATTATATATATAAATATATATATAACAATAAAATATATATATATATATATTATATATA
Source organism: Penaeus japonicus (assembly GCF_977035675.1). Taxonomy (NCBI): domain Eukaryota; kingdom Metazoa; phylum Arthropoda; class Malacostraca; order Decapoda; family Penaeidae; genus Penaeus; species Penaeus japonicus. The sequence goes on from NW_028234410.1 coordinate 29,021,064, forward strand.
ATATATATATATCTATATATATATATTATATATTCTAGTAATTTATATTTATATATATGTATAATGCACAAATCACACACACACACCACACACACACACACACACTACACATACACAAACATCACACATACACACACACACACACACACACACACACACACACACACATATGTATATATATATATATATATATATATTTGTAATATATATATATATATTATATATATACATATATATATATATATATATATATATATATACATATATATATGTAAATATATATATATATGTATATATATATATATATATATATATAATATATATATATATAATACCCCCGCACTTTATATATACACATACATACACACACACACATATGCATATACCACACAACACACCATATATATATATATATATATATTATATTTATATATATATATATATATATATATTATATATATATATACATACATACATATATGTGTATAAACACAAACTCATATACTCATATAGGCACACACACACAAAATAAAAATAGAAAATTTTAGCAAAAAGTTGCATATTTGGTCAAAATATGCAACCTGCAACATTCCCGTCTTACACTCCCAACCCCACCCATGCCTCATCAGCATCCTCATCTGTCCCAGCGTCCCATCCTCATCCGTCACCCTCCCCATATTCCCTTCCAACTCCTCATCCATTCCCCCCACACATGCCCCATCAGTATCCCCACCTAACCCGATGCCCCATCCCAATTGTCCGTGCACCTCCCCATCCTCCTTTCCATCTCCCATGCCCCATCAGTGTCCACTCTTCCCCAATCACTCATTCCTATCTTCCATGCTCCTACCCGTCCCTCTCCCTACCTCCCACTCTCCCTCCCAATTCCCCTCCTCCCATGCCCCCATCAGCTTCCCCGCTTCCTTCATTTTCTCATCCCCATCTTCCTTACTCCTCCCCATCCCCCTTTTTTTTTATCTTCCCCTTTCTCTCTCTCTCTCTCTCTTTTCTTTTTTTCAAAGCCGGCCTCTCCCAGCATTTAACCAGCGGCTCTCAGTATCTCAAGGCATCTCTCAGCATACTGCAGCATCTCACAGCATCTCGCAGCATCTCGCAGCATCTCGCAGCATCTCCCGGCCTCGTAGCGCAGAGATATAGGGATCATTAGCATATCTAATTGACACGAGGAGTAATTTGAATAATCGGATGGGGAGAGAGTTTCTGTTGCCATTATGCTCTGATTTTACGAGACGTTGCAATAAATTTGGTGAAGTTAAGGCCGGGGAAGTTGTAAAGTATAATAGAAACTGAACAACCAACTTACTTTTTTCCTCAAATTTATTTTGAAGGTAATATTTGTTCTTCCCCTTTCGTGGTAATGTATAGTAACTATTATTCAGTGTTACTGTATTGTAAAGAGATCCTTTTTATTCTTAGTTCTATTAGTTTCTCTCTCTCTCCCTCTTTCTTTCTTGCTCTCTCTCTCTCTCTCTCTCTCTCTCTCGTTCTCTCTCTCTCTCTCTCTCTC
>NW_028234410.1:29075091-29077591 GCF_977035675.1 Penaeus japonicus
TCGTTCTCTAGTATTCTTTCTCTCCTAATCGCTCACCATCCCTCCCTCCGCCCCTATCCCTCCACTCCCACCTCTTCCCATCCCTCCCACCACCTCCCATCACCAAAGTGAAATAGATAAATAGATAAATGGATGAAAAAAAAAAAAAAAAAAAAAAAAAAACTCGCTCATCAGCTGCACTTCCTGACTCGTCTCGCCCTCGGGATCGTCGGCAAATCGCTAAATATGACCAATAAAAGTAAATGCTTCTAGACTTGTATTGGTCCGGCACGTAGCAGTTCCTGTGACGCTAATACGGTTGCTCAATACCCGAGGTCTTATCCAATTTCTTGATGGGAATAGACGTGGACAATAATCAGGCATTTGGGTGAGTCTATTTTGTCCATTTTTATTGAAGTGGTTTGTTCTTATGGTGACAGTTCCCTTTGTTTCGTTCTTTTTTTTTATATTTCTTGCAATATTGTTGTTATTGTTATTTTGGTTATTTCTTGGATTGTTATTGTTATGATGAGGAGGATTGCTATCATTATCGATAATATGATTATCATTATCATCACTGTTATCATTATTATTATCATTGCTATTGTTATCATTACCATTACTAATATTATTATCATTATTATTATAATTTTTATTTCATTATCATTATCATTGCTACCATGATTACTAATTTTCTTGATATCATCATCATTATTATTATTGTTATTTTCATCATCATCTTTACTATGATATTCGCTGCTGTTTTTGTCATTGTTCATGAAATCATTTTCGCTACCAACAATTTTTTTCTTCCGTCAAACGTTTTCAATCTATTTTAAAATACGACTTGACAATGTTGAAACATACCCTGCATTTCGAAAATGATTTGGTTATTAAACGGTTGTATTTGATACATCATATCTAAATAAAATCTAACAATATACTTACTCAAGTTCAGTTGAATATGTTCGTAAGTATCTTTTTTTTCGCCGATATATATATATATGACATTTATTTGGACCTTTTATCTATATTACTTCGATTCATTTTATTTTTTTTTTCTCTGTATTATTTCTATATTCATCATTGTCATTTTTGTTATTATCATTATTATTGTAATTATTATCATTAGCATTATCATCTTTAGCATTAATACTGTTATTACTGTTTTTATTTTTATGATCATCATCTTAACTTTCATTATTATTATTATCATTATTATCTTCATTATCATCATCATCAATAGCGTTCTCATCGTATCATTACTATCATAATCATCATTTCTAATATCTTTCTATTTTTCTATCATCATCATTATCAGTATCATTAACATTATCAACATCATTATCAATACTCCTTCCTTTTCTTTTCTTTCTATTCCCCTTCCCTTCCGTTTTTTTCTGCCATTCCTCCAGTTTTTCCCCCTTTTTTTCTTCTTTCTTCTCCTTCTACTACTTCTCTCATCTTATACTGTTCCTTTTTTTCTTTTCCATTCTTATTCTTTCTTCTCCTTCCCCCTCCTCTTCCTCTTTTTTATTCTCTCTCCTCATTCTCGTTCTTCACCTCTCCTCCATTCGTAAATGCTACGTCATCGCGAGTGAGGTTTCTCCAATCAAGAAATGCCTCGGAATCCGTGGGTCCGGTTCGTCCCCCATCCTTCCCTACTTACCCCTTCCCCTTTGGTCTTTCCCTCCCCTCCCTCTGCCCTTTCCTCCACTTCGCTCTCCTTCCCCGTTCCTACCCCTCCCCTTCATTTTCTTCTCTTTATTTTCCTCTCATTCCCCCTTCCCTTCTTTGTCCTTTCCCCTCCCCCCTTCTCCCTCCCTCCCTGGTCTTCTATATCTAATTCCCTCTCATTCCCCCTTCCCATCCACCATCCCTGCTCTTTTCTCCATTTCTCTCTCATTCTACCTTCCCAATTCATTACACTCCTCTTGTCTCCACTTCCCCCACCTACTCTCTTAACCCTACCCCACACTTTTCTTCTCTGCTCTCCCCTTCCCCTCCCCTCTTTCTCTCTTCTTTCCCTCTCCTCCCTTCATTTCCCCCCCACTTAATCTCCCCTCCCCCATCCATTTCCTCCATTCTCTCATCATCCACCTTATCCTCTTTTCCAAATATCAATCGACGCCATTGTGAAATACAGTATTTCCGAAAATTAAACAATAGATGGAATAATAATCAATGAATGATATTATAATGATATTACACTTTTTCATAGAAGAGCAGGCGTATTGGTTGAAATGAGTAATTTGCTGTATTTCATTTTTCATATAATGCCATTTTTATTTGTTCATTTTTTTTTTTTTTTTTTTTTTTTTACCATAGGCTTGATCATTGTTATTAAGAGTCTTATTGACGCTGTAGTGACACAGGATTGATGGATCTCTGGGCCAGCATGAAAAGAATTTTAAATTTCAATTCAGCCAATGAACAGTGGTCTCTAAAAAATGTGAAATTACCATACAAATTGTTTTCTGTATTGCGTGTCTGCGGGTGAGTAAGCAAGCCTGACCCTGCT
>NW_028234410.1:29095091-29102591 GCF_977035675.1 Penaeus japonicus
CCCCTCCCCGACCACACTGACACAGACACACACAACAGCCACTTTGTTGATTAGTTGATGGCGGAGGAGGATGGAGGGGGTGGATGGAGGGATGGATGGAGGGATGGAGGGAAGGAGAGAGGGAGAGTGGGAGAGAGGGATGGAGGGAGGGATGGAGGGATGGGGAGAGGGAGGGAGAGAGGGAGGGATGGGGAGAGGGAGGAAAAGGAGGAGTAGGAGGAGGAGGAGGAGGAGGAGGAAGAAGATGATGATGAGGAAGAAATATAGAAGAATAAGGAGGATATGGAGGAGGAGGAGGAGAATAAGGAGGCGAAGAAGAAGGAGGAGTAGGGGGAAAAGGAGGAGAATGTGGTGGAAGAAGAAAAAGATGACGATGATCAATAAGAAGAAATTGTGAAGGAATAAGAGGATATGGAGGAGGAGGAGGAGGTGGAGGAGGAGGAGGTGGAGGAGGAGGAGGAGGAGGAGGAGGGGGGAGCAGGGGAAGGGGGAAGGGATAAAGAAAGGGGGGGAAGGGGGGAGAAAGAAAAAAAAAGGGGGGGAGAAGGAAAAAAGAGGGGGGTTATGGGATGGGGGGGGTGGGAAAGGGAGTGGAGGAGGAGGAGGTGGAGTTGGAGGGAAGGAGGGAGGGAGGTGGAGGAGGAGGAGGAGGAGGAGGAGAGGGGAGAGGAGGAGGAGGAGGTAGGAGGAGGAGGAGGAGGAGGAGGAGGAGGAGGAGGAGGAGGAGGAGGAGGAGAATGAGGAGATGAAGGAGGAGATGGAGGGGAATAAGGGAGTAAAAGGAAGGGAGGGGAAAATGAAGAGAAGTTAGGAAGCAGCAGCAGCGGCAGGAGCTATGTTGAGAGAAGAAGGAGCAGCAGCAGCGGCAGGAGCATGAGGAGAAGGAGGAGGAGCATGAGGAAAAGAAAAAGTAAGGGCAAGAGGAGGAGGAAGAAGAACAGGGGGAAGAAGAATACAAAGATACAGAATAAAATGATACAGATAACAGATATAGCAATAAGTTTAGTAATGATGATCCTAAGGGTAAACATGAGATTTCTGTTTAAACAATAATCTTGCATTTTAAGAGCGGAAGTAGTATCGTCGTGAATATGGTTTTGCAATAGGTCAGTCCCTTTTCTCGCCAATCGCGCAAGAGCCAAGGTGTGAAAACAAGCTATGGGTGATTTTTGTTACTAAAAAAAAAAAAGAAAAAAGTGTTTTGCTGAAAAGCGATTTACATTATTCAAAAATGGATAGTCAATAGGAAAACGGAGAGTACGAGTCGACAGCAAGATTTATTCGTAATAGCTGTGTTGAAGGCAATAATGATTGTAATTGTTATACTGCTATTATCACAATAATTGTAACAGTTGTAATAGTGATGGTAACAATGATGATGAAGAGGATAATGATGATAATAATGTTGATGTTGATGTTGATGTTGATGTTGATGTTGATGTTGATGTTGATGTTGATGTTGATGTTGATGTTGATGTTGATGTTGATGTTAGTATTAATGTTAATGTTAATGTCGTTCTTGTTGATGTTAATGTTAATGTTAATGTTAATGTTGATGTTGATGTTGATGTTGATGTTGATGTTGATGTTGATGTTGATGTTGATGTTGATGTTGATGTTGATGTTGATGTTGATGTTAATATTAATGTTAATGTTAATGTCGTTCTTGTTGATGTTAATGTTAATGTTAATGTTAATGTTAATGTTGATGTTGATGTTGATGTTGATGATGATAACGGTAACAATGATGATGATAATGATGATGATGATGATGATGGTGATAGTGATAATAATCATGACAATGATAATGATGATGTTGATGATGTGATGATGAGGATGATGATGATGATTATGATAATGATGAAGAATACAATAATAGCATTGATAATGACGATGGTAGTAATGATACTATAATTGAAAATGAAAATAATGATAATAATGAAAATTATAACAACAACACAAATAATAATGATAATGATGCATGAGAAGTCGGTACCCATGCTATGAAACAGACATTTGGTGAGGAAGAATGTGTGAAGCGCTGTTGTTGCCCTTAATTCAATCAACAGAAAAACAACACTTCATAATATTCCAATCAAATGTCCAACCTTTGACATTCATATCGACGATATATAGAATATGCCTTCTGAACTGTCAATAAGGGGAACAAAGTCACGTCAGTAGAAGGGTCAACATAGTGTGATCCATTAGCCATAGCAATGCATGCACTGAGAGTGTTATTTCTCCAAGAAAAAAGGCTACTTAATACATCGTCAACATCAAACAAGTAGCAAGCATAGGGGATTTAACAGTCATAGGGAAAATTATGTAAAAAGACATAAAAATGTTGTAGGACCTAGTCATGCAACACAAAATAGATCCCTATCAGATAAGGCGATAATAGAGGCTAATTCAGCTAAACTACTTTCACTCACAGATTTGAAAATCACTGCACTTTCTTGATGAGAACTGTGAAGTCTATCAAAGTCTATCAAAAAAAAGAAAGAAAGAAAGACAAAATCGAAAGTCTAATGCCCATGGGAGAGAGAGATATAATGAAACTGCCACCTTGCCCAGGAGGGATGTGCAGCACAAATTTGGTGAAGTTAGTACAGAGAGAATTTCAAAACTCACTAGCAAGGACATCGGCCCTGACAACTCATATTTTCTGACAATTTGCAACATGGGAAACGGACTAGAGGGACAGGCAGGACATCAAGTCAAGCTAAAATAGCGGCAAGTAAGACAAAAGGAACAGCTGAAGGCGACCATACCATATTTATGTCACCACATAATCAAAACCAGTAGCTTTCGCCCTAACAAACAGGAATTCACTGATGCTACGCTACGGTTAGTCAGTGATAGTTTTACTAAGTTTATATATATATATAATATTATTTATATATAAAATTTATAATATATTAAATATATATTAATTTTTATAAATATATTATATATTTTAAAATTAAATATATAATTATATATATATAAAATATATTATTATTTTATATAAATATAAATATATATATATATATTATATATATATTTTTATTATATATGTATATATTATATATATAATTTATATTATAAATTTATATTTATAAAATATATATAATTTTAATTATAATTAACATAATAATATATTTTATATATAATATATATATTTAATATATATATATAATATTTTAATTTATTAGATATATATATATATAAAATTAATTAAAAAAATAAAAAAATATATATATAAAATTATATATAATAAAATTAATATATATAAATTTAAATATATATATATAATATTTTATATTATTAAAAATTATAAAATTTATAATTAATATATATATATTTTTATATTTATATTTTATATATATATATATATTTTAATATAATTAATAAAATGGGGAAAAAAATTTTAAGGTTAATAGAATTTAAAAAAATTATAACATTTAATATAATAAATTTTTTTTTTATTTTTTTTTATATTATATATTAATTATCCATTTTTTATTTAAAAAAAATTTTTTTTTTTTTCCCCCCCCTTTCTAAAAATCCCCCACCCTCTCCTTTTGGCCCCTCCCCCCTTTTGCCCCACCCCTTTTCCCCTTAAATCTTTTTTCCTTCCCCCTTTTCCCCCCCCTTTCCCCCCCCTCCCCCTTTTATTTTTATTTTTCCCCCTCCTTTTCCCTTTTTCCCCCCCTTTCCCCTCTTTTCCTTCCCCTCCCTCCCCTTCTTTCCCCCTCCCCCCTTTTATCCCTTCCTTCCTCCCTCCCCCCTTTTCCCTTTTCCCTCCCCCCCCTTCCTCCCCCCCCTTTGCCCCCCCCTTCCTTCCTCCCCCTTCCCCTCCCCCCCCCTCCCCCTTTCCTCTCCCTCTCCCCCTTTTTTCCCTCCTCCCTTCCTCCCTCCCTCCCTCCCTCCCCCTCTCCCCCCCTTTCCCCTTTCCTCCCTCCCTCCCCCCTTCCCTCTCTCCCCCCCTTTTTCCCTTTTCCCTTTTCCTCCCCCCTCCCTTTTCCCCCCCCCTCCCCCCCCCCCTCCCTTTTTTCCCTTCCTCCCCTCCCCCCCCCCCTCCCCTCTACCCCTTTCCCCCCTCTCCCTTTCCCCCTCCCTTCCTCCCTCCCTCCCCCCCCTTCCCTCTCCCTCCCTTCCTCCCTTCCCCCCCCCTTTTCCCTTCCCTTTTTCCCCCCCTTAACATCCACGCACTAAACGCAGCACACCTCAACACAATGACCCCCCCCCCCTTCCCCCACCCCCACCATCCGTCTCCCTGAGAAGTGGGAAAAATACATACGTCCATAGAAAACATCCTCATTAGTATTCCTTAAGCCATCCTTTGTTGGGAGTGTCCTTCAGCCATCCTTTCTCGAGTCGGCTAGATCACGCTTCATCGGGTGAATGCGGTGCCGTAGCAGGTCATCATTACCTGGTCGTTAAATGGTCGTCACTGAAGCTGGACTCTCTCTGTATGACGTCACCAATCATCGTAATTCGCGAGCGAATCAGAATTTCTTTTTAATGATGGTCTCCTGTCTTTAATGAGAACGAAGGAGAGTTAAGGTGGTTTTTACCTTCTCTGTTTTGTTTTTTGTTTTTTCTCTCTATCTTTTATTTGTGTCTTCTTCTTTTTTCACTCTCTGTTTCACATATATATTTTTTTTCTGTCTCTCTGTCACTCTCTTTTTCGTTCTCTCTGAAGTCTTTTCTCTCTCCGCCTTTTTTGTCTCTGTGTCTCTCTTTCTTTCCTTCTCCCCCCTCTCTCTCTCTTTCTCTCTCTCTCTCTCTCTCTCTCTCTCTCTCTCTCTCTCTCTCTCTCTCTCTCTCTCTCTCTCTCTATCTATCTATCTATCTATCTATCTATCTATCTATCTCTCTATCCCCTCTTTATCTTTATTCAAGATTAAACCTTTCTGAGAGAATAAATCAAGATAAAGAGAGAGAAAATCCGAATCCTGCAAAATCACCACTATGGAGATAATTCCCTTTCTATTGATTATGTTATCATCTGCAAATAACTAGAAGGATGTTCTCATTCTTCTAGATTGCTGCCAAGGTCTTGTAATTTCATTTCAGATGATAATGATCGAATGAAAGGGAAATTAGGAATTGCTGAGCTGTCTTCATGATGAGGTATAGTAATCATTATGATGTAATTCATTTTGCGGGTCCTTTTAATTTTTGTAGTTTCTTTTGTCATTTAAAAAAAAAATTTTCGCATTTTTCCCGTGGGAAAAAAAAAAAGAAAGTGAATTATACAAATACACAAAGACTAAGTCTACATTTTCATTTACGTTATTACCATTATCTCTATAAGTGTATTTGTTGATATTAAATTAACGGTAATGTCCCTAGGCCATGGCGACTCCACCTGTTTATTTAACATCAATAATGCAGGACGCTGTTGTCTATCAAAAAATGCTCACATATTCATTCCGTGATTTCGTTCAGTTTTTACTTTGAGCAATATCACAGCCTATGGTTACACCCATTTATTCTGTGTACGCCAGGACACTCTTTTTTAGAATAATCTGAACATTCCCAAGGCTTTACATTTCCCTTGAACTTCATGAAAAGATATTTCATTGTTAGAAATCATCACACAACATCTTAAGGTCTGTTTGGTAAAGTTTTTATAGAATGTTTGAAGTCCATCTCCATCACCAGCATAACAAATAATGGATTCGTCATTCATGACATTAATACCATTAAGTAAGCGATGCATTCCGAATGGCTAAGTTCTATATCAGATCGAAGCGAGCTTTGGATACCTTTGGATACCTGTTGAGAAATTACCTAACCCAAGTCAATAACTTTCCCCTTTTTTAAAATTTTTGGGGGGGCCCTTAAAAAGGGGGTTTTAAAACCGGGGGTTTTTTTTGGGGGGGGAAAAAAAAATTTTTTTCCCCCCTTTTCTGGGAAAATTTTTTTTTTTTAAAAAAATTTTTAAAAATTTTTTTAAAAATTTTTTTTAATTTTTATTCCTTTTTAAATTTTTGGGTTTAAATTTTTTAAAAAATTTTTTTTTAAAAAAAAACCCCAAAAAAATTTTTTGTTTTTTTGGGGGGGTTTTCTGTTTCTGGGGTTTTTTTTTTTTTTTTTTTGGGGGTTTTTTTTTTTTTTTTTTTCCCCTTTTTTTTTTTTTTTTTTTGGGTTTTTTTTTTTTTGGGGGTGTTTTTTTTTCCCCCCGGGGGTTTTTTGGTTTTTTTTGTTGGGGGTTTTTTTTTTTTCTTTGTTTTTTGGGGTTTTTTGGGTTTTTTTTCCCCCCTTTTCCCCTTTTTTTTTTTGGCCCCCCTTTTTTTTTTTTTTTCCTTTTCGTTTTTTTTCTTTTTCTTTGGCCCCCCTTTTTCTTCTTTTTCCCCCCCCCCCCCCCCTTCTTCTTCTTCTTCTTCTTCTTCTTCTTCTTCTTCTTCTTCCCCCCCCCTTTCGTTTATTTTTGTGGTTTTTTTTTTTTTGTGTCGCTCTGTCCCCCTTTTTTTTTTTTTTTTTTTTTTTTTTTTTCTGTCTGTCGGGCTGTCTGTCCCTTTTTGGGGGTTTTTTTTCCCCCCCCCTTCCTTTTTCCCCTTTTTCTTCTTCTTCTTTTTTCCCCCCATTTTTTTTTCCCCCCCCTTCTTCTGTTTGTTTTTTTTGGGGGGGGTTTTTGGGGGGGGGGGGGGCCCCCCCTTTTTTTTCCCCTTTTTGGGGGCCCCCCTTTTTTTTTTTTTTTCCTTTTCCTTTTTTCTTCTTTTTTCCCTTTTCCCCCCCCCCCCCCTTTGTCCCTTTTTCCCCCCCCCCTTTTTTTTTTTTTTTTTTTTCTTCCCCTTTTTTTCTCCCTTTTTTTGGCCTTTTTCCCCCCCGGTTTCTTTTTTCCTTTTTCCCCCCCCCCCTTTTTTTCCCCCCCCCCCTTTTTTTTTCCCCCCCCGGGCCCCCCTTTCCCCTTTTCTTTTCCCTTTGTCCCCCCTTCTCTCTCTCTCTCTCTCTCTCTCTTCCTCTCTCTCTCTCTCTCTCTCTCTCTCTGTGTCTGTTGTGTGTTGTTGGGGGTTTGTGTTTGTGTGTCTTCTGTCTTCTTCTTTCTTCTCTGTCTCTCTCATCTCTATCAGCCTCTGTCTGTCTCTGTCTCTCTGTCTCTCTGTCTCTGTCTCTCTCTCTCTCTCTCTCTGTCTCTCTCTCTCTCTCTCTCTCTCTCTCTCTCTCTCTCTCTCTCTCTCTCTCTCTCTCTCTCTCTCTCTCTCTCTCTCTCTCTCTCTCTCTCTCGCTCGCTCTCTCTCTGTTTGTTCCGGTTATGTGGGGAGGGGAGGGGTTGGGGGAATGTAGTAGAAGAGAAAAAGTAAGAACAAAAAATCTTTCCTCATTCCGCCCTTTCGTTCTCGTTATCTTAATCCTGTGTCAAATATATTCCTCTAATGTACCTTACCATCTCCCTTTCCCCTTAGCTCTCTCCTCCTTTCTCCTTAACCCCCCTCCCCGCCAGCTCTAATACCCTCACCCCAACCCCCCTGCCCGTCAAAATTACCACTTCCTCTTCCCCATTTT
>NW_028234410.1:29107591-29115091 GCF_977035675.1 Penaeus japonicus
AGAGAGAGATAGAGAGAGAGAGAGAGAGAGAGAAAAGAGAGAGGGAAGAGAGAGAGAGAGAGAGAGAGAGAGAGAGAGAGGAGTGAGAGGAGAGAGAGGAGAGGAGTGAGAGGAGAGAGAGGAGAGGAGTGAGAGGAGAGAGAGGAGAGAGAGGAGAGAGAGAGAGAGAGAGAGAGAGAGAGAGAGAGAGAGGAGAGAGAGAGAGAGAGAGAGAGAGAGAGAGAGAGAGAGAGAGAGAGAGAGCAAGAAAAAGAGAAGAGAGAGAGGAGAGAGAGCAAGAAAAAGAGAAGAGAGAATGAGAGAGAGAGAGCAAGAAAAAGAGAAGAGAGAGAGAGAGAGAGAGAGAGAGAGAGAGAGAGCGACAGAGAGAGAGAGAGAGAGAGAGAGAGAGAGAGAGAGAGAGAGAGAGAGAGAGAGAGAGAGAGAGAGAGAGAGAAGGAGAGAGAGAGAGAAACATAAACATATAGTGGAGGAGTGGAAGAAGACAGAGAAGAAATAAATCAGTATGAAATAAATACTTTCATTAAAAAAAAAAAAAAATCAACACTTATGCAATAAATCTGGCCAGGAAAAGAAGCACCTAAATCAATATAAGGCCGTGATAATATGAAACACCTCTAAGTAGTTTCGTCAATACTGTAAATACACCTCACTAAAGTCACTAAAGAAACAAGTAACGAACAGCAGATACAACCGACCAATTAACATTTTCCAGAATATAGATACGAATGAATAATTTCCATCAAGAGAGACACGGGAGCTCCTCATCCTAAAGTTCAAGAGGTAAACAGGTACGCCAAGGTTGCCAGATAAGTCACAAAGAAGGTTATGACTTTAAAAGCAGACTGTCATGCGATTTCGGGAGTCACGTTCGGTCAATTTGTCATAGACCTGGAAAATAAATCTTACTGAAGGAGTTTAAGGCAACTTTACCATGTTGGAATGTTTCTTGGATTTTTTTTTTTTAATTCGTGTTTTCGTCTCTCTCTTCATTTTATTATTATATTATTCTTCTAGATTTTTTTTTTTTTTTTTTTTTTTGCCTTCGTTAAGTCTATTTTTTTTATGTATACCTTTTTTTCTGTGCCTTTTGCTGTTCTTTAAAAAAACCTTTTGTCTGTTCAGATTCTATACAAATCTCTCTCCCCTTCAACTTTCTGCCAGATCAGACAGCCTATCTATCTACTCAACTATCTATCTTCCTTCCCCCTGTGTCTATCTATAAACCTCTCCCCCATTTCTCATTCCCTTCCCTCAAACTACCTCTCTATTTCTCTCGTTCATCTCTCTTTATCTCTCTTTCCTCTCTCTCTTTCATCCTCTCTCCCTCCTCCTCCACCTCTTTCTCTCACACCCTCCTCTATTCCATCTCACTCAATCTCAACTCCGACTTTTTCCCTTCCCATCCCTACCTCACTACCTACCCCCCTCCCCCCCCCCCCTCTATCCCCACCGCTGCAGTATACTTTTTACATCCGCTCCTCCTCCATCCACCTCCCCCCCCCCACCTCTACCCCATCCCCATGTCATACTTTGCCTGCACCCTCCCCCTTTCCCCCTATCACGCTCCTCAATTCCCCCTCCTCCCCCTCTCCCCCCCATCATTCCCCATACATTTCCCTGAACTTTCTCTGAAGTCTCTGTTAGTGTAATGCCCTTAACCTCAACCCGGCTAGCACGACCAAAAGGAAGGCCATCTCATGTTGAGGAATTTTAGCCCAGGTGGAGTTTTTTTTCCCATTTATTTATTAATTTACTTACTTATATTTTTTCTCTTCTTTTTTTTATACTCCGGGACTTGTATGGGAGTTAGGCTTTAAAAGAGGGATTTGGAAAAGGGTGTGGAGTGGGGTGGGGGTGGGGGTAGGAGGGCGCTGTAGTAGGTATAGTAGGTAGGGGAGTTGGTTGGTAGTGGAGGAGGAGGAGAATGAGGAGGAGGAAGAAGAAGAAGAAGAAGAAAAGAGGAAGAGGTTGAAGTGCAGGCAGAGGAGTAAGAGGATGAGGGGAAGGTGGTGGTGAAAGAGGTGAAGGGGAGAGGGGAGAGGAGGAAAAGAAAGACGAGGAAGAGGTTGGGGAAGAGGAAATAAAGGGGGAGGAAAATAAGAGGAAGAGGGGGAGAAAGAATAAGAGGAAGATGGGGAAAAAGAACAAGAGGAAGAGGGAGAGGAAGAGAGAGTGACAAGGAGATGAGGAACAAGAAGAGTAGGAGGTGGAAGGAAATTAGTGGAAGGGGGAAAAAAGGGTGGAAAGAAGAGGAAAAATAATGAAAACATGAGAAAAGGAAGAAAGAAAAGCAAGAACAGGATGAAGAAAGGAAGATTAAAGGAAGGATAAAGAGAAAATCGACAATAATCACTGAGGGAGAAAAGGAAAATAAAGAAAAAAAGGAGGGATGGAGAGAGATAGAGGATAATCATTTAGTGTAGAGGAAGAAAGATAAGAAGGAAGGGAAACAAAACATAAAAAAGGAATAGAAAAAAAGAAATGGATTCAGAAACTAATAATAAAAATAGAAGACAAAGAGAGGACAAATAAGCCCAACGTGAGAAAAGTAGAATAAGAAAACGTAGAAGAAAAAGAAGAAAAAGAAAGAGAATATGAAGAGAAAAGTAATAAAGAATGGATGAAAATGGGGAAAAAAATAAAAGAAAAGCCAAGCATGTAACCATCGAAAGAGCATCTTCTTAGCCTCGTTATCCTGCGCCTAAGAACAGAAGAAGTGCAACCTGTGTCTTGCTAGGAAGGAAGGAAGAAGGAAGGAAGGAAGGAAAGTTGTTACGCCGTAAATCAGAGCAGGTTATACGGTTATGTCGTCCTCGCTCGTATAGGTCGACGACGGTTTATGGCTAAGCTTGTGCGGTGGTTCTTTTTTTCTTTTTGCCGGTTTCCCAGGTGGGGTTTGTTATGTGTTTTGGGCATTCAGTGATATATTTTTTTGTGTTTTGATGTATTTTTTTTTCTTTCTTTCTTTCTTTTCCTTATTCGTTCTATGGATTTGATTTCTTTTATTCATTTTTCGAGTACTTTTTGAAATGGCTTCCGCCTCTACCCAACCAAAACATGAATGTGAATACGTACATCTTTTAAATCTCCTTCGATTTTTATCATTGTCATAATCAGCATTATCTTGTTTCTCCATAATCATCATGGTTGTTTCACCTTCTTTTCGTCTTCCCCTCCCTCTTCCCCCTCTTGATAATCTTCCAATTTTCCCGCCCACTGCCAGCTCCGGCGGCCATCTTGGATTTTTTTTATTTTTCAATGGTGCGCATCTCACAAACATTGAACGAAAATCGATATCTATATTACACGCCTGATAAGCAACGAGGCTAACGCGCTCTTTGAGTTATACTGCAGTCAAAACACTGTGACGGCGTTCATGGGGGGTTGGATGGGGTAGGGTCGGTGGGGAAGGGGGTTTAGGGAAGGGGTTCATGGGGTAAGAGGGAGGGGGAGAAGGGCTCACCAGGGGAACTTCCGATAGGGTTTACGGGAGCGTGTGTGTGTGTGTGTGTGGGAGGGAGGAGGGGGAGAGGGGGTAAATGGAATGGTGCGGTGGGGGTGGGGGTGGGCTGATGGGGGATACAGATGGGGTTTAGAGAAGGGAGGGGGGGTAGAGGTTGGAGTCGATGGGCTACGAGGTTCATTGAACTTTTATCTATCTATCTACTTATCTATTTAAATACATATTTGTTTTAATCTAGTATTCATTTGCTTATTTATTTCTTAAAAAAAAAAAAAAAAATGGCGGAAATTTTAATGATTCGTTCACAAGGAGAATGAGAGATGATGAAGAGGTCAACAAGATAGAAGAAGAAGAAGAAGGAAAGTAAGAAAAGTAAGAGCGAAAAAGAAGACAAAGGAAAAGAAAGAAAACATAAAAGAAGAAAATTAAGAAGACGCAGATAAAGATGGCATACCTTCAGGGAATAAATGGATAGGGGAGAAAAGGAGAGAGAGAATGAGGTAGAAATAGAAATAGAAATAGAAAAGGGAGGAGAAAGTATAGGAAAAAAAAATAGAAAACAATAAAAAAAGCAAATTAAAAAGAAGAAAACGGAAGGAAAAGAGGATACGTAAAGAAAATAGGTATGGGACTGTCAGGGGAGATTGAATTAGGAACAATGACGAATAGGATGATAATCATAACACTGATGGTGATTATAATGATACCGAAAATGACGATGAATATGAGGATGTTGTAAGTAATGATGATGGTGATGAGGAGGAGGAGGAGGATGGTGATGATGATGATGATGATGAGGAGGAGGAGGATGGTGATGATGATGATGATGATGATGATGATGATGAGGAGGAGGAGGAGGATAATGATAATGATAATGATAATGATAATGATAATGATAATGATAATGATAATGATGATGATGATGATGATGATGATGATGATGATGATGATGATGATGATGATGATGATGATGATGATGGTGGTGGTGATAATGATGATAATGATTACAATGATGATGATTCTACTACTACTACCAATCATACTACGAATACAGCTAATGATAAAGGTGACAATAATTAACAATAATATTTTTGTCTGTTGTTTAGCTCTCTATCTATTCATATATCTTGCTACTGTTATACTCATCTGCCAACCTACCCATTGATTTATTAATTTCTCTAGTTGTTGTTTTTTTTAACCAATTAATCTACGATCAAGTATAGACTAAAGGAATATAAGAATAATAGATAACAGAGAGGCAGTAAAATATATAGTTTGATAGACTTAGAGAAAGGAAAGGATAAGGGGTAGGTTCGGGAAAAAAAAATTAAGGTAAAAAAGGGGGACATATAGACAGATGAAAAAAGGGATGATTTAGAAGAGGAATAGGGAGAAACAAAGTATACTTATTCTCTCTCTCTCTCTCTCTCTCTCTCTCTCTCTCTCTCTCTCTCTCTCTCTCTCTCCACATTGTTAGAAACATCTTACCTTGATTATTTGGCTGGGTGCTAGAAACTCACGGTTAAAAAAAAGAAAGATAGAAAGAAAAAAAAAAGCATGAGTCATCTATAACATTCAATAGATACCATGTGCTAATTAAGGAACATATACCAAAATCACAGAAACAAATTGTAGACTGTGTTTGCAAACCAAGCTTCGTTTACATTATATAAGATAGATTCCTAAATTCAAGAAGGATTTGCCTACATCCGGGTGTTGACAGTTACCTCGATGTCCTTCATCGCCTTTGCTTGACGTACGGTTGTTGTCTCAGCCAAGACGTTCCACGCTCGACTGTCCCCCGACAATAACGATCAAAGATACTGGTCTGTTCGTGCAACGGGAACCCTCGGCACGTGACCTCGCCTTGAGCCAGTCCTGGTACTGTAAGGCGTAATGTGGTGGTTGTGAAAGAGATCGCAGATACCAGGTGAGAAGTGTGTTGCTTGTGTGACTTATGCCTTACTTACAAACCCAAAACATCCCGACATTGTTGAAGAGGTTGTACCGGTGTGGGCTGGTTCAGCGTGGGTTGTTCCCTTTGTATCTGCTCTTGTGCTCTGTATTGGATTTTATTCAGCATGCTTGCAGTTACGATGGCAGATGTGATGATCATATTACAGTGCATTATCCTGCATTTGTTTTCTTTCTATTTATAAAGTTATGTAAAGTCAGATTTTTGTTTTTTATAGAGACCATCCCACTTAGTGTCTTCCAGAGAATTGAGAGCGTTGTCCCTAAGATACTGTCTGCGGGTGACGTGCCTTAGCTGCGTCTCTCCAGGTGGAAATGAGCCAATATTGTCATAGAAGCTGATGTGGATGTTGATGTGGATGATCCTCACTGATGAATGTTCTTTCTTACTGATGGATATAAGCGTTAGTATATATTTAAGTTTATGGTACGAGCTGCAAGACCCTTCCTGAAGGATCTCTCATTGGATGTATTTCATAAGACAGATGATTTGTGGACCTCCAGTAACTCCACAGTTTGTTGGCAATTGCTAGGTGATACATGCGGTTGAAGCAAATCCAGTGTCAAGGGCTTTAACAAACGTTATTGCCCTTGTCCACTGCTTTATACCCACTCAGTAGTTATCGTCAGAAGTAAGTCTTAGGTTGGCCTATTTAGCCTGAAACTACACTGACACAAGTTTAACAGATTCTACTCGATAAATGTTGCCGTGTAATTGATACTTTCTAGTAATTTTACACCTATAAGAAGTGAAGTAAGTCTGTAGTTTCCTGGCAGGGTTTGCTTGTTTTTCTTCTCCCCCCCCCCCCCACACACACACCTTCTCTCTCTCTCTCTCTCTCTCTCTCTCTCTCTCTCTCTCTCTCTCTCTCTCTCTCTCTCTCTCTGTCTGTCCAAGAGAGAATATAGATATAAAAATAGAAAAAATAAACAAAAGCAAAACAGAACAAAAGATCAGATAATTCTATAAACTGATTAATAATTATAAAGTAAAATGAAAATAAGATAAAATAGATAAACCAAAACAAAACTAGATCAGAGAGTCAAGTAAAACGATCTGAAAAGACTCATCATGAATAGGATTAAGAAGAAGAAAATAAAAAACCTCCAAAATCTTAAGGTCTAAAGTCTTACCATGAATAGAATTTAAGAAAAAAAAGCAATGTTCTCAACTCTAAAGCTCATAATAGGCTTTTTGAAATGAAAGGTGATTAATGCGTTTGGCCTGAGCGAATGAGCGAGAGAGTGAAGGAAGGAGGAGTGTGAGATCTTGAGTGAGGGGAGAGAGAGAGAGAGAGAGAGAGAGAGAGAGAGAGAGAGAGAGAGAGAGAGAGAGAGAGAGAGAGTCGCGTTGATTGAATTCAAGACGCGAGAATTTGGAGTCGGGGGTGGGGTAGGGGGTGGGTGGGGGTAGAGTAGGGTAATGTGGAGGGAGGGAGGGGGGGGTAGAAGGGGAATGTTAGGGATGGTGGGTTGAATTGGGAGTGTGAGGGGTTGGGGTGGTGGGTTTTGGTGGGGTGTGTTGTGGGGATACAGGGGTTAGGGTGTAGGAGGAGAGTTGGGGCGGTGGGTTGAAGTGGGTGATGGTATGGGAGAATAAGGACGGTGTCAGAATAGAAGGATTGGGGAGTGGGATAAGGTGGGTTGAGACAAGGGTAAGGGTAGAGGAATGTGTGGTGGGTGGGGGATGGGGGGGGGTGGTAGAACGATTTGAGGTTGAAAAAGGGTTAGAAACAATACCCAAAGAAAACGCAAAGAAAAGAAGAAGGAAAAAGAATCACAATATACTATTCCCATATCACCTACCTTCCTCTTTACTCTTTATTCCTTTGTACCAACCAAACAAAACATGGAATCACACATAGCCATCCATTCGCAAGTGACATCCGCATTATGCAAATGTCCATACTGAACTTGATCTTCCGACGGCGGAAGTCTAAGTGCTAGAAGGCGACAGTTTCATCTTTCGGGCCCAAAGTTTCTTCATCTTTGGTCCAAAAAAGTACCAAGTACTTTTTTGTCATTTCTTTTTGCTTGTTTCTTCTGGTGACGAGAGGACA
>NW_028234410.1:29145091-29147591 GCF_977035675.1 Penaeus japonicus
ATGCAAGTGGAACAGAGGGGAAGGGGATTTTGAGAAGAGACCGTATTAATAGTTTCTCTCTCTATTTCTTGTCCTTCTCACTCTCTTCCCTGACTCTCTCTTTCTTATCTAGAAGAGTCGAAGAGCCTGTAATCTGTTTGTTTTCTTATCTTTCACTTGAGTGATCTTTTCGAAGCTAAAGGGGCATGAGAATGCATCACAGTCTCTAAAGAACAAGCTTAGGGGGCGTTAATCAGATGATGTTTTAGGTAGTGTAAAGTCGAAAAAGAATTAGACAGAGAGAAAAATAGATAAAGATAAAGAAGAAATAGAGAGAACATTGGTTAAAAGAAAGATTACAAGCTTGAAGGCGAAGAAAAGCAGTCACCTCCGCAGTCAGACAACTGTAACATTCATCGAAGAAACACAAGAAGAAAATATAAAGCAAAATGAAAATAAGACAATAGACAAGAAGAAAAAAAAATGAATAAAAAAATGGATTCTCCTCTACAATAGACAAAAAGAAAAAAATACAGTAAAACGAAAAAGAAAAAAAGTAATGAATAAAGAATGGGATTCTCTTCTACAAATAGGAGAAGGAAGACAAACGACATTTGGCCTGCGGGATCTTACGTTAGATTTGTGTCACGGAGGAAGTGAGCTGTATACAAACAACAGCACAAAAACAAGCTTCTTTGGGGGGCTAGTAAATGGAAGTTCCTGGGTGACTAATGTCCGTACGATAGTAATACAAAGATTTCAGGCAGGCCACGTTAGTTCCTCGTTGTCGGGCATTAGCGGCCTTTAGAAAGCGGAAAAAGGAGGGATTTTCGTTAAAAGTTGGTAACTGACGGAGTGTTTTCACTCTACGGGAAAAAATAAATAAAAAGAGAGTAGGAAAAAAGTAAAGAATGAAAATAGAATGAAACCCGCATATAACTATCGGCCAGGGGAAAAATATCTTACAATACAGTTAACTTTCCTTACTTGTGGAACTGAATAATTTGGGAAAGTGCGTTGGAAACTGGCATGACGCCATTTTTTAGATTAATTTTCCAGCACATTACAAATGAAAAAGTTATTCCTAAAATGAGCACGTGGCAACAGCGAGTGTCTACAGAAAGGTGAACTTCAAAGCCGTAGAGATGAAGGGAGAAAATGAAGACTATGAAAAGATGAAGGAGTGAGTGAGATAGAGATAAATGGGGAAAGAGAGGGAGAAAGAGAGAGAGAAAGAGAAAGAGATAAAGCGAGAACGAGAGCGAGAGAGAGAGAGAGAGAGAGAGAGAGAGAGAGAGAGAGAGAGAGAGAGAGAGAGAGAGAGAGAGAGAGAGGGAGAGAGAGAGATAGAAAGAGAGAGAGCGAGAGCGAGAACTAGAGCGAGAGAGAGAGATGGAGAGAGAGAGAGAGAGAGACATGTAAAAATGACGAATTGACTGAGGTAGAAATACACTAAACGAAAGAGACAGACAGACAGACACACAATACAGAGACAGACAAACATAAAGACAAACAGAGACATAGGGAAAGAGAAAGCAACCTGAAAACAAGGCAACCAATAACAATGAAAATAATATCCTCAGATAACACAACATTCCCAACCCAAAAGAACCCGACATATGATGCAAGGATTCAAAACCAGTTAAGAGAGTAAACGAGACCAAATTTCTGCGTTTGAAGCGAGTATATGATAGCCTGAGGTCGTGTCCTTCCTATTTCTATTTTTATTTACTTACTTTTTTTGTTATTGTTGTTGCGAACGATAATAGCAACGAAGGATGATAAAACAGGCCTGTGCATGAGCGATGGCGAGGGGAAGTCCTGGTTAGTGGTGCTTATGGGGAAGAATGGCCGTGAGGGGAGAGAGAGAGAGGGAGAGAAGAAAGAGAGAGAGAGAGAGAGAGAGAGAGAGAGAGAGAGAGAGAGAGAGAGAGAGAGAGAGAGAGAGAGAGAGAGAGAGAGAGAGATGAATGTGTGAGAGAGAGAGAGAGAAAATGTGACTGTAAGAGAGATATATCCGAAAGATTAGAGAAAGTTATGGAAACGCGAAACGAATGTGAGGGAAATGGGAATGAATTAGGAGGCAGGCGCTTAGTATGAGAGGTGAATATAGATAAGTGGAGAGAGAGAGAGAGAGTGAGTGAGGTAGATAGAGAGAGAAAAGAGAGGAAAGGAGTGATGGAGGGTGGCAGGATATAAAGCAGAAAAAAAGAATGTGGAGAGAGAAGGGGGGGGGGTATAAAAAACAATAAAAGGCGAGAGAAAATGGATAGAAAGGTATAGAGTGAGTAAGAGGGAGAGAGAGAGAGAGAGAAAGAGAGAGAGAGAGATAGAGAGAGATAGAGAGAGAGAGAGAGAGAGAGAGAGAGAGAGAGAGAGAGAGAGAGAGAGAGAGAGAGAGAGAGAGAGAGAGAGAGAGACAAACAGACTGGCAGAAAGTGAGACACGGGGGCGAAGGAGAAACATACAGACAGTGATGAGAGTGGAATGGAGAAAGCCCGTGATCGTAGAGGTAGTGGAG
>NW_028234410.1:29205091-29207591 GCF_977035675.1 Penaeus japonicus
CCACCATCATCATCTCCATCACCATTACCATCAGCAATAGCAACATCAGCATCACCATCATCATCATGACCATAATCCTTATTCATATCATCAATAATAATAATAATAATAATAAATTAGCGAATTAAGAGAAATGCAATGCATATTTGTATACAGTATATCAAATAAAAAGTCGTCCGTTTTTATCTTGAATTATTTCAGATTATCGTTAATCATTGATAATCATAATCATTTCTTATCCTCCTCGTCTCCTTTCTCCGGCTTTCTTCCTTAAGAAAGTCTATCCCTTTTTCTTTCTTGTTTTCTGTATCTGTCGTCCTGTTTCTCCGGTTCTATCTATTTGTTTATCTCTCTCTCTCTCTCTCTCTCTCTCTCTCTCTCTCTCTCTCTCTCTCTCTCTCTCTCTCTCTCTCTCTCTCTCTCTCTCTCTCTCTCTCTCTCTCTATATATATATATATATATATATATATATATATATATATATATATATATATATATATACATATATATATATATATAAATATGATACTTCGTTTCATCGCTCCCTGCGTAGGTAATTTTAGAATTGAACTTTCGCTGTGCACTGTATGACTTGCGGAATCAATTAAACGTGGACGTTTAATTAAAATGAAAAAAGTTAGATATGACTTATTTAATATATATTATAACAGATAAAACTACTATATGCATACTGGGATAAAATGGAAACTGAAATGAAAACGTTTTTATTATTGTTATTTTTTTTCTTCTTTCTTTCACGTCACATGAAAAAGTTAAGTGCTTACGAAATCGGAATTTCAAATTTCTTGCTCTTATATAGAAAACCTCCATAATGCTGCCGGACAGACATCCCATTTCTACAAAGTTTTAAAAAGTTTGGCACCTAATCTAATGCATATATAGTAGATGTATGGGTAACGCACCCTCTCCACAAAAAAGAAAAAGAAAAAAAAAATAGATATAAAAAACTACGAAGAAAAATGTTTCTGCAAACGTAATTTAAAGTTTCTGAGCCATTTAATAAATCTTGCATCGACATCAAGTGGCCAAACTCGCAGGAGAATAACAAAAGAAATCATAACAGGAACTCACAAAAAGACGTAGGCTCTTGGAGGAAGGGAGGAGAGGGAGAAGGAGGGAAGGGAGAGGGAGAAGGAGGGAAGGGAGATGGAGAAGGAGGGAAGGGAGATGGAGAAGGAGGGAAGGGAGACAGAGAAGGAGGGAAGTGAGGAGATGGGATGGAGGGAAGGGATAAGATAGAGAGAGAAAGGGAAGTGAGAAGATGAGGATGAGGGGGTGGAATAACGAATACGGAAAGAGAAAGGGAGAAAAGTAAAGAAGGGGAGAAGGGAGAGGTGGAAAAGAGGAAAGAGGAAGACATAGATAGGGGAAAAAAAAGAGGATAAGGACGTAGAAAAAAAACGAAGAAAAAAAAAATACAGGGAGAGAAGGAAAACAAACGAAGACGACGATGAAGAAGGAAAGATGGTGTATGTAAAATCATAAAAGGTTAAAAGAATGAAGAAGAAAGGGTGAAAGCGGGGCAGGTGGAAGACGTAAGGGAAAAAAGGGAGCCTCACTGAGTCTCAGCCGATGCTCTGATATGGTCGGATGATAAGAGGCTCTCCCTTCCATTGCCCTGAGTCAACTTTTCGATCTCGGCTTTAAAGTTATTGTTGAGGAGGCTGAGGCAGTGGAAATTGAATAACATTTAAGTTGTTTTGGTTGTGCCTGTACTGGCGTTCTGTTCTTAACTTCATTTTTGAATATCTATATGTGTATTCACACTTTCTCTCTGTATGTACATACTGTATGTTTATTTTTCACACTCTCATCCCTCTCATACACACCTTTCTCTCTATCCATGTCTTTCATGGCTTCTCCTCTCTTCATCGCTCTCTCTCTCTCTCTCTCTCTCTCTCTCTCTCTCTCTCTCTCTCTCTCTCTCTCTCTCTCTCTCTCTCCCTCCCTCCCTCCCTCCCTCCCTCCCTCCCTCCTTCCCTTTCCCTCCCTCCTTCCCTCCCATCCTCCCTCCCTCCTTCCCTCCCATCCTCGTTCCCTCTCTCCTTCCCTCCCATCCTCCCTCCCTCCCTCCCTTCCTCCCTCCTTCCCTCCCTCCCTTTCTCCCTCCCTTTTCCCTCCTCCATCTCACTCTTTCGCTCGAACACATCGTTTCCTCGGAGCAAAATATACTTTACTGCGGAATTCAATTTACCATATTTTCTGTCTGATCATATTGCTATTTCCGTGAAGAGAAGAGATTGATCCTCGAGACGGTGAGTCGAGATGGAGATTAAGATTAAGAATAATACAAAAAGGAGATAATAAAAAAATAAAAAAAAATGTTAATAAGGGAATTAAATGGATTCTGATTATTGGCGTTACTTTTCTCTTATTGTTTTTTTTTTTTTTTTCTTTGATTATTGTTACTGGCGTTTTGATTATCACTATCTTCCTCTCTCTCTATCTCCGGCTCATAACCGCTACCATCATCATCATC
>NW_028234410.1:29220091-29225091 GCF_977035675.1 Penaeus japonicus
AGCAACTCTTGAATATGGAGAGACTAAATTTGGGAAAGGGAGGAAAGGATATTGGTTCTTGCACACAGAGTCCATAAGGATTAGGTGAAAAAAATTTGGGTTTATGTGTGGTGTGTGTGTGTGTTTGTTTGTGTGTGTGTGTGTGTGTGTGTGTGTTTGTGTGTGTGTGTGTGTGTGTGTGTGTGTGTGAGTGTGTGCGTTGTGTGTGTGAGTATGTTGTGTGTGTTCGTGGGTGTGCGTGTATGTGTGTGTGTGTGTGTGTGTGTGTTGTGCGTGTGTGCGAGCGTGCGTGTCATATCAAAGGAGTAACAACAAAGATGAATATTATGATTACAAATACTACAGTTACCTCGAGACGTAAACAACAAAGGGTACGATAAGTTATACGACTAACCAATCAAAGAATAACAACAACAACAACAAAAACAAGATCATATACTAAAAAAAAAGGAAGAACCGTTATAACGAAAGGATTTTTTTTTTTTTTTTTTTTTTTGGGGGGGGGGCAGATGTAGGGTAGAGCATAAGAAACCACAACAACTCTCAAGATTGATTACAAGAAGAAACCCAATAACCATCAAAGAGTAGTTCCAACGCCTCCAAGTCTTCTGCTAGAAACAAAAACAAACAAACAAACAATCAAACAAGCGCCTCTATAGCCACAACCCTTTTTTCTTCCCTACCTTAAGAAGAACACAAGAGTAATTACAGCCATAACTAACACTACTCGCTCTTCCCTTTTCGCGAGACGAAATATGTCTGGTGTGAATATGCAAATAAGTACGTACCTCTTTAAGCAAAGCGGGGGAGGAGGGGAGGGGGGATTAAGTTGGGTGGATTGAGGCGGGGGGGGGGGTAACAGGGAAGGCTACTTTATTATCAGAAATAAGCTTGAGAAATAGATTTTTTTTTTTTTTTTATCACCGTGGACATTATTGATGATGATGTTTGTGATGATTATGATGAGGATTATAAAGTTGTTTGTAATTATGATAGAATTGAAATGATGATTAGAATGATAAAGATCATCATCGTAATGCTTATTATGACACAAACAACAAGATTAATGTTAGTGATGATATTGATGAGTATTATGAAATTGATTGTAATGATGATAAAAATGATAATGGTGATTAGAATGACAACACTTATAATCTTGATGTTCATTATGGTACAAACAACAAAAATTATACAAAGGTTATAATGATAATGTTGAGCAACAATAATACCAGTAATATGGCAATTATAATATTGATGATGAATAGGATGGTAATAATGATAATAACGATGATGATGGTAATGATGATTATCATAATGATAATAGCAATTATAATAGTAATACTGATGAAATTAAAAGATACTATTTGTGTTGATGATAATGATAATAATAATAATGTATATAACAATAATATCAACATTGAAACTAATATTAATAACGAAAATGATAATGATAACGATAATGATATTGATAATGATAATGATAATGATAATGATAATAATAATGATAATTTTGATATTATTATCAATGTTGATATTGATAACGATAATGATATTGATAATAACAAAGATAATGATAATGATACTAGTAATGACAATGGTAATAATAATAGTAATTACTATGGAAATGATAGTAATAATAATGATGAAGAAAATAACAATAATGATAATACTATCACGATTTAATATTATCATGATAATCATCATCATTATCTTTCTTGTTACTATCAATAGTGTATATTTTGACTACAACAATAATACCGAAATAAACATGATGTTATTACTAAAGCTCTTTTTAATGAAAATGATGGTACTGCTAGATTGATAAGAGGAACCAGAAGATAAATCCACAATTCCCTAGCTAAGCACTGATCCCTAATTAAGAAAAAATACCCTTAATACTAAATAGCACAAAGGTGATACTCCAAAGACGAGGCAAACACCTCTGCACTGCTTTTCATTCAAGACTCGCTCAGCTTATGACCCTTATTGTTCTAGTTTACAGAGACCTTTTTTCCGTGCTACCTTCTCCCTCCCAATGAATTGTAAACACAGAGCTGTTAATCGAATATGGAGATCAGCATCCCGGACTCTGTCGAGAGATGCGGTTGTATATGCAATTTCGGACAATATTGTGTTTGTTCCGTGGGGGTAAGGGGGAGGGGGATGGGAGGGAGGGAGGGAGGGGGGTTGAAGAGGGAGGGGGAGGGGTTAGGGGGAGGGGGATGGGAGAGAGGGGGAAGGAGGAAGGGGGGGAAGGGTGAGGGGGATGGGAGGGAGGGAGGGAGGGAGGGAGGGGAAGGGGTGAGGGGGAATTTATACGGCTCGCTGATGGTTAATTGCAATATTATGGTACTTTCTGGGTGTTGCAGCGAGATCAAAGACTAATCTAAATTTCATCTATTTATGTATTTGTTTATTCACGTATCTTCAGTATATTTTCACAGTTACTACTATTATGACTATTAAGACTATTGATATGATTATCTTTATTATATCATAATGATATTCATGGGGATGTTGAGAAGAAAGAAGGATAGGATAATGATGTTGGTGGAATTGTAGTAATGATAATCACATCGGTGATATGATCTCCAGCATTAACATTATCATCCTCACATTTTTTTTTTTTCTAATCCTTTTCAACTTATTCTTCATGTTTCATCCTTGAGGCCAAATAAATATAACGGTTTAATGATCACGCCACATTGAAGTGCTTCCCGTCGTTCAGAAATTCCTGAGCCGTTTCTCTCTCCGTACGGGAAGGGGAAAATAGCCTTTTATTTGGCTAGTGCTTAAACGTGCTCATTACGTGCATGCCGTGCTCATTTCGTCCTCGATGTAGCCACGGTATTACAACCCTTAGGACGCGAGTGCATTCGGGTGACATTGCCCTGGCCGACGCCGCTCGTCACTTACCTGGTCGGTGGGAATGAATGCCTTCTCTTACCGTCCCTTCCTCCCCTCCTCCTCCTCCTCCCCCGGTTTCTTTTCCCCACCTCTGTCCTCTCCCAGTCCCCCTTTTCTCTTATCCTCCTCCGTACCCTCCTCCTCCTCCTCCTCCTCCTCCTCACAACTCTCTCCCTCCTCTCTCCTCTCCTCCATCCCCACACCCCCGCCTACTCCCTCTACTTCCCCCTCTTTTCTCCTCCTTATCCCCTCCTCTCCATCCCTATACCCTCCCTATCCCCCACTTACCTACTCCCCCTCTTACCCTCTCCAACCCCCACTCACCCCTCGACCCCTCCCTCCCTATCCTCCTCCTCACACGTCCCCCCTACGCCCCCCCCCACCCCACCCCTACCCCCACCCCCTCGCACCACCGAATTCACAACTTAGGTCCGCCTGAGCGAACCCGAATGGCGTATTGGAGACTCGAGACCGGGTGGGTTCCCTGGTACTATGACTAATGCAACGACGGCCTTGTGTTGGCGGAGGCTGGGACATGCGAGAGGAGATAAATCGTGTGCATTTCGGGAGGTGGGGGAGGCCGCGGATGCTCTTGTGGGGTCTTGCTGAGCGTGGAAAGGGGAAGGAGTTCGTGTGGTGGTCATGGTCGTGGCGGGAAACGCGCAATAAATCTGGAGGGATTTCTTTAGCTTGTTATCCTATCTAGGTTTTATGTATATATACATGTATATATATATATATATATATATATATATATATATATATATATATATATATATATATATATATGTATATATATACCATATATATATATATATATATAAATATATATATATATATATATATACATACATATATATATATATATATATATATATATATATATATATATTATATATATATATGTGTGTGTGTGTGTGTGTGTTGTGTGTGTGTGTGTGTGTGTGTGTGTGTGTGTGTGTGTGTGTGTGTGTGTGTGTGTGTGTGTGTGTGTGTGTGTGTGTGTGTGTGTGTGTGTGTGTGTATAAAGTGTGTGTGTGCGTGTGTGTATATATATGTGTGTGTGTGTGTGTCTGCGCAAATGAGAAGGACAAGATGAGAAAGAGAAGAACAGCGAGAGAATAAGATGGAAGAGGAGGGCCTTATATGGGCTATTCTCTCCTTTTGATCTACATTATAACCTTATTAACGGAACCCCAATCCATCATCGACGCCCTATCGGTTTGGCAATAATGTAAGACCAATTGTTTTTTTTTCCGTCCCATCCTTTCGCTCTTTTATCTTCTCTCATTCTCTTTCCTATCTTTCTCGAATTATTTAACAATCTATCGGCGCCTTCCTGCCCCTATCAATCGTCATTCCTCAAACGCCTTTCTCCGCTCGTCAACCTCCTCGGGTTCGTCGCCATGTCCTTTTCATCGTCTCTTTCCCCCCTCTATTCATTCACTTTTTTTTTTTTTTTTTTATCCATCGGCCTCCTCCTCTTCCCTCTTTCACAACACAATCACCCTCACAATTCACTCCAATCAGTGTACCCGGCACGACTATACGTCTATAACGAAGTCTCAACACTCTCTCTTTATCTCTTTCTCCTCGCCCGGATGAACTCTCTCTCTCTCTCTCTCTCTCTCTCTCTCTCTCTCTCTCTCTCTCTCTCTCTCTCTCTCTCTCTCTCTCTCTCTCTCTCTCTCTCTCTCTCTCTCTCTCTCTCTCTCTCTCTCTCTCTCTCTCTCTCTCTCTCTCTCTCTCTCTCTCTCTCTCTCTCTCTCTCTCTCTCTCTCTCTCTTTCGCTTTCGCTTTCGCTCTCGCTCTCTCTCTCTCTCTCTCTCTCTCTCTCTCTCTCTCTCTCTCTCTCCTCTCTCTCTCTCTCTCTCTCTCTCTCTCTCTCTCTCTCTCTCTCTCTCTCTCTCTCTCTCTCTCTCTCTCTCTCTCTCTCTCTCTCTCTCTCTCTCTCTCTCTCTCTCTCTCTCTCTCTCTCTCTCTCTCTCTCTCACCCTCCCACTCTCTCTTTCTCTCTTCTTCAGTCTTTCTTGTCGGTCGGGGATAACTCATAGCCTGTCGTTTTTTCCCCCTCTCTCTACTTGTTTTGATTG
>NW_028234410.1:29230091-29232591 GCF_977035675.1 Penaeus japonicus
CCCCCTCCTCTCCCCCTCCATTCCTCCAATGCTCCTTATCCTCCGACGTCCTCCAATTCCCACCCCACCACCTCCCTCTCCTCCTGTGGACGCCTCCCCCCCCCCCCACCTCTCCACCGCCTGCCAGCGCAGAAAAGATGTGCAACTTTAAAGGACTCTGGATATTCTATTTTGAATGCAACGTCGAGGGTTGATAAGGAAGAGCCCCCCTCCCCCCTCCTCGTTTCCCCCCCTCTCTCGAACTCCCTCCATGCGATGCTCTCGTGTTATTGCCCAACAATATTAACGGAATCTATACACATCTTGTATCCGAATACGTTTATGTGGGTCATATGTATATTTATATAGATTCAGAAAGTGTTAGTATGAAGCAGATTCGGGTCTCAAATGCCTTCGATTCAATACCGTAATGTTATACTCGGTGGATATTTCGGGAATCTATACATTTGCGAAAGAGATACACGTTTGTAAATACTATAAACATGAATAGATTCTGTGTAAATACTTGCATATGAAAAAAGGCACTCTCGTTGCCTCCCAGGAATTCCGAGGTACTTGTAGGGGATAACCAGAGTTCCTGTACATTAAAACAGACATATATATAGGTTTTATAGGATCCGTACTCGTGTTCAGAGTGCAGAGACCGTATTTAAACAATCCCTATATACCCTCCTTACACTTTTCCGGCGTGATGCATGCCTTTGCATACATTGCTTGTCTCCGTTTTCTTCCTTTTCTTTTTGCTTCATCTCTTTCTCTCTTCTCTCTCTCTCTCTCTCTCTCTCTCTCTCTCTCTCTCTCTCTCTCTCTCTCTCTCTCTCTCTCTCTCCCTCTCTCTCTCTCTCTCTCTCTCTCTCTCTTTTTCTCTCTCTCTCTTTCTCTCTCTCTCTCTTTTCTCTCTCTCTCTCTCTCTCTCTCTCTCTCTCTCTCTCTCTCTCTCTCTCTCTCTCTCTCTCTCTCTCTCTCTCTCTCTCTCTCTCTCTCTCTCTCTCTCTCTCTCTCTCTCTCTTTCCCCTACTTTTCCATCCTTCAATCCCCATAGTGAGATAACTTTAATGAAATATATTAAAATGCCTGATAAACCCTTACGGACGTGGTATTAAAAAGGAAAAAAAATATATATATTGCCATCGTTTTTAATGCCACATTCCTTAGTGTCTAAAAGAGGGAATTAATTATTGAAGCCGAGGGTAACACCTACTTGGCCCTAACTAAAATTTAACCCTTGAGGAAAATTTTGTCGTCATTTTTATTGATTACATTGGTTGGTTATGCGTTTATATTTTGTATTATGATTTTATTGCTAATACTAGTTCCCCTCTTAGCTTTTATTCTAAAATATTGAACGTTTATTTGTGTGTTTTTTTTCTGGTAATCTTATATTCTGCAAAATTTGCCAAACCATAACATTATTTGTAATATAAAAAAACATTAAACCCTTGCTTGTTCGTACTGAGTTTAATGAAAATTGCTTTTACCGGAACGTCCGATCTAGTACAAAAGCAAAGTACGATAGGTATAAACATAGGAGGGGAGGGTGGAGAAGGAAGAAGAAGGGGAAGAGATGGAGGAGGGGAGAAGAAGAGAGGAAAGTTATGGAGGAGTAGAAGAAGGAGGAGGAGAAGGAGGAGGAAGAGGAGAAGAAGAACAAGAACAAGAAGAAGGATGAGGAGGAGGTGGAAAAGGAGGAGAAGAAGAAGGAGAAAGAGGAGGAAGAGGATGATGGTAATGATGGTGGTGATGATAAGAAAAATTATGGCGATGACAATGAGGATGAAATGGAGGATATGGATTAGGTAAATTACTGATTAAAGAAAAAGAGAGAGAGAGAGAGAGAGAGAGAGAGAGAGAGAGAGAGAGAGAGAGAGAGAGAGAGAGAGAGAGAGAGAAAGAAAGAAAAGTAAAGAACTTAATTCTTATATAAAGATAGAGCATTCACAAATTAAGCCCCCTCGCCCCCTCCCCCCCCTCCCCCCGTCAATAGAAGAAGAAGAGCAAGAATTTACAGCCCCCTATAAAGCCAAAGGTAACGGCAATTACTTCTTATAGCACGAGGGAGGCGGAGGCAGTGTCCAAGAGCGATAGGAAGCGTGGTTTGAACTATCGATTAGTCAAGAAATATATGTGTCTTTGCTCTTCCTTACTTGGTTTTCAAGGATTTTCTCTCTTCCTTTATCCGTCCCTCTTTCGTTTTCTTCCTCCCATCTTTCTCTTTTTCATCTTTCTATCCTCTTTCAGTCTCCTTCCCTTACTTTATTTGAACTTTCCTACCCTCCTTCCCTGTCTCAGTCCCTTCCTACCTTCTTCCCCTCCCCTCCCCCATACCTGTCTCCCTCCTTTCTTCCCACCTTCCCCCCCTCCCACTCTTCCTTCCCTCCCTCCCTCCCACCCATACTCCTTCCCTCCCTCCCTCCCACCCATACTCCTTCCCTCCCTCCCACTCTTCCTTCCCTCCCTCCTACTCTTCCTCCCTTCCTCCCTCCCTCGTTTCCTCCCTCCC
>NW_028234410.1:29272591-29277591 GCF_977035675.1 Penaeus japonicus
AGAGAGAGAGAAACAGAGCGAGAGGAAACAGAGCGAGAGAGAACAGAAGAGTAAGATGGAGAGCGATGAGAGAGAGAGAGAGAGAGAGAGAGAGAGAGAGATAGATAATATAAAAATAAGAAATCCTAAAATAAAAACAAAATAAAAAAAAAAAAACAAAAAATAACAAAAAAAAACAAAAAAAAAAAAAATAAAACAAAAAAAAAACAAAAAAAACAAACACATAAACAAAAAAAAAAAAAAAAAAATTAAAAAAAAAACAACACAACAAAATAAAAAAAAAAACAATAAAATAAAAACTAAAAAAAAAAAAAAAAAAAAAACAAAAAAGAAAAAACAAAAAATAAATCAACCAAAAAAAAACAAAAAAAGAGAGTGAGAGAAAGAGCGAGAGAGACAGAGAGTAAGAGAGAGCGAGAGAGAGAGAGAGAGAGAGAGAGAGAGAGAGAGAGAGAGAGAGAGAGAGAGAGAGAGAGAGAGAGAGAGAGAGAGAGAGAGAGAGAGAGAGAGAGAGAGAGAGCGAGGACAGGACACAGAGGGAGCGTAGAGAGAAAGAGAGAGAGAAGAAAAACATGGAGAGAAAGGAGAAATATAGAGAAGAGAGGAAAGCAAAGAGGGTGGATTGTGGGGTGTGCATCATACAAAACAAAAAAAAAACCAACACGAATGCACCCCACCTCGGCCTGTGAGTTTGAACTGGTTTGTTTAGAGAAAGAGCTTCATTAATGGGAGGATGTGATTTAATGGGGGTTGTGAGAGGTTTCAGAGGAGCGGAGGAAGAAGGAGGAAGGGGTGGAGGAGGTAATGGGGTGAAAGTTTACAAAACGATTGAATGTGCGTTTTAAATAATGCAGGGAGCTATTTTAACTAAATTCTCTTTACATTATTGATTTTCGAAAGGGCGCAAAAAGGGAGAGGAGGGGGAAAATCGCCCGTGGTTATGTTAGTGTTCTAGGGAGGGGGGGGAGAGGGGGGAAAAAAAAAGAGGGGGGGGGGGGGTGGAGGAGGGGGAGGGTTATAAAAGGTCCACAACTAACAAAAAATCAGCCCTTGGGGGGGTAATGGATGGATAAAGATGGGTGGGGAGGGGGTGGATTTATGTTGGGTTGTGATATTGCGTTGGGGAAGATTAGTATAATTTGGAAAATGTAAGTTGTTTGATGTAGTTATGGGTGGGATCGCAGCGGAGGACGTGATCTGACGAACACAATCAGCCTAAACCTCCATCTTCAGACACACACACAAACAAA
Organism: Penaeus japonicus; assembly: GCF_977035675.1. Lineage (NCBI taxonomy): Eukaryota > Metazoa > Arthropoda > Malacostraca > Decapoda > Penaeidae > Penaeus > Penaeus japonicus. The sequence goes on from NW_028234410.1 coordinate 29,273,842, forward strand.
TTCATGGTAGTTAAGACTATTTTTTCCCCCTCTTCTTCTTTTTCTTCGTCTCTCTCTCTCTTTGTCTCTTTCTCTCTCTCTCTCTCTCTTTGTCTCTTTCTCTCTTCGTGCTCTCTCCTCCATCTGTTGTCCTCTTCTTTCTACTCTCTCTACCTCCCCACCTTTCTCTCCATCCCCCTCTCTACCCTCTCTTCCTTCTCTCTTCTCTCTCTTCTCTCTCCTACCTCTCTCTCACGTCTCTCTCCTCTCTCTATTTTTGGGGTCTCTTTTCTTCTCTCTCTTCTCCTCTTTCCCTCTTCACTCTTCTTTCCCCCTCCCTTTTCTCTTCCTTCTCCCTTCCTTCCTTCTTTCCCTTCCCTTTCTATTCCCACCTCTTCCCTCCTCTCTACCTCCCTCTCCTTTTCTGTCTCTTTCTTCCCCCTTTCATTCTCTCTTATCCTCACTTCTCTCTCTCACCTTTCTCACTCTCCTCTCTTTCTTTCTTTTTTTTCCTTCTTTCTTCCTTTCCCCCTCTCCTTTTTTTCTTTCCTTCTTCCTCTTCCTCCTCTACTTTCATCTCCCCTTTTCCTCTTTCCTTCTACTTTCACGTTCCTTCTTCCCGGGGTCTCTTTCTTCTTTCCTTTCTTCCTCTTTCTTTTCCCTTCTCTTCCTCTCTCTCCCTTCTCTCTCCTCGCCTCATTCGCCTCCCCCTTCCCTCATGTCTCTCATCTCTCTTCTCTCTCTCTCCTCCCTCTCATCTCCTCCCATCTCCTCTCTCCTCTTCCCGTCTCTTTCTCTTTCTCTCTTTTCAGTCTCTTTCTTTTCTCCTTTCCCCTCCTCCTCTTTCTCCTTTCCCTCCTCTCTATCCCTCCTCTTTTCTTTTTTTCTTCCCCCTTTCCCCCCTTCCTTTTCCTTCTTTCTTTCCCTTTCTTCTTTCTTCCCTCCCCTTCTTTCCTCTTTCCTCCTTTCTCCTTTTCCCTCACCTCGGGACTGTCCTTTCCCCGTTTCTCTTCCCTTTTTCCTGTCCTCTTTCCTCGTTCTGCCCCTCTTCTCTTTCTCTCGCCTCTTTTTTTTTTCTTTGTCCTCTTCTACATCTTCTCTTTACTTTCCCCCCTTACAGGCTTATCTTTACTTCCTCCCCAATTTTGTATGGTTCATTTTCTATATTTTATATACTTTATCCAGCTTTTCCCCTATTCTCTTCTTCTCTTTTTTCTTCCATTTTCTTTGGCTATTTCCTCTTCCCATTTTCTTCTCTCTCCCCTCTTTCCTACTTCACCCTCTTTCTCTCATCTCTCTCTACACTTGCCCTCTCTTCCCCCTCTTTTTTCTACCTTACCCTCTTTCTCTTCCCTCCTCTTCTTTTTCCTCCTTTTCAACCTCTGTCCTTTCTTTTTCTTTTTCTTTCCTTCTTTTTCCTTTTCCCACTCTTCTCGGGGTCTCTAACTTTCTTCCTTCTCATCTTTCTTTTCCTTTCCTCATCTCCCTCTCTCTCTCCCCTCTCCCCACCCCACTCCCTCCCATCTCTCTCGTCCTCACTCCGCTCTCCTCTCCCTCTCTTCTTCTTCCTCTTTCCTCTCTTTCCCCCCTCTTTCTTCTCTTTCCCCCCTCTCCCTTCTCCCTTTCCTTTTTCCCCCCTCCCCTTCTTTCTCATCTCTCTTTTTTTTCTCGCCCTTCTTCCTCTTTTTTCTTCTCCTCTCTCTCTTTGTCTCTCTCTCTCTCTCTCTCTTTGTCTCTTTCTCTCTCTCTCTCTCTCTTTGTCTCTTTCTCTCTCTCTCTCTCTCTTTGTCTCTTTCTCTCTCTCTCTCTCTCTTTGTCTCTTTCTCTCTCTCTCTCTTTGTCTCTTTCTCTCTCTCTCTCTCTCTCTCTTTGTCTCTTTCTCTCTCTCTCTCTCTCTCTCTCTCTCTCTCTCTCTCTCTCTCTCTCTCTCTCTCTCTCTCTCTCTCTCTCTCTCTCTCTCTCTCTCTCCTCTCTCTCTCTCTCTCTCTCTCTCTCTCTCTCTCTCTCTCTCTCTCTCTCTCTCTCTCTCTCTCTCTCTCTCTCTCTCTCTCTCTCTCTCTCTCTCTCTCTCTCTCTCTCTCTCTCTCTCTCTCTCTCTCTCTCTCTCTCTCTCTCTCTCTCTCTCTCTCTCTCTCTCTCTCTCTCTCTCTTTGTCTCTTTCTCTCTCTCTCTCTCTTTGTCTCTTTCTCTCTCTCTCTCTCTTTCTCTCTTTCTCTCTCTCTCTCTTTGTCTCTTTCTCTCTCTCTCTCTCTCTCTCTCTCTCTCTCTCTCTTTGTCTCTTTCTCTCTCTCTCTCTCTCTCTCTCTCTCTCTCTCTCTTTGTCTCTTTCTCTCTCTCTCTCTCTCACTCTCTCTTTGTCTCTTTCTCTCTCTCTCTCTCCTTTCTCTCTCCCTCCTCCCTTCTCCATCCTCTTTCCTCCTCCTCCCTCCCGCTCCTTCCTTCCTCCTCTCTTCTACTTCTCCCTTTCTCCCTCCATCTTTTTTTTTCTTTCCTCCTTCCTCTCGTTTTCTCCCTCCTCCTTCTTCTTACCCCCATCTTCCTCTACCCTCCACATTTCCCTTTCCTCTCTCCTCTTTCCTTCTTCCTCCACCCCCCCCCTTCCTCCCTTCTACTTCCTCCTCCCTCCAGCGCTTTGGAAGACCCTGAGTGACGGCGGAGCGAGGATGCGGCGGGTATGGATCTGACATCGTTGCCGTATATCTCCAAAATGACCTCCAAAAAGACGACAAAAAAAAAAAAAGAAAAAAAAAAAGGCCTCAATATCGAAGCCAAACCACACAGCCAGGCTAAGGGAAAGATGCATGGTTGCCACTATATTGCTGTTAGTTTACACAATACGAAATATTTCTAATGGGCCTTTACGTCGTCCTTTTTTTTTTTTTTTTTTTTTTTTTTTTTTTTTTGTTCTTGCACTTCTTGTCTTCTTTACTTTATCGTTTTATTTGTTTTCTTATATTGCGAGAGAGAAATTCACGATTCAAACTAAAGACTCTAGTGTCCTTTCCTCTCCGAAGGAAAGTAAAAGAAGCTTGTAAACCGAATTTAACATTACCAGGTCGATGTGTTACTTAAATCCTTATTTCTAATTAGGATGATTCCTGTTGTTTCTAGTTTTGTTATGTAACATAGCCATTTTTCCTAGCTTTTTAAAATGTTGGTTGTTTTGTATTTATTGATAGATTTTTTTTTTCATCTACCTATCATTGTTTCTCTTACCATTTTTAAACGACTTTTCCAGGTGTCTTCTTTTGTTTCGTACACTCGCGCGTGCGTGTGTTTGTTTGTGTGTGGGCCTGAATGTGTATGTACTGTATGCGATTTGTTTATACTAGTATATTATTTGCTCTATGTACAGCATGCAGACGAGCGCATCTGTACGCTTCAATGTTAAAATACATTCCAAAACAGAGAGCAAATCATGTAAACAAAATCCCCAAACAAAACAGCCACGGACGAACGCCCACGCCCATAGACTGTAAAATCGCTTGCAATTGAAAATTTTGCTCTGCCGACTAAATCCTATAGAGGCAAATGAATTCACTCTGTTTGCAATAATACAGGAGAAAAAATACAGCCACGTAATTATTTGACTGATAGAGACGTGGAAAAAAAAAAAAAATTAAAAGAGAAGTGGAAGAAGTCAAGGTGCAAAAATCGAGAGAAAGTAAATTGCAGAATGATTCCGTATTTTTAGCTGCGCCGTGTGTGTGTGTGTGTTTGTTTGTGTGTGGGTGTGAGTTTGTCCATGATATTTTGGTGTGACAGGGCTTA
>NW_028234410.1:29290091-29295091 GCF_977035675.1 Penaeus japonicus
CCCCCCCCCGATCCTACTCTAACTTCCCAAGTCCCCGGTCCGCTGCTCCCTCCTCCCCCTCTCCTTCCCTCTCCCTCCCCCCTCCTTCCAAGTCCACCAACCTCACTGCTCTTCCCTCCTACACCTCCCCCCACGCCCCCACCTCCTTGGTCCTCTCTCGTACCTTCCACCCTGATTCTCTCTCCTCTCCTTTCTCTTTTTCCTCCGTCTCCATTCATACCATCTCCTTCTCTTTCTCTCGTTCTTGAGGTCGTTCACCAACACCTTGATAGCAACTCTTCAGTTGTTTGCAAATAGGAGAAAGGAGAGGGAAGGTGGGTGAGTGGGTAAATGGCACGATGCAAGGGAGGGCGAAGGCGAGGGGAGGGGAGGGGAGGAGGGGTAATATGATCCATTGCACAGCGGGGAACGTTATTGCAGCTGCAGACACCAGTCTTATTGCGTAACTTTGTTCTGCTCTGAAACGCGATGTGCGGGAGGGGAGGTTTCTATTCTTTAAAAGGATTCCAGCTTGTTGATGGGCTTTATGTATATATATGTATGTGTATTTATATATATATATATATATATATATATATATATATATATATATATATATATATAATTAGATGAAGACATAACCAAATGCGAAAAACTAACCTTACAGCATGACGTAGTTTTAATTATGACGTAACACCATAAAATTCTTTTCTTCCGGAAACGTAAGATAAACGAGATATATATTTTGAAAAGGATTAAAAATGAGTAAAGGGAGATGTTTCAACTGCACTGACGAACTGCAAACTGAAAAATATCGACTTAGCCCGCGGAAACACAGAAAAACATCGCTAATAGGCAGAGATGTCATGTGGCAATAATAACACCAACAAGAAAATAATTGATCTAACCGACAATTTTATCGACCAATCACAGACAACTGAATATTGAGTATGGGTCCTCGTTCGAATTTCAAAATCAGTATAGAGATGGCTGCAGAGTGCTCAGGCTGTTGGGCTTTATTAAGTTATTTTGTAAAGATGACAGTTCAACATTTAAACTCTTATTGGACGACGCATGACCTGGTCCCTCACACGTCTCCAATTAAGGTGAGTAATGCGCACATTCGTATTAAAAATTTACCTACTACGCAGTGGCTTGAAAAGTGTGTGTGTGTGTGTGGGGGGGGGGGAGGGGTCCAGCCCTACCCCTAGTGCACGCACGCACGCGCATACACACTCACATATGTATATATATATATATATATATATATATATATATATATATATATAGAGAGAGAGAGAGAGAGAGAGAGAGAGAGAGAGAGAGAGAGAGAGAGAGAGAGAGAGAATGAGTATGATAGAGACAGGGAGCGAGAGAAAGAGAGTGAGAGAGAGTAAGAGAGAGATAGGTGTGTGTGTGGGGGGGGGGGGGTAAAAGGGTATGAGCAAGAACAGGAAACCCATCTAAAGCGCAGGCTGGCAGTGTCTGGCGAAATTCTGAACACAGCAATATCCATAACTGCCACTTAGACAACTGCTTCTCTCCGTCTCTAACACACCTTTACTCGGACACACACACACACACATATACACACACACACACACACACACACACACACACAAACACCCCCCCCCCACACACACACACACACACAAACACACACACACACACAGAAAAAAAACACAAACAAGTACACGCAACAAACCCATTAATATAATATTACCCCAAATGCCGTCTAGTTGACTATAGATCGGAAGTTCCCTGTGTTCTAACATTTATGACATGTTGTTAACAGCTGCTGAAATATTGGAAACAGGTCAGTGCTACAGGCTCCGTGACATGTATGGGTATTGTTGCCGTTTGAGCTGTATTGGCTGCAGGTTCGTATGTCTATAGAAGAGCTGAGTGGTCTAGTGTGATCTGTTTTCTGTTTTGGTGGTAAGATGGCCACTTTTTTCTTACTGTTACGATGCCTGTACCCTTATCTTTAGCTATATCTGCCTATCTTCCTATTCATTTCTCTGTTTGTCTATCTTTCTATCGATAGATATTCATATCTATCTATTGATGTCTATATGTCCATCTATATCTATCTATCTTTCTGCCTATATGTCTATCTATCTATCTATATCTATATATACGTCAAGATATATATATATATATATATATATATATATATATATATATATATATATATATATATATATATATATATATAACATCTCTCTGTCTCTCTCTCTCTCTCTTTCTCACTCACTCTCTCTCTCTCCATGTCATCAATGCAAGTTGATACTCGAATTTCGTGTTTCCAGTTCATGCTTCCTTATGACAATAAAGGACATCCACGAAAAAAAAAAAAAAAATGAAAGCCAAGAAGAAACTCGTTATGTCTCACTTTCGCAGCAGGAAAGCCAACCAACGAGTGGCCCAATTCATTTAGAATTCAATCTTTTGGAACGGCAGAATGAGGCTCGAGCAAGAAGTGTAGCAAAAAAAAAAAAAAAAAAAAAAAAAAAAAAAAAAATGACACCAACCTGTGGCTGGTGACAAATTTTATTCCGTGGAATGTCCTTTAACATGTGATTCACGACGACATTCACCAGTGTCCATAACAGTTACCGAGGCTCATAACTATAGGCGGAGGGTTTCGCGCGATGACTGTTGTGGAGGTGAAGCGCGGGGATCTTGAGTGAAATTGCCGTCATGGCAGTTGCAGAGAGTATATGTTGTTGACAAACTTGACAGGTATGAGAGCCGAGTCTGATTTGCTCAGCTGCTCAGCTATATCACTGGAGGATATTCAATTGCACGTGCACACACATACGCACAAACACACGGACACATATACAAACACCAGTACACACACACACACACACACACATATAAATATATATATATATATATATATATATATATATATATATATATATATATATATATATATATATGTATATACATACACATACATATATTCCTATCTATCTCTATCTATCTATCTATCTATTCATATCTACTTATCTATTTATTTATCTATCTATCTATATCTGTATCTATCTATCTATCTATCTATCTATCTATCTATCTATATATATATATATATATATATATATATATGTGTGTGTGTGTGTGTGTGTGTGTGTGTGTGTGTGTGTGCGTGTGTATGTACATATGTATATGTGTATGACGAAGTATGCATTTAGTCCAATCCAATGAAAAACGTTTTCCTTTACATCAGTATTGTTCCTCATCTTAGAAATGCACACATGCAACAGATAATCAAATAATGGGATACTGCTGCTACTAACACTAACAAGATTCAAAACATAATCAACAGAAGGCCTTACTAATCCCCCATCCCCTTCACCCTCCACCTTTTCGAAAAGTTCCTCCCGTCTCCCTTAAAACAAAGCCTTCCGCGGACCCATGTGCTAGCAAACGAAAGAGCGGCTGGTGGCACTCAAGGCACTCGTCATGGAGTACTTTTATGGGCTGGGCAGGTGCAGTCTCCAGATCCATGATGACCAATAGGAAGCCATTACGTCATTGCCACGGCCACTCATTAAGCATTATGTACCCGATGGCCAATAGAGAGCCGTAGTATCATAGCTACGGCCACTCATTAAGCATTATGTGGGTCAGTAGGTGTACCGCAGACGAACCATTTACTCGAAATGCCTCTTCTAATCCCCTTCATCGCGAAAGAGGCTGCTATTTATTTCCTTTTCATGGTTCAGACTTTGTCTTTGGTATAGTCTGTTTACCAAACCTAATGCGAGCTCCCTGTGGATGTGCTTTTTATGATCGTAGGGTCAAGGCATGCAGATGGGCAGCCTAATTTTCCTTTATCGAATGATGCCCAAATTTGGATATTATTATTGATATTATTATTATTATTATTGATGCTAATTATTGTTGTTGTTTCTGTTTTTTTTTTCGTCCTTTTTGTTTTTCGTCTTATCCTCATCATCATTATTATTATTATCATTATTGTCATCATCATCACCATCACCATTAGTAGCAGTATCAACAGTAGCAATAGCAGCAGTAGTAGTAGCGGGAGTAGTATCATCATTATCACTTTCACCATCATCATCATCATCACCATCACCATCGTCATCACCATCACTATCACCATCACCATCACCATCGTCATCATCATCATCATCATCACCATCACCATCACTATCTCCATCACCATCACCATCGTCATCTTCAACAGAAAATACCTTGATAATAACCATGTAGTTATTAGGACTAAATACATACACAATCATTCCCTCAAGGCAAGTCGTATTCAAACCCTTTTTAGAAAATAAATAAGCCATTAGCCCATCACATAAATCACGAAATGCATCTTCAAATTCCACATTTATTCCGAATGATATCAAAATGTGTGTTTGTTCGGCCGCCATCAGAGCTCCGCTGATGAGCTACAGTATAATCCGCTTTGATGGCAGCCTGCCTCGAGCAAGACGCATGCAATTAAAGGTTGATTGCATATTCCCTATTTACAAGCATCTCTGCGTCGGGTTCGAAACGTCTCGAAGACACGATGAGACTGGTTTGAATTAGGATCTTGTGAGAGGGATTCGCCGTTCGGATTTTTGGTCCGTGTGGGAAATTGGGGTCGTAGTTCAGTTGGTGGTGTTTTGTTGTTGTTGTTGTTGTTGTTGGTGTGGGTTCATTTGAACGAGCAGGAGCATGTCGGTACAGATAAGCAAAAACATTCGATATATCAGAGCCAAACTTCCGTGAATGCACAGACACACATTCATAAACAAACAAACAAATACATACAAAGACACTTCCACCCACCTTTATTTCACTTTAGAAATCATAACCACGAGACGAGACCTAATATAGCTACAAAATGCAAAGGCCAGCGTATTTGAAATCCCATTAAAATTTCACGTCTTCATCCCTAAGCCTCCCAGAGCTCCATACAGGTTCATATATCAATTTTGGCACTTTCCTAAAAAAACCCAACTCGCCGGTATCCCCGAGGACACTAGACTAACTGT
>NW_028234410.1:29310091-29312591 GCF_977035675.1 Penaeus japonicus
AGAGAGAGAGAGAGAGAGAGAGAGAGAGAGAGAGAGAGAGAGAGAGAGAGAGAGAGAGAGAGATACCCTATATAGGTATGAATATGCGTATGTGCGTGTGTATGTATCTGCATATGTTTGTGTATGTATGTGTGTGTGCGTGTATTTATGTATTCGTGAAAAGTTATTCCCATATATCACAAAGAAAGAAAAAACAATAGTAGAAATAATAATACCAAGATAACGAATCTAAGGGCAAAGAAGTGACTTCACAATGGTGAGATAGGACACCATTGTGGCTCAGTAATCAGTCTATTGTGACCAGACCCCGTCAGAACGTTGCAATCTCTTTTCCCGCGGACGATGCAATTGTAAAGCACAGTGTAATTCTACAGTGTAAGCACGTGAAGAATGGGGTGTGATAAATTTCCCTGCAATGTTTTTATTTTGCGAGATCCTCTTCACGGGCTAGGGGTTGGGGGAGGGGGTTGGGGGGTTAGGAGTGGGAAAGAGAAAGGAAGAACGAGAGTGGGAGAGAGAGAGAGAGAGAGAGAGGGAGAGAGGAGGAGGAGAGAGGGGGGAGGAAAGGGGGATGGGGGGAGGGGGGGGTAAGGAGTGGGAAAGGAAAGAAGAAAACGAGAGGTGGAGAGAGAGAGAAGGAGGGAAAGGGTGATTGGGGGAGTGATGAACAGAGGAAAAAGAGAGGATGGGAAGCAGGAAGAAAGAGAGAGAGAGGGGGCGGGGGGAGTAGAATAGAGAAGAGGAGAGTAGATAAGTGGAGTGGAGAGGAGAGAAGAGGAAAGGAAAGGAGAAGGGAGGAGAGGAGTGGAAAGAAGAGGAGAGGAGGGGAGAGTTGAGGGGAGGTGAGAGATGTCCTCATATACACGCCAGTGTCATGTCAAGTGTCCAAGTACTTAGGGAAACATTTGCACATTTTATTTACACGCAACACTCTTAAGCGATTTAATCTTCAAAGCATATTTAACCCAATCCTTCGTTTAAAACTTTAAGATAAATGTTATGGGAGCGAAGAGCCGTCCGCAAGATATACGAGGGATGATAAGCTTTATAATCTCACGAGCTACCGTTAAATATTTGCTCAGTTCAATACACGAGTTTATTTCAGATTCAAATTTTCACTTCAGCAAACGCAGGCCGTCGATGGTGAGCACGAGCGAGCGGGCAGGATGAAATTCGGAAATGGGAATCCTAATATTGACTTTAGAATTGCAATGTTTACCTTGCAAATACTATATCCAAAATGCCCCCCGACCCTACACCATAACACGGTAGGATTACTCACAGTCAAATTGGAGGATTACTGTTGTTGCTTTAGTATTATGATTGCTGATGCCAAATGAGTTTCACTTCGCTTGTACAAAGGGACTTTCCACTGTGGTATAGGACAGAGTAGGACAGAGTAGGACAGAGTAGGACAGAGTAGGACAGAGTAGGAGAGGGTGGTAGTAGCAGGCCAGAGGTGACTTTGAGTGTGTGTTTTGGAACTTCTGATATTCGTTGTTTGATTAAAATATCTCTGCATGTTAGGTATGCATTTGATATCGTGGTACTTTTTGTTCTACTGGTGTAGGTGATGCTTTCGTATTTTTTTTTATTGAACTGTATTTTCATATTTTTCTCGTTTTTTTGTGTGTGTTCCTTCTCTCAATTATAATCACCTGCCATTCCATTCTTTGCGTTCTTATTTTGTTAGTTTTAATTTTGATATATTTTCCTTTAATGGAGACTTGAACAAAGAAAAAAAAGAAAAAAAGAAAAACAGATGAGAAAAAAAAAAAAAAATGAAATCCACGTAGAGCTTTTGCCAACGCACAGACTACATTTGTAATCCTCTTAACTTTACAAAATCTCGACCAACTCCCAACCTACAGCAATCCCAACAACCCATCACAGTTCCCTCCCAATTTTCCTTTGCTTGCCCATTCTGCTTGCAGGACTGTTCATCCTAGCGTGTGCGTTCTTATTCGTACTCTGCCTCTTTTTCTTGCTCTCTCTCTCTTTCTTTCTCTCTTTCTCTCTCTCTCTCTCTCTCTCTCTCTCTCTCTCTCTCTCTCTCTCTCTCTCTCTCTCTCTCTCTCTCTCTCTCTCTCTCTCACTCTCTCTCTCTCTCTCTCTTTCTCTCTCTCTCTCCTCTCTCTTTCTCTCTCTCTCTCTCTCTCTCTCTCTCTCTCTCTCTCTCTCTCTCTCTCTCTCTCTCTCTCTCTCTCTCTCTCTCTCTCTCTCTCTCTCTCTCTCTCTCTCTCTCTCTCTCTCTCTCTCTCTCTCTCTCTCTCTCTCTCTAACTCTCTCTTGCTGTCTGTCAGTTTTTTTTTGTCTGATTGTCGCTCTCTCTCTCTCTCTCTCTCTCTCTCTCTCTCTCTCTCTCTCTCTCTCTCTTTCTATCTCTCTCTCTATCTCTCTCTCTCTCTCTCTCTCTCTCTCTCTCTCTCTCTCTCTCTCTTCTCTCTCTCTCTCTCTCTCTCTCTATTATCTCTCTCTCCCTCTCTCTCTCCCTCTCTCT
>NW_028234410.1:29327591-29332591 GCF_977035675.1 Penaeus japonicus
CCATTACTCCTTCCTCTTCGTCTTTTTCCCTCTCTTTACTCTAGGGAAAGGAGTTGATTACCCGCAAGATCTGCTGCTGAATGACATATGTAGCGAAGTTCATGGCGAGACAGAGAGGGAGGGAGAGAGACAGAGTGAGTGAATGAGTGGGTGAGAGAGAGAGAGAAGAAAGAGAGGAGAGAGAGAGAGAGAGAGAGAGAGAGAGAGAGAGAGAGAGAGAGAGAGAGAGAGAGAGAGAGAGAGAGAGAGAGAGAGAGAGAGAGAGAGAGAGAGAGAGAGAGAGAGAGAGAGAGAGAGAGAGAGAAAGAGAAAGAGAGAGAGAATGAGAGAGAGAGAGAGAATGAGTGAGTGGGTGAGAGAGAGAGTCTTAGTCTGATAACCCACACAAATAAGATAGTTGATGCCAGACACAGGATTTGTACAGTTCAGGTTTACTCCATAGCGCAGATAGTCTGACGTTGTGGTACATGATAGATATATTCACTACAGCACAATGATCACAATAATAAACAATATTACAACACGTATAAACAGGCGGAGAAATCAGGCGTCAGCGGTAGCGTAGTCGATCCCGGTCTCTCTGCATGTTCCAGATTTCCTGCTTATATGGAAGGGGTTCGCATCGCCGTCCCTAACAGTGGTTTGCGGGAAGGTAGTCTAGAATGTAAGAGGCGTGACAGTCGAGGGTATTAAGCACTTTCTGAGTGTCTAGGTACTTGGGAAGGCAACTATGTGCGAATTACCTATCAGTCAAAGTTGACCCGACCTGACCCGGCGATTGCCTCACTAGTTAGAGTGTGGTATTTATATGATATTTGTATATGATATATTTGCTGTATTTAATATCATATATATAAGCATACTATATAATTCTCAGAGAGAGAGAGAGAGAGAGAGAGAGAGAGAGAGAGAGAGAGAGAGAGAGAGAGAGAGAGAGAGAGAGAGAGAGAGAGAGAGAGAGGAGAAAGAAGAGGAGAGGAGAGAGAGAGAGAGAGAGAGAGAGGGGGGGGGGGCAGAGAGAGGGAGTGGAGAGAGAAAGAAAGAACTCCTTAGGGTGGTTGTGATTTGTTTTGTGTGTGGGAGGTGTTTGTGGCGTGAGATTTTATAGATGTTTATGTGCGTAGGGGGACGGTAAAATTGCTAGTATGCGTGTCTGTGTTTGTTATTGTATGATGTAATGTATGTGTGAGAGAGGGAGAGTGCGAAGAAAAATAAGTTGAGAGAGAGAGAGAGAGAGAGAGAGAGAGAGAGAGAGAGAGACAGAGAGAGAGAGAAAGAGAGAAAGGGAAAGGCAGACAGACAGACAGAGAAACATAAAAAAAAATAAACAGACAGAGAAGGGGGCAAACAAACACAGACACCCAGAGAGAAGCAGACAGACAGACACAAAGTCAGGGAGAACGTTATAGAATTTATTTGACTCTGCATGTATATCAGAATATGCATGTGGTTATGTTTGTGTTGTTAATGGCTGCATATTTGTTGAACATGTGTAAAGGTGTGTGTGAAATTGTGCATTCGTCCGTAGTATGATTGCGTGTGTGTATGTGCATATGTATATAGAGTTTGGAATTTGATTGTGTATGTACATGATGGTGGTTTCATATGGGTGTATGTGCGTGTTTACATAGAAATATTAATTTTAGCTTCATGTTACATCATTGCAATTTTTTTTTTTTTTTTTTTTTTTTTTTTTTTTTTTTTTTTTAATATCACGTTCAGTTTGATAAGGGTAATTATAATTTCATATCCTTAGTGAATCGAAATGCTATTACTGATTTATTTGAAGTTAGGCCTTTAAAAAAAATGGATAGATAAATGAAAACAATAAAAACCATAGCCCTTTTAAGGGAACTTTCACTTCGACCCAAACATATGAATTTTATTTTAAGCGACGCGACGTAAAAATGTATTTCTTTTTTTTCAAATAACATAGAATATTTTTAATTGAATAAAATTCTTTTAGGTGTACCATGTCCACTGTCATAGACTCCTACTAGTTCATATTTACAAACACACACACACACACACACACACACACACACACACACACACACACACACACACACACACACACACACACACACAAACACACACACACACACACACGCAAACATCCGTGCTCACATACATACGCTTAGGGAGTGTATGTATATCTAATACATAGACAAATATATACATACACCCCCCCTCTTCTACCCTCATCCCCCCACCCCCATCCCCTACCCCTTGCACTAAAGAGACAAGCTGAGACATTAGTGATTGCAAAGCAACATTCCAAAAACTGAACACTGAGCGACTGCACGTGTTGGACAGTTACCGGGATAGGAATTTCAGAGAAAATTAAATAAATGTGTTTGCAATAGCGTGGGGATGGGGCGGGGGATGGGGGGGGAGAGAGAGAGAGAAGGGGGAGAGGTTATGTTTGATTATGCTTTTTTTCCGTCGTTGATGGGAGTGAAAGACAGGGAAAAGATCAAAGTGGTTTGGCGAGAGGAGAGCGCCGGAATCAAGTCCAAACTATACCGAAAGTGTTTGGTTTGATGGGTTTTCTTTCTCCTCTTTTGCACTTTGTCTGTCTCTGCGGTGCGTGTTTGTTTGTCTTTGCCAGTCTGTCTGTCTAGTTGGTTCATGTTTACAAGCATACACACAGAAAAAACACGTACATCCTCTCTCTATATATCTATCTATCTATCTATCTATCTATCTATCTATCTATCTATCTATATATCTATCTATCTATCTATCTCTATCTATCTATATCTCGCAATCTCTCTCCTCCTTCTATCTGAACCTCTATCTGTGTACTATTTAGCCTTAAGTTTCTTAATTTATCTATTTATCTATCTATCCACCTGTAGCTATTTATCAACCAGTGTATCTATCAATCCCTCTATCAATACAGCCTACAATATCTCCCAGTACAGAGACTACCTACTCCCTCCCATCGAGCAATATCCACTAAATTGTGGTTTTCTTTCTCCTCCAGTTCTGAGAGACGACTTCCGCACCTCGCCGACGGACACGCGAGTGGTGGCAGGAGAGAGGGCCGAGATGGACTGCTCGCCCCCTCGCGGACACCCCGAACCCCTCGTGCTGTGGATGAAGGACGGCAACAAACTCCCGCTGGATCACAGGTGAGTGGAGTTTGGGAGTGGGGATGAGTTGGGAGTAGAGTGGGGAGAGGGAAGAGAGGGCCGAGTTTGAGTATTTCCCTACCTTCTCCCTCTCGTTGGGTCACATGTGAGTGGAAGGTGGAATTCGGTGAATGTGGAGTAGAGTGGAGGGAGAGGAGAGAGCCATGTTGGAGTATCTACCCCTCCCCCCCCCCTCATACCTCGGAAACATCCTGAACCACTCGAACTACAGATGAAGGACAACCCCATCGTTTCACGTGAGCGAGAGGGAAAATGAAAAAAAAAGGCTAGAAGTCAGTAAAAGAATTGGGGAAGGGGGAGCTAGAGTGGGGAAAGGGGAGAGGGGAGAGGGGAGAGGGGAGAGGTGAGAGGGGAGAGGGGACGTAGCGGAATACGTCCTCTATACGAACTCACGGAGCCCCTAGTGCTGTGGATAAAGGGAACCGGGTTACAGGTGAGTGAGGAGAAAGGTGGGAGATGGAGGAGAGAAGTGGTTCGGGTGAAGGTGGAAGACAAAAATGAGAATGCGAGAGTGTGAGCGCGTGCGAAGGGGAGCGCGAGAGGGAACGTGGTGAGAGAAAAAATGTGTTCGTCTATACGAAGGAGGGTAGGGAGGGCTAAGGGGGGGGGGTGGCAGGAGAAGGGAGGAAAGGTAAGGCGATTGGGGAGAGGAAAGAAGACGAGAGGGGAGAAGGAGGGGTAGGGTGATGGGTAAGTGATATTGAGTATAAATGGGGACACAGGAAGGTGAACAAGAGAGAACACTAGGGGGAAACAGTGGGGAGAGATCGGGGTTAGGGAGGAAAGAGAAGTGGGGAGAATGTGAATGAGGAGAATGAAGGGAGCAGGTAGCAGTTATAGTGATGTTAGGCATAAACGGTATGCTCACTGACAGTATGCATGTGTGCATGTATGTGTATAGAGATAGATAAATAGACAGTTAGTTAGATGGGTAGATAGAGATAGACAGAGAGAGAGAAAGAGAGAGAGAGAGAGAGAGAGAGAGAGAGAGAGAGAGAGAGAGAGAGAGAGAGAGAGAGAGAGAGAGAGGGAAGGAGAGAGAGAGAGAAAAAGAAAGGGAGAGAGAAGGAGAGGAGAGGAGAGAGGAGAGAGAGAGAGAGGGAGAGAGAGAGAGAGAGAGAGAGAGAGAGAGAGAGAGAGAGAGAGAGAGAGAGAGAGAGAGAGAGAGAGAGAGTGAGTGAGTGAGAGAGAAAGACAAACATAGCTAGGATTGCACAGGTAGCCATCTCCCCTAGAAGATTCACCCCCTCTTGTTTTCAGCTTTTACACAGCATTTGATGGCAACTGATGGCCGGCGACCCGCGCCTAAACCACTACCCTTCGCAAGCTTGAATAATACATATATTTCAAGCCATGAATCTATCAAAACCCTTCAGGGAAACAGATAAGACCGTGTCCACCGCAAGGTCCGAGGGGGAAAATCACCCTTATCACCACCTGAGGCTTGACACTGTCATATCCCCGTCCCTCGATGCATCTCAATTATGTATGGGAGGGGAAGGGAATTAACCTGGTGGGGGAAGGGGGGGGGGGTAGAGAGAGGGATGTCAGTCTACTCCCTCCCCTCTTTCCATCCCCTTCCCCTCTTCGTTCAGCCTCGCCGTCAAATTTCTTGAAGAATTTCCTCGTCTTTCATCTTTGGTTTCTAGTTTGTCTTTGAGAGAACTTATCTGTGTTATTTTTTTTTTCCTCTCTCTCTCTTTTTTTCATTCTAAAGGGGGTAGGTTTCTTCTTCTTTTTTTTCTTCCTTTTTTTTTTTTGATGGGGGGGGGGTAGAGGGGAGAGGTTGGGACTGAGGGGTATAAATGCATTCTGCGTTTGATGTTTAGAATCTTCTGTATC
>NW_028234410.1:29340091-29345091 GCF_977035675.1 Penaeus japonicus
TTTCTTCCACTTTTTATATCTTCTTTTATTAATGATACATCGGTTTCTATTTCCTACGTTTATCTTCCTTAACTATTTTTTTTTTTAACTTTCCTTTCCACTTTGATTCTTTTTTTTCTTTTTTTCTTTTCAATGTATTTTTGGAACCTGTTGCTTCTCCCTCTCTGACATTTTACTTTTGTCAGTGTCTGCTCGTTATTTCTCCTTCCTTGTTATCTCTTTATGGCTTGGAATATCGGTGAGTCAGGTTGCTGTTGTCAGTGTTGTCGTTGCTGGTATTATAAGTTTCTTATTGATATTTCTGCTGTCATTGTTATGATTTATATTGTTGCTGTTGCTATTTATTGTTATTAGGACGACGAGGCTATTGTTAGCATCATTATTATCATTATTATTATTCTATTATTATTATTATTATTATTATTATTATTATTATTACTATTATTATTATTATTACTATTATTATTATTATTACTATTATTATTATTATTATTATTATTATTATTATTATTATTATTATTATTATTATTATTATTATTGTTATTATTATTATTAGTAGTAGTAGTAATAGTAATAGTATCATTATCATTATTATCGCCATTATTACTATCATTATTATCACTATTATTACTATCATTACTACTATCATTATTATGTCTATCATAAATATATCCATTACTGTTACGATTAAAATGATAATGATGTACCTTATATCCATGATGATAATAATTTCGATAATTATTATTCTTTCATTTTTTCTCCCACAACTTTTCCTCACCAATACCCATCCATCTAAGATTCATCCGACTTTCACCTTTAAGAACTAGTTCCCGTCATTCCTCACTTCCTTCCTTTCGTTTTCCTCTCTACTTCTCACCCTATCCGCCCCTATCTTCTCCTCCGTTCACTCATTATCTTCTCTATCCCTTGTTACGTTTTCTTCCTTCATCTCTTCCATTATTTTCTTCCTGTCTTCATGTTTTTCTTCTCGTTTTTTGTCTTTCATTTTTTCCAACTTTTCTTCTTCTTCGTTTTTTTTTCTTGTTTTCTTCCTCCTCCTTCCTTCTCTCCCCCTCCCCTATTCCCTCTCATTCCCTTCCTTTCCCTTTTTTCCTCTACTCCCTTCCTCAACTCCACTTCCTTCCTCCACTCCCTTCCTTCCTCCTCCCTCCTTCCTCCTTCCTCCTTCCTCCTCCCTCCTCCCTCCTCCCTCCTCCCTCCTCCCTCCTTCCTCCTCCCTCTCCCTCCTCCCTCCTCCCTCCTCCCTCCTCCCTCCTCCCTCCTCCCTCCTCCCTCCTCCCTCCTCCCTCTCTCCTCCTCCCTCCTCCCTCCTCCTCCTCCCTCCTCCCTCCTCCCTCCTCCCCCCTCCTCCCTCTCTCCTCCCCCCACCTCCTCCCTCCTCCCCCCTCCTCCCTCTCCTCCCTCCTCCCTCCTCCCTCCTCCCTCCTTCCTCCAGCCTCGCATGCTCGCCAGGAAACCTAATATATCTTTTGAAGTTGAAATTGTTTAGACCACATATTAAGTGAGCTTATTAAAGTTTGTAGCTTGTTTGGGGTAGAGGGGATAAGGGTAGGGGATAGGTAGGGCAAAGGAATAGGGAAATAGGCAGGCAGGGAGGGGAAAGAGGGAAGGGGTAGGGGGTAGGGGGTAGGGCGAGCAGGGGGCACGGCAAGAGGGATATTTGGGGGGAATCAAGAGGCAAATCTGAAAAGTGGCTGGCGAGTATTTTTGGCTTCTTGAGATATTGTCATTAATAATTTGACTTTGTGAGGAGGGGAGGTCCTTCTGGAGGGGAAAGGAAGGGCTTTAATTTTTTTTTGCTTTTTCTTTTTCTTTTTTGAAAAAAAATCATAATGAGCTTTAGACGCTTTGAGCATCTGAAAGCAAGATTTATTTTCTATTCACAATAGGTTCCCAAGAGGCAGTCGAGCGCGCTTACATGCACACACACACACACACACACACACACACACACACACACACACACACACACACACACACACACACACACACACACACACACACACACACACACACACACACACACACACACACACACACACACACACACACACACACACACACACACACACATACACACAACCCCCCACCCCAACACAGACGCACACATATCCCCATCACACACACACACTCCGCTTAGCAGTGTAAACATAGGCACAAAAACAAAAGCAATCAAATTGTTTACCCAAATGCAAAGGAAAAGAAAAAAATAGACAAACATACCGACCGACATAGCCCTTACAAAAGCCATTATTGAAAGCATTCTGAAAAGAGTTGCATTCATAGGCAAACAAAGACACATGCATGACCACATATGCACATTCAACATCGGACCTCCAAAGACAAGGCAATGTTTATAAACACAACATCCGGTCCACGAACAATTACAAACAAAGCAATACGTTCACGAGCAGTAATATCCCGTTTACATGCATGAGTTTGTCTCTGGATTTAGTAACGAAACAAAGCGTTTACACAGATGCACAAAAGTGAATGATTAATGAATGTATAAATGAAGGAATGAATAAAAGAATTAAGAAATATATAATAAAATAGATACATAGATAAATTGATAGATATATATAAATAGACAAATTATTAGATGAGTAGAGAAATCAGTCAATAAAAAAGAAAAACAAACAGATGTTAAATAAATACATACATGAGCAAAGGCACAAATAAACAACCACACGGATATAAAAAAAGAACAAATACAAAACAACACCCTCAAGCAAACAGCACGCACGCACGTACCCGAATGTATCTCGCCAGAGCCACACTCCAAGCAGTCGACGAAGACACAATCATTAGCAAGTGATAAAGCAGGAGCCACAGATTAGCAGCAGACTTGAGGCTCATGTCGGAGGGAGATCACAGCCCATTAACACCAAATAATGCACGCAGGATTTGGAGATTTGCGGTCGTGTGTTGAAGAGGATTGAGGAAGATGAAATGAGGGGGAGGGTGGTGGATGGAGGGGTGGGTGGAGGGGTGGTGGGTGGGTGGAGGGGTGGGTGGAGGGGTGGTAGGCGGTGGGGTGGTGGGTGGTAAGGAAGGAAGAGGAGGGGGAAGAAGAGGTGGTTAGTAAGGGAGGTTGAGGAGGGTGAGGAAGAGGTGGGATGTGGGTGGGGATGGGGATGGGAGATGAAGGGAGGGGGGAGGTGGAATGGGGAATGGGGGGGGGGGAGGTGGTAGGAGGGAGGAGAGAAAGAATGGGGCGGGAGAGGGAGGGAGGTGGAGACAGGAGGGAGATGATGGGAGATAGAGGAAGAGGGAGGTGGAAAGGGAGAGGAGAAGAGAAGTGGAGGAAGGAGAAAGAAGAGGGGAATGCGGTGAAGATGAGTAATTACCGAAGCAGAATAAAACTTTTGACGAATGAAGAGAAAGAATGTTGAAGGAAAAAGTGTGAAGGAACCGGGAAACAAACAAACAAACAAAAACTTAAGAACATAAATGAAGATGTGCAACTCCAGTAAACAAAAAGACAATAAACAAATGAATAACGAGAAATGCAAGTGACACCAAAAAGCTTCCGAAATCGCCTCCCGCGAAGCCTCGAAACACCTCCGTTAGCGAATATGATTATGTCATACAATAGCTCTTGGAAGTGAAACTGTACCTCCCCTTTTCCTCCCATAGTTCTTTTCTTTCTTTTTCCACATTCCCCCGTTCATACCTCACACATCCTAATCCCCGCCCCCTATGCACTCTGTACTTCAGCGGACACCAGCTCTTCTACCCCACCCTCGTTTACCCACAATTCCAGATTTTTTTTCCATTCTAATTCGAACAACAAGAATGACAAAGACAACGAAACGCTGTCATTTTCCCTCTTCTTCTTTTCCCTCCTCTCCACTTCCTCTCCCTAATTCCACCTCTCCCCCTTCTTCCCTTCCCCTCTCTCACTGCCTTTCCCTCTTCTTCTTCTCTCTCCTTTTCCCCTTCCCTTCTTCCCTACTCCCCTTCCCTTCCTCCCCTTCCCTCTTCCCCCATTCACCCCTTCCCCAATCTTCCTTCCCTTCCTTCCATCTCCCCCAACCTTCCCCCTTCCTCGCCCCCCCCCCCCAAACCGCGCCCCCTATCCATAAAATCGTAATTTGCCATGAAGACGTAGCCTCTACACGATAAGACGAACCGGAATTATAGGTGAGTCAAGAACACATCCTCCGAGCCATCAATGCCATCCCGCTGCTCATTACAAGGGATTTTCGTCCTTACGGCGAATCAGGCGGAAGGTCGGATGTCGTCTAGCTCGTAAGGGGATTCGAGATTGGGTCTCTTTTCGCCCTTATTACGTGGTGGGAAAAGGGTAAATATCCCTTCTTTAGAAGGGAAAGGTTATCAGGCATTAAAACCGTGTAAGGGAACGATGAGTGTGTACTTAGAGGTGCAATATGCAAAGTACAGAATAGGAATCCGCATTAAATATTTCAATCTGGAAAAGTATGAGAGAGAGAGAGAGAGAGAGAGAGAGAGAGAGAGAGAGAGAGAGAGAGAGAGAGAGAGAGAGAGAGAGAGAGAGAGCGAGGGAGAGAGAGAGAAAGAGAGAGAGAGAGAGAAAAAGAGAGAGAGAAAAAGAGAATGAGAGAGCTGTTGTGGGGTTACTATGACAACTCGTTTCTCGAAATGGCAAATGTATTTTGCATGGGTGGATAGATGAGAAAGAGAATGGGAGAGAGAGAATTAGGAAGAAAACAGAGAGGGAAGTTGGGTGAGGGCATAGGAGGCGGATGGAGAGAGAGAGAGAGAGAGAAAGAGAGAGAGAGAGAGAGAGAGAGAGAGAGAGAGAGAGAGAGAGAGAGAGAGAGAGAGAGAGAGAGAGAGAGAGAGAGAGGCAGACAGAATGACAGGCAGACAGACAGGCAGACGGACAGACAGACAGACAGACAGACAGACAGACAGACAAGCAGAGAAATAGATTGAATGAAAAAAAAAAATGATAATGAGCAGACATAAACCTTTGCTATGAAAAGTCGAGA
>NW_028234410.1:29350091-29357591 GCF_977035675.1 Penaeus japonicus
AGAGGATGGTTTTGGAAGTAGTGGAACGAAAGGTAAGAATAGAGAAAAATAGAAAAAAAAGTTATAAGCCGGAAGGAAGAGGAAGAGCAATAAAAAAGAAAGAGAAAGAGATAGGTGGAAACGAGAGAAAGAAAGTAGTCTTATAAAAAGAGGAGAATGGAATAGCAAAGGGGATTTAGGGGAAGGGAAGGGTCAGAGAAGAGAGGGGGAGGGGAAGGGGAGAGGAAGGAAGGAAAGAGGAACCTATAAATTTCCCGACTAAAAAGGGGGAATGAAAGACGAAGGTAAAGGGGGAGGAAGGAAGCAGAGTCAGCAATGTGAAGTCCGCTTCTATAATAGAGTAGAAGGAGAAGGCGTTGTCGGTAAGGAGACGTCGGACAGTTTACGAAAATTGGCAGTAAAGTACCGGTCAAGAGAGAGAGAAAGGAAGGGAGAGACAGGTAAAGGGATGAGGAGAGGGGGAGAGGGAGGGAGGGAGTTAGATAGATAGATAGATAGAGAGAGAGAGAGAGAGAGAGAGAGAGAGAGAGAGAGAGAGAGAGAGAGAGATAGATAGAGAGAGAGAGAGAGAGAGAGAGAGAGAGAGAGAGAGAGAGAGAGAGAGAGAGAGAGAGAGAGAGAGAGAGAGAGAGAGAGAGAAGAGGGAAAGATAAAGAGAAAGAGAGAATGAGGGAGGTAGAGGAGGGGGGTCAGTCGATCTTGTGGTGAGCGAAAGAGATAACAAGAAGCGAGAAACGAGAAAAGTGGGTTTTAAAGGTGACTGAAAAGTTATGATAATGGTAAGGTCTGAAAAGAAAGAGGGAGGGAGAGAATAAAAAGTGAGAGGTGAAGAAGGGAGGAAGATTTCGGAGGATTTAGCAAGGTGAGGGTTACGATCGGGAGGGGGAGGGGAGGGGAGGGGAGGGGAGAAGGATGGGAGAGGGAAGGGCGGTCCGGGAGGGGGGAGGGGGTTAAGGGAAGGAGGCTAGAAAAGATATAAGAGGACAGAGAAGATAGGGAGAGGGAGGTTAAGAGAAGGATAGGGGAACGAGAAGAGGGGGAAGAGGAGGGATAAGAATAGATAGAAAGAAGAAGGGAGAAGGAGAAAAAATAAAAAAAGAGAAGGAAAGGGGAAGGAGAGAGAAGAGAGGAAAGGAAAAAAAGAAGGTCAGGGGGAGAAGGGAAGAAGGGGACAGATGGATAAGGAAGAAGGTGTCGGAGATGAATGGCATATTACGGCGTCACACAGAAGCTTATTGTCGCCCGACCTTCGGAGAGGAGTTATGATAGTCGTAAAGAAACGAGGGTTTGGGGGAAGGGCTTGAGGAAGAGGGGAGAGGGAGAGGAGGAAGAGGTAGAGGAGGAGGAGGAGGTGGAGGTGGAGATGGAGGAGGAGGGGGAGGTGGAGGTGGTGGTGGTGGTGGAGGTGGGGGGGAGGTGGAGGGGGAGGGGGAGGGGTGGGGGAGGTGGAGAAGGAGGAGGAGGAGGTGGTGGTGGTAGTGGAGGTGGAGGTGGAGGTGGAGGTGGAGGTGGAGGTGGAGGTGGAGGTGGAGGTGGAGGTGGAGGTGGAGGTGGAGGTGGAGGTGGAGGTGGAGGTGGAGGTGGAGGTGGAGGTGGAGGTGGAGGTGGAGGTGGAGGTGGAGGTGGAGGTGGAGGAGGAAGAAGAGGGGGAGGGGAGCGAAAAGGAGTAGGAGGCGACGAAAGCGAAAGAGGAAAAAAAATGAAAATAAAGAAAGGACAAGAGAAAAGAATATATGTATAGAAAGAAGGGAAAAATAGGAAAGAAATACAAAACCAAAATACAAAGAAGCCATAAAAGGAAAGACGAAAAGAGAAAGGAAGAAAAAGAGAAAAGAATAGAATGTAGAGTGAGAGAGGCAAACAACGAAAGGGGAGGGAAGGGGACCGGAACTATAAAGTCACAGCAGCTGAAAAGATGAACAGTAACTTAGCGTAATAACTCAGCGTGTGTCCGGTACTCGTCAGGGAGAATGATAATGAAATTGGGAAGCGAGAGACGTGATCAATACAAAAATAATAATGATAATGATAGAAAATAAAAAATAAATAAATAAATAAACAAATAGATAAATAATAATGTACAAGATATATACATAGATAAATATATACCTATAGATATGTGGATGGGTGTGTGTGTGTGTGTGTGGTGTGTGTGTGTGTGTGTGTGTGTATGTGGATATGATGAAATAGATAAGAGAGAGTGTGTGAGTTAGTGAGTAAGTGAGTGAGTGAGAGAAAGAGAGAGAGAGAGAGAGAGAGTGAGTGAGAGAGAGAGAGAGAGAGAGAGAGAGAGAGAGAGAGAGAGAGAGAGAGAGAGAGAGAGAGAGAGAGAGAGAGAGAGAGAGAGAGAGAGAGAGAGAGAGATAGGCGAGGATATAGATACAAATGTGAAAAGTGCCTTAGATACAGACATAGATATAGATAGATATGTAAATAGATTGATAGGCTGAGACAGAGAAAGCAAGAAGTAAATCTTATTAGATTGTCTTCTTTGCAAAGAATATCAGGAAGAAAAATGCGCATCATAGTCGTTGAATTAGAGTTGTGACTGAGTAAATGAATGAATGTATTTATGAATGAATAGATGAATACACAATTGAATTAATAGATAATTGGATGAAAATATTCATAGATGAATAGATAGAACGGTAAATAGGCACATTAGATGGTCTCAGTATTTTAGCCAATATGCACTGGCCTTCAATAAGATCGTTAAAAAAAAAAAAAAAAAATCAAAAGAGATACTTTCCCCTTAATGAATAGAGGCTTGAAATGAAAAAATAAAATGTCACTGGATGAATATAGAAGTAAAGATAGGAACAGATCAATAAACCAAAAGAAGTGTTCAATCACGACAAAGCACCAAAACACCTAATCAAAGTTTTTTATTATTATTATTATTATTATTATTATTATTATTATTATTATTATTATTATTATTATTATTATTATTATTATTTATTATTATTATTATTATCATTATTATTTTTTTTTTTTTTGAAGACGAGCCTAAAAAGACGACCTCCCCCTTACCTCCCCCTCCCCTTCTCCCCTTGAAAGATCAAAATGTGGAGGAAAAAAATCCTTCCCGCCGCTCCGAAAAAAAAGAAAAAAAGAAACAGATCTAATACTCTCGAATCATCAATTACGGGAGGAAATTGCCATCAATGGGCCAATTAAGATAAGGCCAATCCCTCGCGAATGACCTTCAGCAGCGAAATTCAGATATCATCCTCACGCCCTCTTGACAGGCTGCTGATCTCAAGGGTGGTTTAGGCAAGGCTTTCCACTTAATTTTCACCCTTGACTCCACACTCCAGGTTTATGATTGTCCATTATCTTCCTTTTCTGTATCAGCAACGGAATCCTGGCTGGCTGTGTCTAGAAGGGCGACTGTTTGGTTCGAATGTAGATGAATTTCGACTTGTTTGGCTCGGCAGGGGGAGAAGGAGGAGAGGGATTGGAGGGAAGAGAAGGGAAATGAGAGGGAAAAGGAGAGAAGAGAATGAAAGGAAGTGAGGAGTGTATACAAAAGAGAGAGGAAATAGATAGGAGAGAGAAAGACGGGGGAAGGAAACGAGTGAAAGGAAGAGAGAGAAGGAAAAGAAAACGACGTGCAAAAAGACATACAAAAGAGAAAGGAACGCAAGTAAAGAGAGACAAAGGGGAATCAAAGAGAGAGGAAAAGGGGAAACGGAGAGAAAGAACCGGAAACGAAGGGAAGGAAGGAGAGAGCGAGGGGAGTCTTCATGTCAGAGGCTGTCTTAGGAGAAAGGATTCTAGGGGGAATTAGCATATGTCTTGCGAGGGGAAGAAGGAGATGAAGAGGGGAAAAATACGAGGGAAGAAGAAGAAGAAGAAGAAGAAGAAAGGGAGAACAGGGATAGCGGAAGAGAGAGGAAGGAAGGAGGATGAGAGGAGAGTAGAGGGGAAGGAAACCTGAGGGACTGGAGAAGTCAGGAAAGGACAAAGCGTGGAGAGGAGAAGGAGTAAGGGGGAAGAAAGTGAGATAAAGAAGCGAAAGATGTACGTGTGGATTATAGGAAAAGAAAGAACGGATAAAAGCTGTTATTAAGAGAGAGAGAGAGAGAGAGAGAGAGAGAGAGAGAGAGAGAGAGAGAGAGAGAGAGAGAGAGAGAGAGACAGAGAGAGAAAGAGAGAAAGAGAGACAGACAGACAGACAGACAGAGACAGAGACACACAGAGAGAAAGAAACAAACAGAGAGAAAGAGACAAACAGAGAGAAAGAAACAAAAGAAAAAGAGAGAAACAGAAACAGACAAAAACACAGACAGACACAGACAGACCGAGAAGAGCGGAGAAATAAGGGTATACAAAGCCCGCACACCAGAGCACACTTTAATCTCTAGGTTACGATAGCAGAGACTAACCCAGACGCACTTATCTCTCAGTCTTGTATGTCCCAAGTGTCTCTTACACTGCTGGCTGTCGTGACGTCATATCCGCTCATGGGAGTTGTCTGGCGTTAGGATTAGAGATGAGGGATTAGGGATTAGGAAGAGAAGCTTTCGTTGCTTCGCTGATTAGGCATTTCTCTTTGGAGTGTCTTGGTGTTTTTGTTGTTGTTGTTGTTGTTTTCTTCTTCTTCTTCTTCTTTTAGGTTGATGCTGATGTGATGCTAACGATAATATTGATAATGATTATAGCAACAATATTAATTATTACTATTATTGTTATTATGTTCATTATCACTATTATTATTGTTATCATTATTAACATCATTATTATGGATATCATTTTTGTTATTCATATTACCATCATTATTGATGGTAATGATATTGATATTATTGTTATCATTATCATCACAATCATTATCACCATCATCATCACAATCACTATCATCATCATTATCCTCATTATAATCATCGTCGTCATTACTACTAGTCATGGTTATAATGATATTGCTACCATTACCAATAGTTTCTGTAATCAGCTATTTTTGTCTTCCTTCTCTCCCATTTAATTTCTCGCTTCACTTCTCTCCTTAGCGTTTCCATTTCGACGTTTCATCTTACTTCCCCCCTAATTCACCCCTCTCCCTCCCTCCCCCTCCCCCACCCCACCGCCCATCTCTCTTGAGCCTCTTTTATTACGTTTCTCTAATTGTTTCTTCTCTTACTGCACCTCTTTCTTTTCCTCCCCTTCTCTCTCCTACTCTTTCTACTCCTTTTCTTCTTTCTCCTCCTCTTTATCTTCCATCTCCTCTTTATCTTCCATCTCTTCCTCCATATCTCCCTCTTCCTCTTTCATCTCATTCTCTTTTTCCTCTTCTTTAAGGCTTTACTTTTTTCTCTCTTCTTCCTTTTTTTCTTTCTCCGACGCCTCATCTTATCCTCCCCTCCCTCCTCCCTCATTCTCCTCTTCTTTTATCCATCATCGGTACTCTTTCCCTTCTCCTCCTCTCCCTCTTATTCCTCCCCTTTTGCTCTCTCTTCTTTTCCTCCTCAACCTCTTCCTCCACCCCCTTTGCTTTCTCCTCCATTTTCTTTCCTTTCCTCTCTTCTCTCTCGTCCTGCAACTACCCTTAATACAACCTCTTTCCCTTCTCAATTTTCCCCCATCTTCTCATTCCTTCTAATCATCACACTTTCCTTTCGCCTTACCGCTTTCCATTGCCCAACCTTCTCGTTCTCTCTCTCACTCTTTCCCCTCTACCCCCCGCCCCCCCCCCCCCCACCCCTCCTTCTCCCGTTTAACCTGCTCACTTCCCGGTTACCCCCCTGAGCTTCTCCTTTCATCCGACTCCCTCCCCTACCCTTTTCCCTCCACCCCACTCCCTCCCCTACCCTTTTCCCTCCACCCCACTCCCTCCCCTATCCTTTTCCCTCCACCCCACTCCCTCCCCTACCCTTTTCCCTCCACCCCACTCACTCCCTTATTACAACACCTCCATCTCATTCCCTCCCTCACTTCTTCCCTTCCATCCAGACCCCCTCCTCCCACTCCTTCCCCTCCATCCAGCTCCCTCCTCCTACTCCTTCCCCTCTTCCCCACTTCCTCCACCACCCCCTCCCATTTCTCTGCCATTCCACCTTACCTCCTTGCCCTCTACCCCCTCCCCCTCCCCCTTACCCCTACCCCTACCCCTACCCCTACCCCTACCCCTACCTCCTACCCCCTACATCCTACCCCCTACCCCCTACCTCCTACCCCCTACCTCCTACCCCCTACTCCCTACTCCCTACTCCCTACCCCCTACCCCCTACCCCCTACCCCCGACCCTCAACCCTCCTTCTGCAGGCCCGTGGCACCAGTGCCAGCCATCGCTCGCAGAGTTTCCCGCACAAGTTAGGATAAGATGCAAGACGCAAACCACATGATTAGATTTAAGTTGTTCGGTTCGGTAGGTGGGGGGTGGGGGGGTGGAGGAGGAAGGAGGTGGGGGTGGAGAGGGAAAGAAGGTGGAGGGGGAGGAGGAAGGAGGTGGGGGTGAAGGATGAAAGAGGTAGGGGTGGCGGAGGAAGAAGGCGGAGGTGGGGATGAAGGAGGTGGGGGTGGAGGAGCAATGAGGTGGGGGAAGAGGATAGAAGAAGAAAGAGGAGGGAGGTGATGGTGGGAAGGGGGAAGGGGAAGGATGAGACAAAAGCGAAAATAGATGCAGACGAAATGCAAACTATTATTGTCTTTTTTTCTCCTTTTTTTCTTCTTTTTCTTTTTCTCGTTCCTCTATCTTCTACCCCTTCTTCTCCTTCATCCTCATCTTCTTCTTCTTCTTTTTTTCTTCTTTCTCTTCATTTTTTTTTTCTTTTTCTTAATCTTCTTCTACTTCTTCTTTCATCTTCTTCATCTTTCTTCTTCTTCTTCTTCTTCTCTATCAGACGATAGGACCTCGAGTAAAGGGGACGGGGGCGTAGTGCTTTCTTTTCTCTTTGTAGGATTTTCCCGTTGATGTTGCAAGGGCACTAAAGCCGTTGAGACGTTGCAGCTTTGCAATATCTGCGAGGAAAGTTAGTGGGGATGTAGAGAGTAAGTTTTTGGGTGTTGCAGGGTTAAGGGAATTGTTTCGTGTGTGTGTACTGGAGGAGGGGGGATGCATATGTTTATGTGTGGGGGTTGCGCGTGTACGCATGTGTGTATGTATGTGAGTAAGTAGACGTGTGTGTGTGTTTGTGTGTGTGAGTGTGTGTGTGTGTGAAAGAGAGAGGAAGAGAGAGAGAGAGAGAGAGAGAGAGAGTGTGTGTGTTTGTGTTTATGTGTGTGTCTGTGTATGTGTCCCAAGACCAAACGGGAGCCAATAGGAGGATACCATCATTATCATCACTATCTTCACTCTTACTATTAGTACCAGTGTCACTCTCATCATCACTACTTTCATCACCCGAAATATCGCTATTATTATCATCATTATCCGTATAATTTTTCGTAGCAACGTGACACTGCTTTCGAAATTTTCTCTTATCATTTTCCCATTTCGAAGCAGATTATCTGAACTTGAGAGCGAGTGCCATATTGTAGCTTTAACTAGACCGTGAAAATTAA
>NW_028234410.1:29360091-29365091 GCF_977035675.1 Penaeus japonicus
TCTTTTTTCTCTCTCTCTCACTCTCTTTCTTTCTCTCTCTCTCACTCTCTTTTTCTCTCCCTCTTTTCTCCGCTCTCCTTACCTCACATTTCATTACGGTTTCGAGTATCCTTTTTTTCAGTAGAGATATTTGTTTTCTAATATACCCTCTCTCTGCCCTTTTCAAGCATCTTCTTCATATTTTTCTCATGCCTTTTCTTTCCTACCCACTTCCTGTCTCATACGCTAAAGCCCACTCTTCATTTTTCGTCTCCTATTGAGACTTTTTTTTCATTAGATATTTAGGAAGCATTCCATCCTCTCATCTAACGTATTTTCCCCTTTCATTTCATGATTTTTTTCCCCTTTTATATTCTGTATTTTATCTTTTTTTCTACTTCTGTTTACTTTTTTCTTCTCTTTATACTTAAGATTGATATTCTGTTCTTTTTAGTTCTCTTGGCTTTATTTTTTTACCCTAGCATTCGCTTACTTCACATGAAACTTTTTCTGCTCTCTCTCTCTCTATCTATCTATCTCTATCTATCTATCTATCTCTATCTATCTCTCTATGTATTTCCTTTTTCTTCTCCTCCTACGCTGTTACTGCTATTCTTCCTCCTCCTCCTCCTCCTCCTCCTCCTCCTCCAACTCCTCCTTCTCCTCCTCCTCCTCCTCCTCATTCACCACCTCCAACTCCTTCTCCTCCTCTTAATCTTCCTCTTCCTCCTTCTCTTCTTCCTCCCCCTCCTCCTCCTCCTCCTCCTGTTGCTCCTGCTCCTCCTCCTGCTCCTCCTCTCCTCCTCCTCCTCCTCCTCCTCCTCCTCCTCCTTCTCCTTCTTTTCCTCCTCCTCCTCTCCTCCCATCTACTCCTCCTCCACCTCTCCTCCCTCCTCCTCCTCTCTCCCTTCCCCTCCTCTCCTCTTCCCTCCTCCTCCTCTCCTCCCTCCTCCTCCTCTCTCCCTTCCCTCCTCCTTCCCATCCAATTCTCTTTCATCATACCAGCATTAATCACGAAACTGTTTTTTCTGACTTCCTTGAGTTAGCCCTTTCTTATATGAGAAATAATTTGATATCGTTATTGGCATTATCATTGTTATTATCTTTATTGTTATTACTTTTGTTGTTGTTATTGTTGTTTTTGATAATGATGCTGATAATGATACTACTACTACCAAGGATAATAATAATGATAATGGTAGTGATAATTGTAGTAATAACAATAGCAATGATAGTAATGATAGTGATAATACCAAAACTGATCGTGATAATGATAACAGCAATAAATATTATGATAATAATAATGATTATTGTTATTATTAATATTATTATTATTATTAATATCAGTACCATTCTTGTCATTATCATTATAGTTATAATCGTTATTGTGTTGCATCATCATCATCATCATCATCATCATCATCATTACAATCACCATTCTTTATAGATGGAGACAGAGATAGAGACAGGGGGAATAGGCCCCCCTCCCCCCATAACAAAAATAATTTTTTTAAAAGGGGGATAGAAGGAGGGGGAGGGATAGCCTTAAAATAGGCCATTACGCTTATATGTTGTTGTTTTTTTTTAAGAAAAGAAAAGAAAAAAAAATATAGACGTGTGTTTGTCAGACTGAATCTTTTCGCGCCTCGGTCCCACGAGACGACACAAGCTGCAACCCTTCTTTCCCTTTTTGCATAGAATGAAAAGTGGCAAAGGAACATCTGACTCGAGCCTCTTCGTTGAGAAACTCACCGACTTCTGCGAAAGTTCCTCGGTTCATGTTTTCTTTGAGTTTCTTTTTTTTTTCTTTTTTTTTCTTTTTTCTTTCTTGATAATTTCTTTCTTTTTATTAATTTGGTTTGTTCGTTGTCTTTCCAGGTATGTTTTTCTTGCTTGATGTTCTCTTTTTCCTCTCTTTCTCTGTCTCTCTGTCTCTCTCTCTCTCTCTCTCTCTCTCTATCTATCTATCTATCTATCTATCTATCTATATTAAGATAATAGATATATATATAAGATATATATATATATATATATATATAATATATATATATACATGATAGATAGAAGAGAAGAGAGAGTGGAGAGAGAGAATATATAATATATATACTATATATATAAATATATATATATATATATAGATTTTTATAGATATATATATAATATATATATATATCTTTCCGCTCTTAAACTTTCAAACTTGCGCATCTCTCTCTCCGCGCTCTCTCTCTCTTCTCTCTCTCTCTCATCTCTCTCTCTCTCGCTCTCTTTCTCTCTCTCTCCTCTCTCTCTCTTCTCTCTCTTTCTCTCGTCTCTCTCTCTCTCTCTCTCTCTCCCCCCCCTCTCTCTCTCCCTCCCCCCCCCCCTCTCTCTTTCTCTTTTCTCTCTCTTCTCTCCCCCCCCCCCTCTCTCCCTCTTTCTCTTCCCCCCCCCCCCTCTCTCTCTCTCTCTCTCTATCTATCTATCTATCTATCTATCTATCGATCTCACTCTCTCGGGAGAGAGAGAAAAAAAAAATCACCTACGTTAAATTCATATTTTCTTTCCTCCTTTCCTATAATATCCTCGGATCACCTTCCTATCACCTTCCCCCGTGTACATCAACGTGATTTTTTTATGATATATTTTTTCTACCTCACTATACGATCCCTTTCGCCTTTTAAACTTGCTCGAATCTTCTCCTTATCATTTTTTTTTTCTTCTCCCTTCCCTCTCTTCTGATTAACATAAAACCAATTTATTCGTCTCAGTGAAAATACTCTCCTGATTATAGATTCCTTCTTATCCCTCATTCTAATGAAAGAATAGATACATGGATAGATAGATAAACAGTATGAATGCAAATGGAAGATGAATGAAAACAAAGAGGACAGAGATGATTATTTAACGAGAGTAATATTGCAAAAAAAAGAAAGGAAATTCACTACCTGGCATCTATCTTTCCTTTGGGACCGCAGAGTTAGGCAGTAGAAAGAAACAAAAACAAATATTCTC
The DNA here is from genome assembly GCF_977035675.1 of Penaeus japonicus. Classification (NCBI taxonomy): domain Eukaryota; kingdom Metazoa; phylum Arthropoda; class Malacostraca; order Decapoda; family Penaeidae; genus Penaeus; species Penaeus japonicus. Next base: position 29,363,062 of record NW_028234410.1, read on the forward strand.
TTTTTGTTCTCTCTCATCTCTTTTTTTCTGATGTTTTGTCTCTTTCTCTCTCTCTCTCTCTCTCTCTCTCTCTCTCTCTTCCATCTTCTTCATCTTTTCGCTCTCTCTCTCTCTCTCATCACTTCGCTCTCGCTACCTCTCTTCTCTATCCATCGCGCTCTCTCTCTCGTCTCCTCTCCTCTCTCACTCGACTCCTCTCTCTCGTACGTGCATCTCTTCTTCGTCTCTCTCTCTCTCTCTCTCTCTCTCTCTCTCTCTCTCTCTCTCTCTTCGTCTCTCTCTTTCTCTCTCTCTCTCTTTCCCCTTTATCTACCTATCCTGGCCCCTCCTTCCCTCTCCCCTTCCTTCTTTCTCCCTCCCTCTCCCTCACCTTCCCCACCTTCCCTATTTTTCCCTCTCCATCCCTCCCTCCCCCCCTTCCTTCTTCCCTGCCTCCTTTTCCCTCTCTCCCTCTCCCTCTCTCCCTCTCCCTCCCTCCCTCTCCATTTCTCCCTCTCCTTCTTCCTCTCCCTCCCTTCCTCCTTTTCCCTCTCCCTACTTTTCTTCAGCGACGCCTACAGGGAACTTCAGCCATTGCAATCACATCAAATGGTCGTTTTACTCAAAGTTGAGCAGCAGCAACATAGAAAGCTTCCGTGTTAGCTCTTAGGAGGCCATTAAGACTCTGTTGCAGTCTCGCTTGTATTTCATTAGATTTCTTCCGGCTTGATCGAGTTAATCACGTGAATGTTTTTGTTGTTGTTGTTGTTGTTGGGTCTGGTTTGTGGGGGTCGTGTTTACGCTTGGGGTTTGTTTGTTTGTTTGGGTGTTGTATGGTTTCGTGTTCTGTACTGTGTTTGTTCGTTTGCGTCAGTGTTGTTGTTGTTGTTTTTTTCGTTTACTGATTTTGCTGTTTATCTATATAGCTATATAAATAAATATACATGGTAGCAGAATATTATAATATAATATAAACTATATATATATATATATATATATATATATATATAGCTATCTCTCTCTTGATTTAATAATCTATCTCTCTTTATCTCTCTATTTGTCTATCTATCCCTCCATCCCTCCCTCAGAGCTCTCGAACTGCAATCCCTCTTCATAAATTCTCTGCAGTTGTATTAAAAAAAAAAAAAAACGATCTTTCAACTGAGAAAAAAATAAACAATAAAAAAAGAAAACAACAACAGAGAGAACGAGACAACCGCTACTGAACTCACACCCCCTAACCCTCTACCCCCCATCCCCATCCCCACCCCCTCCACCCCCACCCCGCTGTCGCATCCAAAGAAATATCCACAATTTAACGCGAAGATGATGGGGATGGGAATAGAGTGAACGGCCACATTAAATGGAAAAAGTTTCGTAGATAAGATCTGGATTCATTTGGTGGGGGTGGGGGTTAGGTGGGGGTGGGGGGGATGTGCTTGTGTGTTCTAGGATGGCCTGTGGAATGAGGAATGATAGATTGTAAGGAGAGGGAAGGAAGAGAGGGAGTAGGGGAAGAAAGGAGGTTGGAAAGGAAGAGTGGGAGAGAGGGGAGGGAGGGAGTTAGAGAGGGAGGGCGGGAGGGATTGAGAAAGAGAGAGCGAGAACAAGAGAGAGAGAGAATCACATCTAGGGTTATCTATATATAAATTTACATACCCCTTCCCTTTCTCTGCTTCTTCATTCCTTCTCCCCCGTTTATCATAGCCCCCCATATTTCATATATGTATATATGTATGTGTATATATGTACATATGTGTGTGTGTGTGTTTGTATGTGTGTGTGTATGTATATATAATATATATATATATATAAATATAGATATATATTATATATATATATATTTAAAATATATATATATATATAATATATATATATATATATAATATATATAAATATATATATATATATATATATTATATAAAATATATATATATATATATAATATAATATATATATATATATATATATATATATATATATATATGTGTGTATATATGTATGTATGTATGTATGTATGTATGTATGTATATGTGTATATATGTATTTAT
>NW_028234410.1:29370091-29375091 GCF_977035675.1 Penaeus japonicus
ATCGACCAGCATTCTATTTGCCCATGAATATACAATTTCAAATCTTCATTATTAATTCGCTCTGAAGACCGAAGGAATTACTAATCCGAAACTTCATTAATTTAATAACTGCGCATTAGAGACTATCGATAATTGAAAGATACATTTGATAGAACAATTCATATTAATACAGAAATATAAAAAATTTCCAGAGATTTCGGCGAAACAAAAACAACTAGATGACCTTTAAATTTTATAATTGTATATTTTATGTTTCGAAATAATGAAAAAAAAATCAATTTGGAACGTCCAATAAAACATATTTTAGGTACGAAACAAGCAAACCCAAAGAGAGAATAAATAATAAAAGAGAAAGCAGCAATAGATATACCAAAAGAGGAAATGATAATAATAAGCAAAGGGTACGCGAAGAGCGCCAGGAGGAGCGAAATGGCAGCGAGGGACAAAATTGCATTTTGTAAAGTTAGAAGATCTGCAGAAATATATCAAAGGCCGAACATTACTTATGCTTCATAACTTATAAAACGCCTCGGCTGATCTGGGGCTCAGTTCGGCTCCGGGAAGATATGCGTGAGAAGATTTTTTTTTTTTCTTTCTTTTTCTTCTTCTTTCAGTATTTCTTGCAGAAGAAATTATAGTTGTAGAATTTAAATGCAAGTTGAAAAGGTTAGCTTCTCATTGTGATGTATATGTATATTTGTATGTATATATATGTGTGTGTGTGTATATATATATATATAGATAGATAGATAGGTATAGATATACATATAGATATAGACACACACACACACACACACACACACACACATACACACACACATATATATATATAGTTATATATAGTTATGTATGTATGTATATATATAGGCTAAGAGTCACTAACAAGTTTCCGCTCCTCTGACTCGCACAAAGCCTTCCGACATCCTACCAACCAGCCCTAACTCTTAGAACACTACGCAGCCACTATTATTACGATAACGTCACGGCGGCAAAGCTTTTACTATAGAGACCCACCAGACTGCAACACGCGAGGGAACCAATGCAAATTTGGCAAAGGATAGCCAATATTGTGTAATATTCACGTTCAGATGGGAGCTGTCAGTGGTCAGCGCGGTGGGGGGGGGGGGGTATAGAGGAGGAGAGGGGGAGAGTTCCTATGGCTTGTACTTGAGGTACAGATGTGCGGATGTGTCTTTGTGAATGTTTGTCTTATGGAGATGGTAATAAGAGCTGTCTGTAAGCTGATGTGAGTAGTAAAAATAGTGGAGGTAACATTAAGAGGAGAAAATAATTACAATAAATAAATCATAGCAGATAATGATTGTGATAATGAGGCTATTGGTAAAACTAGTAATCAAAGACACGATGATAAGAAAAACAACAAAGATAAGATCAATAAGAAAAAAAAAAAGATAATCATAGCAATACCAACCATACGAACAAGAGAAAGAATAAGGCGAACTACCAGCCAGACATCCACTAGACGAGGACTTGGGTACGTTCTCGTTATAGGTGTTTATGACAGGGGTTCAGCACAGGGTTTCTTATCCCGAATCCCTCCCTGAGTCGGTAGATGCGAAGGGAGAAAGAGCTATTGAAAGTAGATATCGCCCTTGCGGTTCGGGGAAGTTTAGTTAGGTAGATGTAGGAGAGGGGGTTATGGTGATAGGGACGGGGGTGGGTAAGGGTTTTCAGGGGCGGTAAAGGGTAGATAGGTGGTGGTGGATAGAAGTGGTTAGGGGTGGATGGACGTAGATGTGGATGGTGGTTTGTGGAGGGACTATAGGACGGGGTAGAGGATGTAGGTGTGGGAGGGGTGGCGGGTAGGTGGATGGGATGGTAGAGGAAGGGTTTGGGGTAAGGATGGGGAAGAGAGGGAAGACTATGGAAGGGGGAGGGGGAGGGAGGTGGTTGGAGGGGGAAGAAGTGGAGCGAGATGGGGATAGGGTTGTGAACGAGGAGGGGGAAGGGGACGGTGATGAAGGAGGAAGAGGGGGAAATGGAGGAGGAAACAAGGAGAAGAAAGAGGAGCTTGGTAGAGGAGAGGAAAGAAAAAGTAGAGGGGATTATAGGGGTCGAGAGGAGGAAAGAGAAAACAGCATTTGTTTCACAGTAGAATTTTGTGTGACTGTATTTGTATTTGTGTGCGAAAAGTGCTTCTATTTTTTGTTTGTTTGTGTTTGTATTTTTTTTTTCGAATATACATATCTATGTGATTTGTGCGCATATGCTTGTGCTGAAAATACCAGCTAATGACACCATCAAATGCAATATACAATGCGATTTGCAAGTGACGCAAATAGCCTGCTAACACGCTAAGTGGCCGTGCGAACAGATACAAGGTTCATTACGAAACACTTCTCATATGATAATGAGGATACCTCTGACACAGACCACTTGGCTAATAACAGGTTCGTTCGTTAACGACCACATCGGCCATCTCGCGAATGGAGCGTTGTGCAATTACCTCATTTGTATATATATATATATATATATATATATATATATATATATATATATATATATATATATATATATATATATACAGTATATATATATATATTATATATATATATATATATATATATATATATATATATATATATATATATATATATATATATATATATATATAATATATATATATATATATATATATGTATATACTGTAATATATATATATATATATATATATATATATATACATATATATATATATATATATATATATATATATATATATATATAATATAATATATATATATATATTATATATATATATATATATATATGCATATATATATACATACATATATTTGTATTCATATATGTATTTGTATATATATACATATATATATATATATATATATATATATATATATATATATATATATATGTTTGTATTATTATACACACACACACACACACACACACACACACACACACACACACACACACACACACACACACACACACACATGGTGTGTGTATGTTTGTATATGCGTGAATAAATAAATATAGAAAGATAGATAGATATAAAGATAAACCAAGGATGGCACGTAGGTAGGTAGGGTGAGGGGGGTAGTGGGGTCGATAGGCAGATAAAGGACAGATATATAATATATTCATAAATAATAATCGGCGTTTCTTTCTTTTATCTTAATTACGATGTTATTTTGTCTTTCCATGTTGCTTGTTATTGGTAGTATTAGTGTAGTCTTCATTATAACGTGTTATCGTCATTATGCTTCTCTCGTTTTCTTATTATCTCCACGCTCTGTAACGGAGACTGTATATTGAAATCAGAATTTCTTAATGGCGACACGTGTTCATGACAAGGTGGGAGCTTATCACATTCTAAATATAATTTCACGTCCAGGATGCATCAGACTTTCATCTCATCTTTCATATTCTTATCACCAGCTCATCACAACCCTTTGTTCATCACGATATATCAGCGTTCATCTTTCCCTCCTTACAGATGATCATCACACTACTTGAGAACTCCTCACCAACGTTCATCACATCATTTACCAAATCTTTACACATTCATCACAACTTTTTGCCAAACGTACGACATACATCACCAACGTTTATCAACTAACATTTCACAAATCATCACACGGTCTCATAAAGCATCGCACTGTTTCTCAGATCATTACGACATTTCTCCCAGACTTCCACGTCTCTTAGACATCCACAAATGCTAATACTACTACTACTATTTCTACTACAACTACCGCCACGTTGCTATTAGTAGCAATGTTCATACAACCACTGTTACTGCTGCTATTACTTTTAATACAACTACTTTTACAATATTAATGTTAATACATCAACTGCTACCGCTCCTGTTACTGCTACTACCATTACCGCCAACCAACACTACATCTACTACTACCACCACGATATTACTTACCACCACCACCACTACCACTATTACTACTACTACTACTACTACCACCACCACTACCACTACTACGACCTACCACCACTACTACTACTACGACCTACCACTACCACTCCAACCACACCTCCTACTCCTACTCAAGTACTCCTCCTACTCCTACTCTAACGCCCTCTCCTCTTCTCCACCAACAGTGCGCCCTTTCTTCGTGCGTCTCCCTGGCGACGTGACAGCCATGACAGGCGGGGAAGCTATCCTCCGGTGCCGCGCGGGGGGGTCGCCTTCCCCCCACGTGCTCTGGAGGAGGCATGACGGCCGAATGCCTGTCGGTCGAGCGCGACTCGATGATGCTGACCACTACACGCTGATATCACGGACTCCACCGTATACATGCGGGTGTAACATATGCCACGCCGAAAGCCGTCCGCTACCGAGGTTGGCTAAAAGCCTACGCTGACTGTCTATGGTAAGGACGGTTTGTTTGGGGTTGTTTGTTTGTGTTTTGTTGGCGTGGGTTTGTTTTTGTTATCTTTGGGATGTGGGTTATGTTTTTTTTTTTTTTTTTTTGTATTTTCTGTTGTTGTTATTGTTATTGGTATTGTTTCTGTTATTTTTATTATCATTATTATCATTATAATAATCATTATCATTGTTATTATTAATATTATTCTATCTTCATTATTTTAAGTAATAGTAGTAGTATCATTATTACTATTACTACTGTTATAGTTATTATCCTCATTATTATCACTATTATCATCATCATCAGCATTGCTATTATTACTATTATTATTATTATCATGATTATTTTTATCATTGTTACCATTACTTTATTGTTCCTAATATTATCATTATTGCTATTATCACTAGCTTTATTGTTATCATTGCTTTATTATTATTATCATTATTATTATTTTTATTATTATTATTATTATTGTTATTATTATTATCATTACTATAATTATTATTATAATTGTTATTGTTATCAATATAATTTTCACTCTTACTGTTATTGTCCTCCTTTTTGTAATCATGGTTATTGAAAACTAATTAGTATTATTCTGTTTGAAAACTAATCAGTATGATTATGTCT
>NW_028234410.1:29380091-29382796 GCF_977035675.1 Penaeus japonicus
AATGAAACTAATATCGTATTCGAACTCTCTTTCTTATATATTTTCATTTCATGCTTTGTTTTTGTATCTTTTTTTTCTTCTGTTTTTGTATGCCTTGAGCTTCAGGTTTTATTTATACACGTGTAAAGGAACTCGGTCAAAAAGGTCTTACAGAAGAAGAAGTAGATATAGAAGAGGAGGGGAAGAGTACAGGTAAGGGGATGGGGTGGGGAAGAAGAAGGAGAAGCAATAGGAGTAAGCGGATGGAGAGGAAATGGAAGAGGAAGAGAAGGAGTAGAGGTGGTGGAAAAAGGAGAAGGGGAGAAGGAGGGGGTAGGGAGGAGGAGGAGGAGGAGAAGGGTAGGAAACACGTGTCCGTTTTCCCACGGGTGCTGCAGGAGGCGGAAAGGAAAAGGGCGAAGGAGGGATGGGTATGGAGGGGGAGGGGGAGGGAGGGGAGCGGTGAAGGCAGGCGTCGAAGGATGAGTGGGGCGAAGGAAAGGGGGGGGGGGCGGGAGGGAGGATGACGTCGAAACGGGAGAAGAGTTTGAGGGGCAAATGAGAATAATAGTTGGGAATGGAATGAGGAAACGACAGAATACATAGATAACTTTGCCTTTAATGAAACTAAAAATATAAGCCAAAATACCCCCTCCAAACAAAGACATGACAAAACATCTTACATATTTTTTCAGTAATTACAAGAAGACTTTGTTGAACCAAACGAAATATGATTTGGAGAAGAAAGACGCCCCTCTGACTTAAGAAAGTAACAAGCATAACGAAAAACATTAAAAGACTTGAAGAGAAAAAAAATCATAAGACTAAGAGATAAAAAAAAAGCTATTATCGGGGATAAAAGAGAGAAATATAGTCGTTGTCCGTACTTAAGAAGGGGAGACGAGGCATCAGTGTCAGGTAAATGATAAATTAAAGATCGTCAAAAAGGGACTGAGTAATGGAAGGCAGATGGTCATGAATGAAAAAGAGGGAGAGGGAGGGAAAATAAGAGAAGAGAGAAGGAGAAATATAATGTTGAGGGAGAAATGGATGAAAGAGAGAAAGTGTGGAAAAATGGATAGGATGAGAGAAAGCGAGAGAGAGAGAGAGGGGGGGGGGGAGATTTAGTAAGATAAAAGAATGTTGAGAGAGAAATGGATGAAAGAGAGAAAGTGTGGAAAAAATGGAGAGGATGAGAGAGAGAGCGAGAGAGAAGGGGGGGGGGGGAGATTTAGTAAGATAAAAGAATGTTGAGAGAGAAATGGATGAAAGAGAAAAAGTGTGGAAAAAATGGAGAGGATGAGAGAGAGCGAGAGAGAGAGTGGGGGGGGGGGAGATTTAGTAAGATAAAATAATGTTGAGAGAGAAATGGATGAAAGAGAAAAAGTGTGGAAAAATGGAGAGGATGAGAGAGAGCGAGAGAGAGAGTGGGGGGGGGGAGAGATTTAGTAAGATAAAGAATGTTGTAACATTTAGTAAAAACACAAAGAACTGACGAAACACAGAGAGTTACGTGATATTATACAGAAAGGAATAAGTGAGAATGAATGGACAAAGACAGTTCATGATATGTTTATGTCATAGAATATACACCTGAATTACAGTGACCTGTAGATTGATGTGTCGCATAGTTAAAAGCGGCAAGATATATGCGTAGAGTTTGATAAAACTACGTTACTACGACAAGTACAAAATAATCAACAGGTCTAGTTCTGATATGTGGAATCCATAGATAAACATTAGTACATAACCTCAGATAGACAATGAAAACAAAAAAGGTGATCCAAAAGTCCAGTTGATAGCACACAAGATTCGTCGACCAATCACTTCTGTCAATGAGTGATCGAAGAGAGAAAAAGAGGTGGGGGAAAGAATGGAAGAAGTAGAAGAGAAACGGGGATACAGAGGAGAAGTGAGAGGGAGAAGGGAGAAGTGGGGAAAGAGAGAAGGGGATGGAAGATAGGGAAGAAGGGTGTACGAGGAGGAGGGGGGGTGAAAGGGAAACGAAGGAGTTGAAAGAGAGAGAGGGAGGGAAATAGGAGACTGAAAAATGGGAATTAAGGAGACGAAGGAGACAAAGGAGAGGGAGGAAGGGAGTAAGAAGGAAAGGGAGATGGTGAAACGAAAAGAGAGAAAGGATGTAGAAGGGAAAAGGAGATAGGTAGATGGATGAGAGGGAAAACAAGGAGCAGGAGGAAAGAAGTTTATGGGACGAAGGTGATAGAGAGATGGGGAGATTCAGGAAAAAAGGAAGATGGTGATTGGGTGAAGGAGTACGAGAAAAGAGAAAGGGAGTGGGAAGGAAGGGCATGAGGAGGTATAGGAGAAGAGAAGGAGAATAGGTCACAACAGGTTAGAATGCGACCGTTTTCTGAGCCTAGTACCCCCATCCCCTTCTTCCTCCTCCCTTCTCTCCTTTGGCCAAAACACAGGAGTTGCCATCTTTGTCTCTCCACCAATCTCTCAATCCCCTCCCCCTTTTCCCCTCCCCCTCTTTCACTCTTCACCCTTCCTCCCCTCCCCCCTTTCATCGTCCTCTGCCTTGATTAAGTCTGTCGTGCTATTGAGTGGTCGTGTTCCCTGCAATTGGGGATTCATCAGCGCTGGGGGTCCAATTTGCAAACGGGGGAACGGCCGTTTCTGTGGAGCAGGTGGATTGGCAAAGCTTTATGGACACGCCTCCACTCTCGCCTCTCCTGGATTGAGGGGGATTGGGGGTGGTGTTG
>NW_028234410.1:29385396-29388757 GCF_977035675.1 Penaeus japonicus
TGAGGAATGTACTTGAAGAAAAAAAAATGGTCGCACACAAAGACTAAACTTTAAAGACTTTGACTAAAGGCAGGAAAGAAAGAGACAAATATAATGTCACTGTTTGAGGCTTCAGTATTTTTTTTAAATCTTCAACAGTTCAAAAATCTATATATATGTTCCAATATACCCATAACCTCCGTTGCTCACGTCTGTGTTAACATATACAAGAATGGTGACAAAGCCGGTTAACCGCATGGAGAACCGATAGTTAAATTCACTAATTGACTGTCCAACCAACTCTCATTATTTACGCTAAATCAGTTGTTTACATTTGCCACTGATGACGTCAGAAGCAAACATGAAATCCGACGACCATGAAATCAGAAGTGCGGAGAATATTTTCAATATCAACAAAATAGATTTGAGATCAGGGAATGTGCAATTGCAATTGCAATAGAGTAAAAGACAAGGTAAGTTTCATTCAGTAATCATGAAATGAATAAAGTAAATTGAGAAAGGTCTCGAGAGCTTGAATTATATAATTCATTGGTTCTTGATATACAACCATAGTTAGCTCACACATAAATACATATTTCCATTATGTATTGCCATATGAAGATTGTGCTTTCCTTAAAAAATACAATCGACAAAATAACTACATTCAAGGCGTGATGTCTCTGAAAATACTTACACTTTTAAAGATGCTTCAATTTTAAATCTTGGGTAAGCCCAATAATCAGAGAACTTCCCTGGGCTTCCAATCCCTGGGTTTAGAATCAAGGGTATGATAGTAGTGAAATATTAGTTACAATTACAAAGAAACAAAACTAAGCTGATTAAGGCGACAAAAGCGGGGCAAGGAAGGGGACATTCACCATCAAGTGCCAAGCAAAGAAAAGCTTGCGAAACAAGTGGCCAACCGTTGGATGCGAATTGGATAAAGTACATGATTAAGGCTGCGAAATAATTGGATTCGTAGTTGACTCTTGTAAATTATATGCACTGTACTATCTCCGCTTTCTTAAAAGCTTCAGAAGATAAACTGTTTAAAATCTTCCAACCACTGCTGCATAATAAATATTCCTAACAAACGTGCATACAAGTATATTTGTTCAAGTTTGTAAACTTTATATAAATCCTATCGAAAAATTACACTAAATGTTTCTCCTCCATCTGTTCCAGCTTTCTAAAAATAGAATAAAAGATAGATGTCAGCCCTAGGCGGTAAGCTTACGTCAGTGAATTATGTCATATAGCAAAAAGGCATTGCACAAACAATATATGTCCCTGGGCTATTAGTAGCCTTACTTGGTTAAACCTGACTGGAATTTATAAACAGCGCAGCTCAGTTTGTAAGGATTAGTCTTATTGTTTATGCATACATATGTTATTTGATAGTAACCATAGGAGTTCGCACTAGTAAAAAAATACTACTATTATTTTACTTATTTGTTACATATCACCATTTGGTAATTACGATAATAGACTGTCTACATTTCGGCTTTAATATATGATATCTACAAAGATATTAAGAAATCAACAAACATAAAAACTAGCTACTTATTTTATGAATTTTCTGACTGCAGACAACGAATAAGAGAACCGAAATTGTCATTGACATCATTGGTAAATAAAGAAACTTTTTTACTAGTACGTCATATGATCTAGGCAGTAATTATATATGAAGAACGTGAAGTACGATACATATTGATCCATAGATACCTCCTACTTAATGCCTCCATTTCTTTTGTCTCCTATATAACAACTATGCCTTTGTTATCGTCCATGCTTTCTTCTTAGGGGGAAGTACAAAGCCACTGGTACAATTTCCTTCCTCGTCCTTTTATCTCATTGTTCTACTGACAAGCCACTTTACCCTTTCATCTCACAGAAAGTCCAAACAGAGTGGTATGCATGAACTCCAGCCAGCCTCTTCAACCCACAGAGGCAGTTGTCCATTTTAGTTTTTCTTTGAGATCTTCGTACCTGTGATCCCCAGTACGTGCGTAGGACGAGACCCTCTACTGTTTATTTAGCTTAGCTGTTCTCCTCGTATCCTTGAAGACGCTTTGTGTAGAAGTAAAAGGCGTTCTCGTTCTCTCTCTCTCTCTCTCTCTCTCTCTCTCTCTCTCTCTCTCTCTCTCTCTCTCTCTCTCTCTCTCTCTCTCTCTCTCTCTCTCTCTCTCTCTCTCTCTCTCTCTCTCTCTCTCTCTCTCTCTCTCTCTCTCTCTCTCTCTCACCCTCCATCCGTCCCTCTCCCTCCCTCCCTCCCTCTCCCTCCCTCCCTCCCTCCCTCCCTCTCTCCGTAATTTCTCTAGAATTACTTCCCAATTTTTTTGGGTTCAGGATGTCGTACAAGGAAGAGATCTTTTCAACGCATTGTTTTTTTGTTTTTTTTCTCTCAACTACAGATTAATTTGTCTCCGGGCTCGTGCTCTGTTGCTTAGTTCACACCAGTTCTTTTCCATAGGTAGGGACTTCGAGGAATAAAACTCAACGATCTTTCGGAGAGTAACTTTCTCCCACCAATAGTCTTCTTACAGCGAGTATAGTCCTTGCTAATCCTTGGGATTGACTTAGCCTGAACTCAGTCTCTACCTCCGTCCGCGTTTCTGTATCAATGACTTGAAATTCACCCCGTCTCTTGCCGTCTCTTGGTCGAAATTATTTTTTCTTGAAGGATGAAGACTACAATTCTTCCTTTCTGACTTGTTAAAATGTTTTTTTTTTTTTTTTGTAACTGGTTGTATTTGGGATGATATATATTGAGTTTATTGAATTCCTATCATTGCGGTGATGATATTAGTTTAGAAAAACGAGGGAAGAAATTGAACACTATAAATAGGACTAGTCTCCAGGTTTTTATTCCACTGATCAATCTCCTCCTTCCGCTCATTCTTTCCTGTTTCCCTCTCGCCTAATCCCTCTCACTGAGTTTCTTCCTTTTGCCTCTTCCGCGTCAAACTTTTACTTCACGGAAATCAAGGAGAAGTCGAGAGAAAATGTATCCTGAAAAGACGTTGGAAGCACGCACGCACACACTCACACAGACACTACTCATGCATACATACATACATTTATACATACATACATACATACTTACATACACAAACACGAAAACAAACACAAATATAATATATATATATATATATTAATATATATATGTATATATTTATATATATGTATATATACATATATATATGTGTGTGTGTGTGTGTGTGTGTGTATAATATACATAAATACACTATGTATATATATATATTTTATATATATATATATATATATATATATATATAGATAGATAAATATATAGATATAGATAAATATACATATAGATATTATATATATATATATATATATATATTATAATAGATACATA
>NW_028234410.1:29393857-29396357 GCF_977035675.1 Penaeus japonicus
GAGAGAGAGAGAAAGAAAGTTGAATCACGTCCTGGACTCGACCACGGCAAAGGAGCAGAACGACAGCGCCCGTCCCATTTTTCCACCGCGTAGAACTATTCGGGAACAGCTTCTCTCTCGCTCTTCGACGGACCAAACCCAAACACGGCCTTTTCACTCGTCAAAATATATATCTTGGAAAGGACGAAGTGGAAGGCAGAAAGCAATGAAAGTATTATGGATCCTCTTGAGGAGTTCGGAGTTCTTTCGTTGGTGTGGCTTGTGCGCAGAGGAAGGGAAGAGGAAAGCCCGGGAGGGGGGCTCCTTGGCCCAGAAGGGAGGAGGGCGCCGCGTTTACTCACTTGAATATGTGCTGGGGGGTGGGGGTTAGGGGGTAGGGGTAAGGGGTGGGGTTTATTGAGAAAGGAGGGGGGCGGAGAGAAGCTGTGTATGCCCTTTACGTAAGTGTGTTTATTTGATTGTTTATGTGTATGTGCGTGGCCATATATATGCATATATCATACACTGTATCTCCCTCTCTATCTATCTATGTCCCCATGCACATTCGTCCATTCTCCTTTATTAACTACCTTCAGTAGAAATCACCCTTGCGGAAACTTAGCTTAGGACCTTTCATCTGGAGACAAGAAGAGGGGGAGAAGACAGAGAGAGAGAGAGAGAGAGAGAGAGAGAGAGAGAGAGAGAGAGAGAGAGAGAAATGGATCAAGAGGGTGGTAGCAGACAATGAGACGAAAAGGAGAACGCAGACGGAATTGGCTTGAGACAGCAATGTGGAGGAAGAAGCAGCGAGAAGGAAGACTCAGACCAGAGGGAGAGGAGAGAGGAGAGAGAAGGAGGAGAGAATGATGAATGAGAGAAAAAGAAAGAGAGAAGGGGACCAAGGCGATAGGGGAGAGGCGAAAAGGGAGGGAGGAAAGATGAAGAAGAGAAAGGAGGAGGTGAGGGACTGCCCGGAATTGCTCCCTGAAAGACGTTAGCAGCCATTTCACAGCAGCAGTGAAATAACTTCCGGCACTTTCGAAGGACTTGATCGTGAAATACAAACACTAGACGACATCCACTCGTTGGGAGTTCCAGACCAGCCGACCCTATCGCTCTTCTCTCTTTCACTCATTTTTTTTCTCTTGACTCACTTTCCCTCTTCTTTTCTCTCCTTTCTAATCTCTATTTATCGCCCTGTCAGTTTCTTTGTTTCATTGTTTGCATGTTTGTCTGCACAAATATTGCTCTTTCGATCATTATTACAAACATTGTATATCCTCTTTTAAACTTTCTATGCAGTTATCATAACTTTTTTTGTTGCCTGCTGGAGCCTAGGCGACCATTCCTCTGCAGACAACATCAGCCTAGTGTAGAAAGCTTGTACTATCTGGATTTTGATAAACACAAAGTATTCATATCATCTGACTGATTTTTTTAGGTATGCCTTGTTGTCCAATCACACAGAATTTTTTTCATGTTGACTTATCTTTATCTAGGTATTCTGCATTGTCCTTCGTGTTAAAATAATGTCTACTTCAAGTCCCAATCCCTGAGATGATGTCTCGTCTCTGTACATACATTTAATGATAATATTATATGTATGATTCTTAGATCAATATCATTCTTATTAGGGTTGCTCACGGCCTTAAGGTGTTCTCTCACTGTAATACATCAACTGTTATTTCTAGAATTGTATTTCTTCGTATGCACTCTTCCCTTTACCGGGCTATCCACGTGCCTCGCCAGTGTAAAGAAAAAGAAAGCGTAAGGGAAAGAGCCGAAATCAGCAAACACATCACTGCTTAGTGCACCCCAATTGAGGGACTCTGCCTCATTATTACCTCTGCTGCTTTGCGATTCTTTACTCCCCACACCTCGCTGCCACATCGTCAAGTGAAGGTAAGTACGGGGAATGTGTTGTAAATATTATAATATATATAATATTATTTATATATATAATATATTATATATAGATATATATATACACACACTATATATTATACATGTATATAATACTATATTATACTATATATATTTAATATATATATTATCTATATATTTATTATATATTATATATATATACATATATACATATATAATATATATATATTATATCTACTATTTCTATATTATTATATATATATATCTATATATACAAAATACATGTATATGTGTATATAAGACGTACACACACACACACACACAACACCACACAACACACACACAGAAATATACATACAGAAACAATACATACATAATAGAATTTTACATATATATCTATATATATATCTATTATATATATATATATATATATATATAAATCTATTATATATGTGTGTGTGTGTGTGGTGTGTGTTGTGTGTGTGAGTGAGTGTGTTGTGTTGTAGTTTATAATATATGTGTATGTGTGTGTGTGTGCTGTGAGTGTGGTGTCTGTATCATAATGTTGTTGGTGTGTGTGTGTGTGTGTGTGTGTGTGTGTGTGTGTGTGTGTGTGTATATGTATATATTGTGTATG
>NW_028234410.1:29427839-29432839 GCF_977035675.1 Penaeus japonicus
ATTATCCTAAAAAAGGGGGGAGAAAGGGGGAAAGGGGGAAAGGAAAAAAAAATAGAATGAGGGAAGAAGAAACATGCAAATGACCTTTGATGTGTGTCATGAGGTCTAATGTAAATATATTTCAAGAAATTATTGGCAGTACCGTTTTCTTCTTCTTCTTCTTCTTCTTCTTTCTTTCTTTCTTTTCCTTATAAAGTTCATGCGGAATATTTCGGTTATGAAAGGCTATGTTCATATGCGTCACACACAAACTCTCTCTCTCTCTCTCTCTCTCTCTCTCTCTCTCTCTCTCTCTCTCTCTCTCTCTCTCTCTCTCTCTCTCTCTCTCTCTCTCTCTCTCCCTCTCCCTCTTCTCTCTCCTCTCTCTCTCTCTCTCTCTCTCTCTCTCTCTCTCTCTCTCTCTCTCTCTCTCTCTCTCTCTCTCTCTCTCTCTCTCTCTCTCTCTCTCTCTCTCTCTCTCTCTCTCTCTCTCTCTCTCTCTCTCTCGTGCGCTGCATACATACACATGCATATATGATTTACCCAAATTTATAAGTTTCCTATCAATGCTGAACCCAATGTAAATTTTTCATCGAATTCTGCCAAATAAATTAATATCGTATCAAATAAACTGAACAAAATTGAATGGATTTATTTTTTTACTAAATAAGTTATATAAATACCATTAAGTTTCTAATTTCATACGAAATGTATTAAATCCATTTTATTCCCGAAATAACCAAGCCAAATGAATAGAATTCTTGCCAAATAACGCATATTTAATAAATGTATTTTGTACCAGATAAAATCCATGCTAAATATCGCATCAAGTGCACTAAACTTAAGCGGTAAATTTCAGATTAATATTTTTTTATGATTACATTTTGAGCAAATAAAATCGGCCGATTGATGAGAAATCACATAAAAAAAATAATGAATTCATACTAAATATACGGAATACATTCAACAAGAAATAAACTGACAACATTCCATTAGAAACAGACTGACAACATTCCATAAGAAACAGACTGACAACATTCCATAAGAAACAGACTGACAACATTCCATAAGAAATCAATTGACAACATTCCATAAGAAACAGACTGACAACATTCCATAAGAAATCAATTGACAACATTCCATAAGAAATCAATTGACAACATTCCATAAGAAATCAATTGACAACATTCCATAAGAAACAGACTGACAACATTCCATAAGAAATCAATTGACAACATTCCATAAGAAATCAATTGACAACATTCCATAAGAAACAGACTGACAACATTCCATAAGAAATCAATTGACAACATTCCATAAGAAATCAATTGACAACATTCCATAAGAAATCAATTGACAACATTCCATAAGAAATCAATTGACAACATTCCATAAGAAATCAATTGACAACATTCCATAAGAAATCAATTGACAACATTCCATAAGAAATCAATTGACAACATTCCATAAGAAATCAATTGACAACATTCCATAAGAAACAGACTGACAACATTCCATAAGAAAGAGACTGACAACATTCCATAAGAAAGAGACTGACAACATTCCATAAGAAACAGACTGACAACATTCCATAAGAAAGAGACTGACAACATTCCATAAGAAAGAGACTGACAACATTCCATAAGAAACAGACTGACAACATTCCATAAGAAACAGACTGACAACATTCCATAAGAAAGAGACTGACAACATTCCATAAGAAAGAGACTGACAACATTCCATAAGAAACAGACTGACAACATTCCATAAAAAATAGACTGACAACATTCCATAAGAAACAGACTGACAACATTCCATAAGAAAGAGATTGACAACATTCCATAAGAAAGAGACTGACAACATTCCATAAGAAACAGACTGACAACATTCCATAAGAAAGAGATTGACAACATTCCATAAGAAAGAGACTGACAACATTCCATAAGAAACAGACTGACAACATTCCATAAGAAAGAGATTGACAACATTCCATAAGAAAGAGATTGACAACATTCCATAAGAAAGAGACTGACAACATTCCATAAGAAAGAGACTGACAACATTCCATAAGAAAGAGATTGACAACATTCCATAAGAAAGAGATTGACAACATTCCATAAGAAAGAGACTGACAACATTCCAAAAGAAAATAGTTGAGTAAATTCCGTAAGAAATTATTTCAGTCCATCTCATGAAAAAAAAAAAAACAGATCTTATATAACTTAAGTCACATTAAAATATTAGATGTACATATTTTTCAAAATCGTTGATCATAAAAGAAACGGCCGAAAGGTGATTGCACAAGGTCCAATCTCTCGAGGACGACTTCCACACACTTCCCTGACCCTTGCTTCCTCCGCCGAACTGCCAAGACCAGCCACTTGTCTCAAGTTTCACCTAAGTTCCAAGCTGTCAACTTCTCTTGGATAATTTAGTTGCCCATTTTTCAAGAAGGTTGACAGTCTGACAGGTTGACAGGTTACCGTCTTGGGAGGGATATTTTTTCTCTTCCCCCCCGCCCTCCTTCCTTCCCTCCCTCCCTCCCTCCTTCTATTCCTCCCTCCCTCCCTCCCTCCCTCCGTCCATTCCTCCCTCCCTCCCTCCCTCCCTCTCTCCCTCCCTCTATTCCTCTCTCCCTCCCACCCTCTATTCCTCCCTCCCTCCCTCCCTTCCTTCCTCCCTCCCCCATTCCTTGGTTGCTTGCCCCCCCCCCCCTCCCCCACCTTCTCTTCCTCTCCAGCAATTTCAGAATATTCATCTTTTTACTCTAGTTCTTCGGAGGGATGTGTGTCGTACTTGCTGGGAAGACATGTGTATGCATGTATGCGCATATGTTTTATTATCATTCTTTTAATCTTCTTTTTTTTCTTTTCTTTTCTTTTTGATGGAAAGATTTTACATTAGGATTTATTTTTGTCCATTTCATCAACATCATCACTATTTTTTTAATCATCACTATTACCATTTACATCAATTATGTCACCATTATCCTGGCAATCTATTATCATTATCATTATTACACTAGTCTACTTACGTTTGTCTTTCTTAATATATCTATATATTTTTGTTAATAGACATGCGCAGTGAAACACGCCTGTTATTTCCTATCTATGCAGAATGATACAATTGAATATAAACTCAAATGTAGAAAAAAAACAATAAAAACAATAGTAGTAATAATGAGAATAATAGTAGTAGTAGTAGTAATAGTAGGGACAATAATGTTAATAATAATAATGATAATGATAATGACAATGACAATGACAATGACAATGACAATGACAATGACAATGACAATGACAATGACAATGACAATGACAATGACAATGACAATGAT
Source organism: Penaeus japonicus (assembly GCF_977035675.1). Lineage (NCBI taxonomy): Eukaryota > Metazoa > Arthropoda > Malacostraca > Decapoda > Penaeidae > Penaeus > Penaeus japonicus. The sequence goes on from NW_028234410.1 coordinate 29,431,156, forward strand.
AATGATAATGATAATGATAATGATAATGATAATGATAATGATAATGATAATGACAATGATAATGATGATAATAATAATAATGATAATAATAATAATAATAATAATAATAATAATCATTATTATTATTATTATTATTATTATTATAATAATAATAATAATAATAATAATAATGATAATAATAATAATGATAATAACAATAATGAAAATAATAATTATGATAACAATAATGATAAAATTATAATAATAATAACAATGAAAATAATGACAAAATGATAAAAATGATAATAATGATAACAATTAGAATAATGATAACAATTAAAATAATGATAACAGCAATAAAATAATGGTGATTCATAATGATCATATAAATAAATATAAGTAATGACAATAGTGATAAAGATAATGATAGTAATAATAAAGATAAAGATGCTGATGATAATGATAATGATGACAATGATGAAAATGATGATGTTGATGTTAATAATATTAATAATAACAACAATAATAACAGTAATGATTATGATAGTAAACACGATTTTGATAATGATGCTAATAAAGATAAATGATAAAACCCGTATAGTTTTTTTTTTCGACAACGACCTGATAATAATTCAAAATTCCGGGACCGTTAATATCATTCACATTGCTATGGAAATTAAACTAGCTTTCATTTCCATGTCAAGCAAAAGTCTCATTGTTGCTTTCGATCCTGGCAATAATTGCCTTGCATCAAACAGCAACATTGCAGAATAATGTTTGCAATCTAAACAAAGTGGGTAGGTAGGGTCACTCAACATGAACATAAGGGTCACACAGGGTCAGAATCCGCACAAGCGCAGAGAACGACGAGGTGGACAGGCAGTGCATGATGTAAAATTATTGCTTCGATAATGAAGCTGCGCCCATGGCCGTAGTTCTGGCCATCTCGTAAAGCTGTACAAGTGCACATTTGCGTTACGGACGGCAAAGTGGCCCTCCTACCGGGGTCGTTGGCCCAATGGTTGGAGTGGAATTGGTTCATATCGTGAACGGAATGGCCAATCTCTGCGTGGTGTTCATCTTGGCCAATTTATGATCGAGCAGTCGATATAAAAATTGACGTCCAGAGTAGTGAGTCCTCTAATAAAAAAGAGAGAAAAAAAAAAAAAAAAACACCGGCATCATGTTGACTCGAAATGAAACCCAATGAGCAGCAATTTTCTCTGGCATTTCCCTATGAGGAGACTAGGAGAGCATTTTTTGGCATTTAAGTGGAAGTGAACTTTTTGTCACTCTTTTACACTGTTTTCTGATCACTGATGAGCGCATAAGAGGAAGTTGCAATGAAAATTCTTCAACTTGCAGGAATGATGATCATCCTTGTCCCTTGTTTGTTTTCGGTTATTATTTTGTATCAATTATATCAATATTATTGCCATTGTTATATCATTATCATTATCATACTTATCATTAACATTAACAATTATATTAGATTCAGGCAGCTTGAAATCGCTGTGAATGAAACCTAACATAATGTGTTATAACTAATTTTATTAAAAACATGAAAATAATTTAAACCAATCAATGCTATACATATAACAAATAATATTCTTAGAAATAAATAGATAACTGGGATAAAAATACCTCTACTCTAAAGATAACACAAAGAAAATAACCTTGTAAATAATGAAAATTATACCTGATG
>NW_028234410.1:29442839-29447839 GCF_977035675.1 Penaeus japonicus
TTTTTCTTTTTTTCCTAATCGGTGTCGGTTTATGTACGTGTACGTATCTGTGTGTACATATGTATGCTCATATGGGTTAATTTGTTTAGATACATATTTATATATGATTGAACATGCGTATTGGCTTTGCACTGATCCTTCTCTCTCTCTCTCTCTCTCTCTCTCTCTCTCTTCTCATCCCCGATCCTTCCTCCACTCTCTCGCTCCACCCTCAACTCTCCTCATCACCTCATTCAACTCTCCTCTCTCTCTCCCTCTTCGATCCTCTCTCTCCCTCTCTCCTTCTCTCTCTCTCCCCAATCTCTCCTCTCCCGTCCTCTCCACTCTTCATCTCCCTCCTTCTTTCCTCTCCTCCCTCCATCTCCTCTCCACTCTTCTCTCCTATTTCTCCGCTCTCCATTTTTTCTTCTTCTCTCTCTCCACCCGCTTCCTCCTCCATCTATTCCACCTTCTCCTCTCACCCGCCCCATCTCTCTCTCCCCTCATCATCTCCTCCTCTCATCTTATCTCTCTTCTCCACAACCCCCATCCTCTCTTCTGCTCAGTCCTCACTTCCACTCCATCTCTCTCCAACTCCCCCCCATCCCTCACTTCCTTCTCACTCTACTCCGCTCCCCCTCCATCTCCCTCTCCTCTCCACCTCGTCCTCTCACCCTCTTATCTCCTCTCTCCTTCTCTCATCTCTCTCTCGCTCTCTTTCTCCTCATCTCTCGCTCTTCTCTCTCTCTGCGCTCCCAGTTCTCTCTCTTCTCTTTCTCCTCTCTTCTCTTTCTCTGTCTCTCTCCCTCCTCTCCTCTCTCTTCCTTCTGTCTCTCTCTCTCTCTCCACCCCTCCTCCTCTTCTCCACTCTCCTTCTTCTCTTCTTATCTCCCTCACACTTCTCTCACCTTTCACCACAGTCTCTTCCCGCTCTTCCTCTACCTCTCTCCCTCTCTCTCCTCTTCTTTCTTCTCTCTTCTCTCTCACTCTCATCTCTCCTCTCTCCTCTTTCACTTCCCTCTTGACCTGTGCTTCCTCTAGATTCCTCTCAGTCATCTCTCCTCCCCTACATCTCTTTCTCTGGTCTCTCTCCTCCTCTCTCTCTCATTCTTCTCCCCTCACTCTCTCTCTCTTCTCGTCCTCCTCTGTCTCTCTCTTCTCCCCTCTCTCTCCTCACCCCTCTTTCCACCCTCTTCTCTCCCTTCCTCTCTCATCTCTCCTCTCCATCGCTCCCCATCTACCTCCTCCTCTCCTCCCTCTCCCTCTCCCCCCTCTCTCTCCACTCTCTATCTCTCCTCTCATCACCCTCTCTATCTCCTCTCCCACTCCCCTTCTCTCTCTCTCTTCTTCGTCATCACACCTCTCTCACCGATCTCTCTCCTCCTCTCTCTCTCTCCTCCTCATTCTCACTCTCGTCCTCTCTCCTTCTCTCCTCTCGCCTCTCGTCCTCTCTCTCTCTCCTCTTTCTTTCTCTCTCTCTCTCTCTCTCATGCTCTCTCTCATATCTCTCACAGCCTCTCTTCTCTCTCTCTCCGCTTTCCTTCTTTTCTCTCTCTTTCTATCTTTCTCTTCTCTCTCCCTATATCTCGTCTCTCTATCTCTCTCTCTCTCTCTCTCTCTCTCTCTCTCTCTCTCTCTCTCTCGCTCTCTTTCTCTCTTTCTCTCTTCTCACTCTCTCTCTCACTGTGTGTGTGTCTCTTTCTCCTTACAATTCATCACTATACACCCGACTTCCTTAATCCTCATTGTCTCTTCCTTCTCCTTACAATTCCTTACCTTCCCTACTTTCCCTCATTTTTTTTCCCTCGCTTCCCTCCACTATTTACCTCCCTCCTCTCCTCATTCCCACCCCCAATGTAATCAGCCCACCCCCACCCCACCCCCACCCCCTCCACATCATCATCCCTCCACCCTGCTTCTCTCTCCAGCCCGCTCTACCCCTCCACCCCCCTTCCTTCTCCTCTCCCCCTCTTCCTCTTCCGCTTCCTACTCCCCACCCACCCACTCCTCTCCTGCTGTACTCTCAGTCACGATATCCCAAGGGTCTAAATGTAAGATATTAAATTTCCTGGTCGGAAGCTCAAGTAATCCGCCTGTCGATGGGGTTGCAATATTCAGACACAAGTAGTCAACCTGTGCGTCATTTCTGATATACGCAATGTGATGATATCCTGTATGTCACGACTGTCACTTCTCGTGGGGATTGTGTATAGAAAGTAATGGGGGGGAGGGGAGGAGGAGGAGAGGGTAGGAGGAGGGAAGGAAGGAGAAAGGAGGGGAATGAAGAGAAGGAGGCAGAAGAGAGGATAGTGGGAGAGATGCCTCGAGGGGAAGTGTAAAAGGGGAGCGCAGGAGAGGAGAGGAGGGGAGACTGGTAAAGATAGAGAAGCCTTGTGAGATGGAAGGTAGAGAAAGAAAGAGAGGGGCTGAGGGGGGGGGAGGGAGAGAAAGACAAGAAGTGAGTGAGTGAGAGAAAGAGAGAGAGAGAAGCAATATGAAAACCCTATTGGCAGGAAAAAAATGTAGGATAATTCCCCCTTCCCGCACGCCTCCACACTCCCCCCCTCGCTCTCCCCCCCCCATGCCAGAGAGCCCACCCCCCACCCCATCCCCCCACGCCCCACTCCCCCCCCTCCACATCATCATACCTCCACCCCACCCTGCTTCTCCCTTCTCTCTCGCACCTCCAAGAGCCCGTCTACAAACCCTAAATCATACCCCCCACCCAACCCCCCCCCCCCACTCCCCCTTCCTTCTCCGCTCCTCGCCCGCTCCTCTCCCCCTCTCCCTCTTCCGCTTCCTACTCCCCACCCACCCACTCCTCTCCTGCTGTACTCTCAGTCACGATATCCCAAGGGTCTAAATGTAAGATATTAAATTTCCTGGAGGAGAGCGTCAAGTAATTCCGGCCCTGTCGTTGGCAATATTCAAGACACAGGTACCAGTGCGTCATTTCTGATATACGCAATGTGATGATATCCTGTATGTCACGACTGTCACTTCTCGTGGGGATTGTGTATAGAAAGTAATGGGGGGAGGAGGGTAGGAGGAGAGGGTAGGAGGAGGGAAGGAAGGAGAAAGGAGGGGAGTGAAGAGAAGGAGGCAGAAGAGAGGATAGTGGGAGAGATGCCTCGAGGGGAAGTGTAAAAGGGGAGCGCAGGAGAGGAGAGGAGGGGAGACTGGTAAAGATAGAGAAAGGGAGAGAGGGAAGGTAAGAGAGAAAGAGAGAGGGAGAGGGGGGGGGAGGGAGAGAAAGAAAGAGAGAGTGAGTGAGAGAAAGAGAGAGAGAGAAGCAATATGAAAACCCTCTTGACAGGAAAAAAAATGATAGGAAAAATGTGAATACGATTATCGAAATTGTCATTATTGTTATTATCATTATTGTTAATATTATTAACATTATGATTATCATCTTCTTTATCATCATTATCATCAATATTATTATTATTACTATTATCATCATCTTTACTCTCATTATTATTATTGTTATTATTAGCAGCATCATTATCATTAATATTTCTGTTGATGTTGTTATTATTATTATCCTTATCATCCGTATTAGTATTTATGAAGTCAACGCCTTTGCAACAGCACCACAGTCTTAAAATAGTCCTACATGGTTCTTAGAAGACAGTGATATTGACCAACACGGGAAAAGGAAATAATTAGGAAGGTAGATATTTTTCTCAATATCCTTTTAACATGCTTTGTAAAAACTCGTTTACGCAAATCTATTCATGCTTAGAAATATCTTTAGGTGCATACATAAATATTCGAAGCCTTTTTTTTCATGGATGTAGTGAACAAATATTCATGCATTATGTATGTATGCATATATGTGCCTGTTTGAATATGCTAATGTATGGTATATATCAACCTTTATGATGTTTAGTACAGGATGGCCGTGTAAATGAAAATGCTTCACATATATTTCCAGCAGAATTTCATTTATCACGTTACTCTAAAAATAATGATACTGTTGAATAGAACGAAAAAGTTATAGAAGTAAAGTAAAGATATGATCAAAGAAAAGGATGAAGAGATATTTATATATACTCTCTCTCTCTCTCTCTCTCTCTCTCTCTCTCTCCCTCCCCCCCTCACCTCTCCCTCTCTCCCATCACTCATCCTCCTACTCTCCGTTTCTCACTCGTCTCCCATCTCTCTCCATCTCTCCTTCCTCTCTCTCTCTCTCTACTCTCTCTCCCTCCCTCCCTCCTCTCCTCCCTTCCTCCCCCCTCCTTCTCTTCCTCCTCTCTCTCTCCCTCGCTTCTCTCTCTCCTCTCTCTCTCGTCTCTCTCGCTCACCTTCATTCTCCTCCCTCTCTCTTCCTTCGTCCTCCTTCTCCTCTCTCTCCGCACTCTCTCCTACTCCTCTCATCATCTCGTCCCTCTCTCTCATCTCACCTCCGCTCTCCCTCCCTCTCTCTCTCTCTCTCCTCATCTCTCTCTCTCTCTCTCCTCTCTCTCTCTCTCTCTCTTCCTCTCTCTCTCTTCCTCTCTCCCTTTTCTCCTCTCCCCTCCCTCAATCCCTCTCTCTCCTCTCTCTCTTTTCCTTCTCTTTTCTTCCTGTCCTCTCTCTCTCTCTCTCTCTCTCTTTATATATGAACCCACGTCTTTGGCATCCACCCATCTTGCAGCCCTTTATTCTACCCCCATAACCCCCACCCCACCCCTCCCTCGACAGCTCGATCCTTTTAATGAGCGCAGATATTAAGCTTCATCAGATCTCAATTCATCCTACGATCGAGCCCATTACAGGATGTGTCAGACGGCGCCGGTCCCCCCGCCTCCCCCCCACACACTTCCTCCCTCCGGTCCCCCCCCCCCCCCCCCACTTCCTCCCCCCCCCTCTCCCCTCCTCTCCTTACCTCCTCCCCCCCTCTCCCCATCCCAACAATCCTTTGAACGGGGAAGGGGGAAAAAAGGATGGTAAGGGGTGGTGGGGGAGGGGGAGGGGGAGGGGGAAGGAGCCTGTGAATTGCGGTGTTTTTTGGTGGTGGGGGGGCGGGGTTGTTAGAT
>NW_028234410.1:29467839-29470339 GCF_977035675.1 Penaeus japonicus
ATAATTTATAATAATTTACTTTGCTCCCCTTTGCCTAAAGAGCTCTACCACATCCTTTGTTCCTCCTCATTTTTTTGTTGTTTTTCTTACTGAAATGCTTCTACCTATTTTTCCACTCTCTCTTTCTTTCTTTCTTTCGTTCCCTTTTTTCTCTAGCTCTTTCTTTCTTTCGGTCTTTTTTTTTTCTTTCTTTTCTGCTTTCATTTTTTTATTCTGTCTAATTTTCTGATCGTTTCTTTGTCTTTTTTTTTCTTTTTTTCTTTCTTGTCTGGCTATTTTTGCTTGTTTTTTTTCTCGCTTTGTTTCTTTCTCTTTCTTTCTTCTTCCCTTTCCTTTCTTTATTTTGTTTTATTTGTCATTCGTCCAATGTATGTTTCTCTTCAATATTTTTTTTTTATCTTTCTTTTCCATTTTCCTTCTCTTTTCCAGCTTTTGTCTTTTTCTCTTCTCTCCTTTTCGTAATTTTTTTCTTGATAATTTCTTTCTTAAAGTTTAATCTTTCCTCCTGTTATTATTTTCTTCTCCCCCCATTTTTCTCCCAGTCTCCTCCTGCTTCCTCATTTTCTCCAGTTCTTTTCTCTCTTTCTCTATTCTTTTGTTCTATTTTTTTTTTCTGTTTTCCTTCTATTCCCCTCCATCTTTTCGTCTTAAACCCCCCTCCCCCCCTATTCCTAATCATCCGTCCCTCCTCCTTCCCGCCTTTCTCCCAGTCTTCTCCTGTCATTTATTTCCTCCGAATTTCTTTCTCTCTTTACTTTTTTATGCTTACTCTTTCTCTCTATCTTTCATTCTCTTTCTCTTTCTTTCCCTCCTCTCCCCTTCGTCCCCAATCTCCCCCCCCCCCTCCTCCCTTTCACCCAGACGCCTCCTGTTCCTAATTTCCTCAGAATTTCAATCTCTCTTTACTTCTTCTCTTGTTCTTTCTCTTTTTCTCTTTGTCTTTCTTTTCCTTCTCTCCCCCCATCCTCCCTCTCTCGCATCCGTCCTCAACCTTCCTTCCCCTCCTCCCCCTCCCGCTTTCTTCCAGATTCTTTCTGTTCCCGCTTTCCTCCGAATTTCTGTCTCTCGTTACTTTTTCCTCGTTCTTCTCTTTCTCTCTCTCTTTCTCTTTCTCCCCGCCCCCCCCCCCGCCCATCCTCACCCTCTCCCCTCGATCCCCATCCCCACCCTCTCCCCTCGGTCCCCAACCTTCCCCCGCCCCTCTTCCCCCTTTCTTCCAGACTCCTCCTGTTTCCAATTTCCTCCAATTTCTCTAATACTCCGCAAGAAATTTTGCTGAGTTGTCCCCCTGGCTTCGGTGGGCGCTCAGCCAATACCTTCATTACCTTCTGTTTTATCTCTCTCTTCCGTTATTCTTCTTCGTATTTTTTATAGATATTGTTGATTGATTTGTTTGTTTGTTTGTTTGTTTTTGTGTTCACTGTTTAGTTGATTGACTGATTGATTTATTGATTAGGTTTCTTATCTATTTTTTTATTCATGGGTCTAATGTTGTCCTTATTTTTTATTGCGTCTATTGCTTATCTTATATTCATCATTATGTATCTTTATTTATCTATTTGCTTTTTCATTTGATCGACTGTACATTGATCTATTTTTTTCCCCTTTTGTCACATTCTTTGATGTTTCCCTCATATTTTTCCATAATTACTTTCTCATATTTTTCTTCCCAAATTCCTTTCCTATCCCTAATTACTACACCCCCACCCCCCACCCACCCTTCATCCCCCCTTACCCCACCCCGCCAGTTTCCTTTCGCGTGACCACCTAGGGAGTGGGGGGGAGGGGGGTCGTGGAAGTCCAAAGCAGATGCCAATAACAATGGCGTCCTCCCCTTCCCCCCCCCCCTTCCACCCCCACCCCCCTACGAAAAAAAAGAAGAAGAAAAAAATTGCCATCGGATTAAACCGGGGTGAAATATACCCGTGTTTACTCTTCATCCATCATTCCGGTAATGGACAAAGCTACGCAACAGCATCTTGTCCGGGAGGTTGGATGTGGGGTGGATTGGGGTCGGGGGCGGGGTGAGGTGGGGTGGGGTGGGGTGGATTGGGGTAGGGTCGGGGGTGGGGTGGGGTGGGGTGGATTGGGGTAGGGTCGGGGGTGGGGTGGGGTGGGGTGGGGTGGATTGGGGTAGGGTCGGGGGTGGGGTGGGGTGGGGTGGGGTGGATTGGGGTAGGGTCTGGGGTGGGGTGTGGTGGGGTGGATTGGGGTAGGTTCGGGGGTGGGGTGGAGGGGTGAGGGTAAAGGGCATAGAAGGAAGGGAGAGGGGAGTAGAGGGAGATAGAAAGTTCGATGAGCTTGGAGATGGAGGGAGGAGGGGGGAGGGGATGGGAGGGGGGTTATGGTAGGGGTGTGGGGTTGAGGATGGGATGGGGTGGTAGGCTAGAAGGGGATTGAAGGAGGGGATAAGATGGGGATAGGAGGGATAGAGGGGGAAGGGGATGGTAGCAGAGGAGGAGAATAGGAAGGTGACAGGGCTCATGTTAGAAGGGAAGGA
>NW_028234410.1:29475339-29477839 GCF_977035675.1 Penaeus japonicus
TTATCATTATTATTATTATTATTATTATTATTATTATTATTATTATTATCATTATCATAATTATTATCATTATCCTTTTATTATCCTCATTATTACTATCATCATTACTATTGCTATTATTATCATCATCAATGTTTTTGTTATAGTTGTTATTTAATTATCATCATCATAATCATTCCTACTACTACAGCTACAACACCAATAACGGCTACGACTACATCCACTATATTTACTACTGCAATTGCTAACCCAATCCAAAATAGACCAAGGAAGTCAGGAAGATAAAATCACACGTTTTATGAACAATGATATTACTTATAAAAAGGAAGAAGAAGAAAACAAAAACGAAAACAAAAGATAAAATAGATAAAAGATAATAATAAACGCAGTAAAGCAAACCGTATACTGAACCCACGTGTTTCCTATTGATCTTTGCATATATTTATAACAACAGCAATAGTTCCTGCAGAGTTTAGTTGCAGTTCCCAATCACAGTGGGGACCCCAGGGTGCACTAGACTGATATTGAAAGCCATAGTTAGCGTGATAACATGCGTAAATCGCCTCCTGTCTGGCAGTTTTTAGTCCACTGTGTAAAACGTAATTGCTTTCATGGAATTAGGCTTTGCTTATATATCTTATCATTTTGTTATTGCTTTTTTCTGTTTTTGTTATCGTTATTGCTATTATTGTTCATATTATCATTCAGATTGCTATTATGATTAGTGTTTATTTATTTGTCAAATTAAATAAATTCATCAATCTGCATGAAAGAAACGATATTATGGAGTACTTAGTTTCCTTCATTTCGTCATTTTCCTGATTTTTCTTGTTGTTCGTTCTCTCTCTCTCTTTCTCTAACTCTCTCTCTCTCTCTCTCTCTTTCTCTTTCTCTCTCTCTCTCTCTCTCTCTCTCTCTCTCTCTCTCTCTCTCTCTCTCTCTATCTCTCTCTCTATCTATCTCTCTCTCTCTCTCTTCCTCTTTCTCTCTCTTTCTCTCTCTCTCTCTCTCTCTCTCTCTCTCTCTCTCTCTCTCTCTCTCTCTCTCTCTCTCTCTCTCTCTCTCTCTCTCTCTCTCTCTCTCTCTCTCTCTCTTTCTCTTTCCCTCTTATATCTCTCTCTGACATCTCTCTTTGCCTAGTTTTCCATATCTTAATTTACACTCTAAAAGAAAAAAATGATGACTCTATACAGCGTATATGGTCATTACTTTTCTCCCTCTTTTACGCTTCGGCCTTTGCGACGTCGTCAAATACTTTTAATGCATCGTGTACCGAGCACCTTGTTTTATCTATGTCATACACCCGCATCATCCACCCTCTTCTGGCTTTTTTTCCCTGTCTCATATCCCACTTCATCTTTACGCTTTCATCCCTGCTAGAACACCCCCTCCCCCTCTCTTACCCACTCCTCCTACCTCCCCCTCTTCTTCGTCGCCATTGTCTTCTGACGTGCAGAAAAAAAAGAAAAAGAAAAAAAAAAAAAAAATAGGGGAGCGACGGGGATGAAGGGCGCCAACGACCTTTAGACTTGAACTGCTTCGTCCCTCTTGTTTCTTGTCGATCTTTGTTCTCCATCACCTCCCTCGCTCTCTCCTTTTCCCTCTCCTCATCCCCCCCCTTTCCTTCTTCTCTTTTTTTTTTCTCTTCGTCCTCCTTCTAATCATCCTCTACTTCATTTTTTTTCTTCTTGCTTGTTCTTGATCCTGTTCTGTCGCCTCCTCCTCGTCCTCGTCCTCCTTCTCCTTCTTCTTCCTCTTCTTCATCTTCTTTTTCTCCTCCTCCACCTCCTCCTTCTTCTCGTCCTCGCCCTCCTTCACCTTCTTCTTCCTCTTCTTCATCTTCTTTTTCTCCTCCTCCACCTCCTCCTTCTTCTCGTCCTCGCCCTCCTTCACCTTCTTCTTCCTCTTCTTCATCTTCTTTTTCTCCTCTTCCACCTCCTCCTTCTCCTCGTCCTCGTCCTCGTACTTCCTTCACCGGTCCTCGTGTCCTCGACGCCTTTGGTCGACTTTTGGGGAACAACTGGCAATCAAATTTCCTTTTGTCTGGCATACAGTTAAAGTCTTGTATTGTCAGTCTTTCTGTCGGTTTTTCATTTTCTTTTTTTATTTCCTTTTGAGACTTTCTTTAATTGAGTCTCAGGCCTTTTCTCTGCGACGTCTCTTGAGTTAATATGAAACAATGTACAATTAAACATTTTTTTCTCTCTCATTTTGACGAAAAAGTTAATTTCCTCGAGTGAAGAAAAAAGTTGCTGAAGGAATAAAATGAAATCACAAAGCTGCAGCCAGTCTGCCTCACGTCTGTCTCCTTTTGACTCACGGTGTTCTCGTCTCTTGGTCTCTCCCTCCATTACCAAGAGTGAGTTGATTCTCTTGTGGGTCTTCTTCGCTCTCCCTATACCTTTTCCCATCTCTCTGTCTTCCCTCGTTTTTATCCTCTCCTCTCCTCTCCTCTTCTCCCTTGGGATCTCTACCTCTCTACGCACCTACCTCTACCTTC
>NW_028234410.1:29487839-29490339 GCF_977035675.1 Penaeus japonicus
CACACGGTTGAATCCATTCTAAGTTTGAATTTGCTTTATCAGTTTTGATTACTGTTTCTTTATTTATTTATTCATTCATTTGTTTCTCTTTGTATTTCTCTCTCTCTCTTTCATTCCCTTTTAAATGGTAATGGCTTCGAATATCCTATGCGTTATGTTTTATTCAGTATCCGCTGGGACTCTCTCTCCGTAAGGAATGAACTGCCTACATGAACTGGATAAATGCTTACAGATCAAAAGGTTGACTGGGCTGACCTTTGCAACAATAGGTCAAAGTCTATTATGGATTTTTTTTTTTTTTTTTTTTTTTTTTTTTTGATAATTTACTAAAGAGCAGATGACACGGCTTTCCTCTTCCCTCTCCATTTCCCTCCTTCATTCTGTGTGTGTGTGGGGGGAAGGTGGGGGGAGGATGGGGGTGGGGGGGAGGTGGAGGCTTATATATATCCCCGAGACAGAATGATGATAATGGCAGAAAATGATCGATGTCCGTTGTGGTATCAAGCAATTACGGGGAGTTGAAACGGCTTAATGGTCAGAGTTAGAGCCATCAGATCCCTCACTAACCTCTAAGGGTTTGCAGAGCCACCGTCATCTGGCACCACTGAATGCTTCGCGGTTATGGCATCACTGGAGAAGACTGCCTATTACGTTAAACTTTATGTCAAGCGATGCTGTTTTCTTGCGCTTCGCTGAGAATTTAAAAAGGAAGAAAGAAAGAAAAAAAAACTAAGAAGAATTATTTAATTAATTATCATTATTATTTTCTTTAATGTAAAAATAATTCTGCATCTCTTGCCCAAATTGTTAATTATATGTTTGAGTAAATATTATACCACCAAAAACAAACAATATTCTATAGACGCAATATAGATCCCGTGTCGATAAAATCAACAGTAACCTACTTGATTACATTTTTGTGTATAATTGGCGTGCGCAAGCAAGCAAGCAAACAACAATAAAAAAAAGGGCAATTCCCTCTCTGATTGCAATGCTAAATTGCAATGTCTGAATGATTTTACAGGACATTAGAGTGATCAATAGACTCACTCAGCCTAATGCACTCAACATATATGGACCATTTTTTAAACCGTACATGTTAGCCCGCTGGTCGGCTCGATCCTTTAATTCTGTGATCGGACTCAAAATCACGTATCCATGATGATTTCATTGTCCCTAATTACCTATCAACTAGAATTACTCAAATATTACAACAAACGGCGAAATTCTGGTGTAATCACGGTGTATTCGACTGGGCTTTCAATAAATCGAGTTAGGGAGGAGCTGTTCTCTGGCTGGCTGGCTGGCTGGCTGGCTGGCCCTCGCGTTCTCTCTCTCTCTCTCTGGTGTTCTGGTTCTCGCGTTCTTGTTCTCTCGTTCTCTTCTCTCGTTCTTGCTCTCTCTCTTCTCTCTCTCTCTCTATCTATCTATCTATCTATCTATCTATCTATCTATCTCTATCTCTGTACCTCTCTATCTCTCTCTCTCTCTCTCTCTCTCTCTCTCTCTCTCTCTCTCTCTCTCTCTCTCTCTCTCTCTCTCTCTCTCTCTCTCTCTATCTATCTATCTATCTATCTATCTCTATCTATCTCTCTATCTCTATCTCTGTATCTCTCTCTCTCTCTCTCTCTCTCTCTCTCTCTCTCTCTCTCTCTCTCTCTCTCTCTCTCTCTCTCTCTCTCTCTCTCTCTCTCTCTCTCTCTCTCTCTCTCTCTCTCTCTCTCTCTCTCTTTCTCGCTCTCTCTCTCTATCTATCTATCTATCTACCCCCCCTCTATCTCTCTATCTATCTATCTATCTATTTATCTCCCCCCCCTCCCCCCCCCCCCCCTCTCTCTCTCTCTCTCTCTCTCTCTCTCTCTCTCTCTCTCTCCACGTCAAGAATCAGATCAGATTACCGTGCCTGTCTGTCCTCCATGTTTGATCGCAGAGCTTTCTGTCGTTCCGCTATGATCCGTTAGCGTAATGCAATCACTGCCGTGGAGATAAGACAACATCCAAGGAGCTGAGCAAGACGCAAAGACCCCCTCCTTCGCTCGCCCTCCGTCGGCGTAGACTTCACAAGGCTATTACGTCATAACTTGCCATAGCTGACGATAACTTTGCCAGCGTTCGATTCCCGTATATCGTGACTTTGGTTTAATTATTCGATAGAGAATGTCGTCTTGGTGATGATGATTATGCTTAGATACTCATTCCTATCAGGATTTTTATTTTGGGCAACTCTGAGAAATGTCCAAAATAAAATAAAAAGCCACACACCTATACAAACGCGCTTAAACGAAGTCGAAGACCGAGCCAACAGTGTGGGAACCGGACGTGTTCCTGCATATAATAACCCCGGGAAGTCTATTGCCGTAAAATTACCGCTGTTCTTATAACGTGGCTTCGATACCGTCAAGATATATACTCTCTAATGGCTTTTACGTTAAACCAAGTTCAAAAGTTCACACGAAGTTCCCTTTTGTTATAGTCGATATAGCGATATAAAATTTCTACA
>NW_028234410.1:29500339-29512839 GCF_977035675.1 Penaeus japonicus
TTTTATATATTCCGTTCTTCTTGTTTTATCACTCACATTCTCCCTTGTTGTCCTTCTTATTTTCTTTATCTGACATTTTCGTCGTTCTTTTCTATCATTATCATCACTGTTTACCTACCATTTTCATAATCCTTCTTCTATAATTCCCATTTAATTCATATTGTTATCCTCTACTTCTGTCATTTTCATTTTCCCAATCGTCTTTTTTTATTTCTATATCATTCTCATATTCCATTTTCTTTCTCCTTTTCCTCTTCTTCTTCTTCTTTTTCTTCTTCTTCTTCTTCTTTTATATCCGTTCCGTCGCATTCTCATTCGTCTTCCATACCAGCAACGTTAAGTGACTCGAGTGTGTTTTGGTACATTTTATGACATGGAAATCTTGCCTCCGTATTAAGATGACAGTCCTTTGTTAAGCAGCGTACGATTTCTTGTTGTGTTTTTGTGCTGCATTTGGCTGGGCTTTCTTGTTTGTTCAAGAGCTGTGGGTATTTTTCTATTGAGATTTTTCTCTTTCCTCAACCATCCATATATATATATATATAATATATAATATATATATATATATATATATATATATATATATATATATATATATTATATATATATATATATATATGTATATATACATATACATATATATACATACATATGTGTGCATATATATATATAAGTATATATACACATTTTCTTCCGCTCTTTATCGCTTACTCTCTCTCATCTCCCCTCTCTTCCTCCCTCCATTCTTCCGCCACTCCTCCTCCTCCTCCTCCTCCTCCTCTCCCTCCCTTCATCCCGCTCCCCACACAAAGCAAAGCAAACAGCCCTTAATGGCGGGCCAACACTAACAACACTAACCGCCCCGCTTCCTCCTCTCGCCTCAGGCTCCGTGACGAAGACCAGCAACCTCGCCAACTTCTACGGCGGCGAAAACCTGTGGCCGGAGAGCGGCTGGAAGCCCTCGGACGGCGACAAACCGGAAGCCAAGGTCGTCAACGGCAGCGGAGCCCAGGACCGGGACCTCCTGGCGTCGCTGGCCCCCGAGTACGCCGAGATCGACTCCCTGGGGACCTTCACCTCCGGCAAGAAGAGCGAGATGGACATCAGCGCCGAGGCTTACGCGTCCGCCTCTGTCCTGGCCGCTTGCAACAACCGCAAGAATAAGGTGGGGCCCTGTGTGTGTGAGAAAAGTATATGTATTTATGTATTTGTGTACATATATATATATGTATATATATATATATATATATATATATATATATATATATATATATATATATATATATATATATATAGAGAGAGAGAGAGAGAGAGAGAGAGAGAGAGAGAGAGAGAGAGAGAGAGAGAGAGAGAGAGAGAGACTACTCTGAGAGCGCGTCTTCTCTCTCTTCTTCCTCTTTCTCTCTCTCTCTCTCTCCCTATCTCTCTCTCTCTTTCTCTCGTCTCTTGTCTCTCGTCTTTCGTCTGTCTGTCTGTCTCTCTCTCTCTCTGTCTCTCTCTCTCTCTCTCTCTCTATCTATCTATCTTTCTCTCTCTCTCTCTCTCTCTCTCTCTCTCTCTCTCTCTCTCTCTCTCTCTCTCTCTCTCTTCTCTCTCTCTCTCTCTCTCTCTCTCTCTCTTCTCTCTCTCTCTCTCTCTCTCTCTCTCTCTCTCTCTCTCTCTCTCTCTCTCTCTCTCTCTCTCTCTCTCTCTCTCTCTCTCTCTCTCTCTCTCTCTCTCTCTCTCTCTCTCTCTCTCTCTCTCTCTCTCACTCTTTAAATATATATGTGATGTAGTGAGCTATATCTTATAGTCAATCCCTCGTTTTACTCCACTTATTTCCGTAGTGTTGGTTGTCTAATATCCTTTGGCAACACATCCCATTCACATATCGCTAATACATTACTCTTTTGACAACCAGAAAGATCAATATCACATACTTCCCACTTCAGGTTTCCGAGAAGTTCATGTCCCTGCCGCAGTGTGTACCTCTCCTGAAAGGTTCTCACCATCATCACCATCACCATCATCAGGGGAAGCACGACGATAACTTCAGTTCACAACTCTCCCAGGATATGCTCAACAATACGGACAGCGATGGTGAGTAGATTGTTTCTTGGGAGTTAGTTTGGGTGCAAGATAAAGATATTCATCCTATGATGTTATATGATGTATTATGAATAGATAGAAGAGTTGAGTTTTGGTTGATTGTCTCATCTGCTTGAACACTTTTTTTGTTTTTGTTTTTGTTTGCTGTTGTTGGAATGAAGGAAAAAAGGGGGTTTTGATGTTAAAGCGTGTTGCTTGCTTGTTTTTATTACCGTTGTATTTTTCGCATTACACAATGCAGACAGCTTGTGGTATTCATAGAAGGAAGAGATCTGTAATGACGATATGTACAGCTAACTTTTCCCTCACAGTGCTCTTTCCTCACAACTCTCTCCTCATAGTTCACACTCTTTTCACAATACTCTTTCCGCATAGCGTTCGCTCCTCATAATGCTCTCTCTTCACAATACTCTTTCTTTCCTCATAGTGCCCTCGCCTCACAATGCTCTTTCCCCATAGTTCTCTCTCCTCACTACCCCTTTCTTTACAGTGCTCTCTCCTCATAGTTCTCTCTTCTCACAATGCCCTTCTTCATGATGCTCTCTTCTCTAACGCTCTATCCCCTCATAGTGCTCTCTCTCCCCAACGCCCCAACCTGACCTCGCCTCACCTCGCCCCCCATGGCTCTCTCCCCTCATAGTGCTCTCTCTTCCCAACGCCCCAACCTGACCTCGCCTCACCTCGCCCCACACGGCTCTCTCCCCTCATAGTGCTCTCTCTCCCCAACGCCCCAACCTGACCTCGCCTCACCTCGCCCCCCATGGCTCTCTCCCCTCATAGTGCTCTCTCTCCCCAACGCCCCAACCTGACCTCGCCTCACCTCGCCCCCCATGGCTCTCTCTCCCGCAGATAAGTCCATGGCGGAATCCAAGCGGCCGTTCTTCATCGAAACCTCCTCCCCCGCCCTCGTGGGCTCGTCCAGCCTCTCCTTCACGGGTGGGGGCGGACCCAGGCTCACTTCCACGCCCAGAGGCGCCCTCAGCACCACCCTCGCCCATCACATCAGCCGCCACGGACCCATCAAGGGCGCGTCTCCCTATAGCGTCAATCCCTTCACTTCACAGCCGCATCTTCTGCACAAAGTGAGTTTCACGGGAATCGTTTTTTTCTTCTTCTTCTTCTTCTTTTTTTTTTTTTTTATTTTTTTTTTTAGGTAAATTACCTGGTATAAAAAGTGTAGATATATGGACTTGAATAAATTTATCCTATCGAGTTTGTTTGTTTGTTTTGTGTTATTTGACTTTTTCTAGCTATTTTAATTATCATTATTGTAATAATTGCCATATCATCATCTTGATTTTCATTTCCAGCATTATCATTTTCACTGTCACTATCATCATCGCCATCATTATCATAGCCACCATCATTATCATCATTTTCATTATATATACTATCATCATCATCATCATTTTTATCTTTATCATCGGGATTTTTCTCTTCTTACTCCTCATCGTCATCCTCATCATCCTCATCCTCATCCTCATCCTCATCCTCATCCTCATCCTCATCCTCATCCTCATCCTCATCCTCATCCTCATCCTCATTATCATCATCATCCTCATCCTCATCCTCATCATCATCATCATCATCATCATCATCATCAACATCATCATCATAATCATCATCATCATCATTATTATCATTATTATATCATCATCATTCTCTTTATCATTTCATCAATATTTAACTCATTATCATTATCAATCATATCATATCCCCATCCCCATCCCCATCCCCATCCCCATCCCCATCCCCATCCCCATCCCCATCCCCATCCCCATCCCCATCCCCATCCCCATCCCCATCCCCATCCCATCCCCATCCCCATCCCCATCCCCATCCCCATCCCCATCCCCATCCCCATCCCCATCCCCATCCCCATCCCCATCCCCATCCCCATCCCCATCCCCATCCCCATCCCATCCCCATCCCCCCCATCCCCATCCCCATCCCCATCCCCATCCCCATCCCCATCCCCATCCCCATCCCCACCCTCACCCCCACTTCCACCCCCACTCCATCCTTACCCCCCCTCACCTCCCCCCATCCCATCCCCCCCACCATCCCACCCCCATCCCATCCCCCCCACCATCCCACCCCCATCACCCCCATCACCTTCATCCCTGACCTAACTTCCCCTCTTTCTCCCTCCACCTGAAGGGCGTGACGTTGACCCTGCGTGACCTCGTCCCCCCGCCGCCGCCCAACCCCCCACCTGATTCACACCGGCATCGTGAGTTCTTCAGGACAAACACCTTGGAGGAAGTGAGTCTTTGTGATACTCTGGGTCTTATGATGTTCTGTCTGTCACTTTCGATGGATAGGATTTTCTTGTGATTATATTCATCTCGCTCTATGTTTTGTTCTTGAATCACGTCGTATCCGATTTATTTCTGATTCGTCTCTGTCTCTATCTATCTATCTACTTATTTTTCTGTCTAACTGTCTTTCTATATTTCTATCTATCTATCTATCTCGCTATCTATCTATCAATCTCTCTCTCTCTCTCTCTCTCTCTCTCTCTCTCTCTCTCTCTCTCTCTCTCTCTCTCTCTCTCTCTCTCTCTCTCTCTCTCTCTCTCTCTCTCTCTCTCTCTCTCTCTCTCTCTCTCTACCCCCCCCCCTCTCTCTCTCTCTCTTTCTCTCTCTCTCTGCCCACAGTCCTTCGGCCGCCATCCCACAAAGCCTACTGGATCCCCCTCTAACGCCCGCCCTCCTGTCTTTCCGCAGCTTCCGTACGCGTGCTACTCGGCGACGCGCGTGGCCTCCCCTCGTCCCTCCCGCACCGCCAGCCTGGAGGGGGGCGGCTCCCCCTACGGAGGCTCGACGAACACGTACCAGAGCATCGAGGGCCTCACCGACGCCATGCGCCGCGACGACGAAGGGCGCTGTTGCGCCTGCAGCCACAACCAGTGTCACAACCACCACTCCCACTCTCACAACCACTCGCACTCCCACAACCACTCGCACTCCCACAACCACCACGGCCGCTGCAGCACGTGCGGCTCTCGGAACTCGTCGTCGTCGTCGTCGTGTCGGCGGAACAGCAGTCGTGCGAGTCGCTGCAGCCACTCGCGGTCGGTGCGGGCGTCGGGCGGGTCCCTCTACTCGCTCTCCCGCCCGTGCTGCCACGAGTCCACCCGCGTCGCGCCCTACGATGCTGGCGCCCCCGTCATGCCCACGCACTCGTACCGCCCCAACTTCTACGGCTGGAGCTCCCCGCCGGGCTCGCCTGCGATCGACGACGGCCGCATGGGTCCGCGTCGCCAGATCTCCCTCGAAAGCGACGCTTTGTTACGGACGGACAGCAGCCAGGTGTACGGCGGCGGCTCGGTCCGCTCCGACGGCGACTACTGGTGCAGCCGCGACGCCGGCAGCGTGTACGGCGGGTCGACGCGATCTGCGGGCGGCGAAACGGGCGGTGAGACGGGAGGAGAGACGGGCGGCGAGGGCGGAGGCGGCGGAGGCTCGAGGACAGGCCAGGCGGGGACGTCGCCCGACTCGAGCGCGGTGGACGGCGCCCCCAGCGACGCGGTGTCCTGCGGCTCCTGCGAGGACACGGATGCCTCCTTCTACGCCACCTGCGACAAGCAGACCAAGCTATAAGGCCGTCCGGACTCCTAGGAAGTGAGTCCAGCTTCGAAGGGGAAGCGGTGGAGGAGGAGGCACGGCGGCGTGGCTGTGCCCGGCATTGCCCGCGCCTCGTTATAGTTTTGAGCTTTCATGTTTGCTCTCAGAGACACAGGCAAAGCGTAGTGCTAATCATAGTGAGACTTTAGCCAAGCCGAGTGTTGCATAGTATTGTATCTCTAGTGAACTAGGGAATAAACTTGATTCACCAAGTATAAACTCTGGCCAGTGAATGAGAGGAGGAGGAGAAGCTGCGGAAGAAATAAGAGCTCATCGGCCCGGTGAACCCAGGGATACCTCACACTTGGTAGATGAGACAAACTTACATTTGTACATTATAGATTTTTTCCAGAAAAGGTGCAAGATACTCTTATATGTTGCTGGTGTGTGAGTGGACTTGTCAATAGGCATTATACAGCTATGTTAACCTTTAAGCCAGTCGCATTTTCTTCGTGGTTTCTCGAGAAGATGGGGCAAGGAAACCTGAAATAAAGCTCACAATTATACGTTGGTATTCCATGAAGTGAGACCCAGACTCTCCTCGTGAAAGTGAAGTAGATATATATTTATCATTTTTAAAGTATAATTGATATAGAATCTTTTCTGTTTGATATTGAGAGTTTTATTGGCTATGTGTCTGCGAGTGCATTTTCTTAGATGTTCCAATATGAAAAAGAGACAATTTGGGTGTGTAGTACATGAAAGACTTTTCTACATCACCGTGCCGAAAATAATTTCCCTCTACGTCAGAAAAAAATGTATTCCTTTTTTTTTCTCACATCCAGAAAAAAACGTGTTCCGTCAGTCATAGCGAAGTAAATGACCTTCTCTGGTGAAGAACATGATATAAAAAAACAAGCAGACATAATCTCTCTTTTTCCAACATGAGAAAAGAAAAAAAAATATCCTAAAAGATAATAAAGGAAAAGAAAATTGTCTCCAGAGAGACTACATTCATAAAGGAAAAGATATATATATTAAGCGTTTTTTTTTTTTTTTTTTTTTTTTTTTTTTTTTTTTTTTTTTTTTGGTATGGCGTGAGTACTCCCTGTGCCCCACTATGACTATGGGGGATATGATACCACTGTATTCATTTATTATTCGTATGCGTGTTACTTCCGTGTGCCAAGCGTGTGTAAGGAACCTACCGTGAGAAAATGTCTAGCTTCCACTTGTCTATTTACCAAGAAAGAGTAAGGGAAAGGCGTCCATGAAAGGGAGCCGACTCAAACAGGGTGATCGGATCCAGATTTTGACGGGGATGTGTACATAGGTTATTATTTTCCTTTATTTATTCATTTTTCATTGGCCTTGCGTAGAACTGCAGGATTAAATATACCCTTTCGCGGAGTAGATACACACGAAAAAAAAAAAAAAACATATTGTGCCAAATATAGACGAAATATTTTCATATGGTTTCTGTATCATTAGATAACGAATTTCTATAGAGCGTCATTTTTTCCCGGATATTCTCTCAAAAAATATTTTTCTCGAGCTGCAATTCCCAGAGATTTGAGTGTTTGTGGTTGGTAAGCCTGTTCATGCTCTATCTTCTTTGATGATAATGACTCGCTTCACATTGTATTATAATGATGTAATAAAAAAAGATACAACAACAGTATAGTCATATACAGGACCTCCAATTATATCTCTTTAGGGATTGTTTTAGATATTCCTGCATGATTGGAGGCAAACTGTATGTATTTTGACAACAGAGGGAACAAGAAGAGAGAGATTAGAAAATCATAATCACGAGAAGAAAATATAGATAAGAGTATCTAATTGAGGTGAAATACATGGCAGGTCCCCATGGCTTTAGCCAAGTCTTGTATTTTGGGACGTTAGACTATCAGAAGAATCTTTAGGTTGTATGTGCTGGATGAAATATTAGCCATTAGGAATTTTGATATACCATACCTTGACTTTGGAGGAATAAGATTAAAGGTTAAAGAGGTATTTCTAGTCAAAACAAGAAACGGGGTGGAAATAATTTTACTTCTCGTGGGAAAAAATATACAATCGTTTGTCGACATGTTTTATACAGTGAATGTGTACTCCTGGTACCCCCACCTTTAGCCTCGTGTTTAGTGTGATTTAAGCATTTAGTGTGGCAGTATGAGTGACACCAGGTCGATTAAGGGAACATTTTAAATGCATTTGTAAATAATGAAGCGTAAGTTATATAAAAGAAAAAAAATTAATCGACCGTGAATTATTTTCTCCCTTTCCTTCTTTTCTAACAGAGTGACTGTAGATCTTATCCATTAAACAGGTGACTGTTAATGTTTCTGGCATTCGGTACTGGAGATCGACATTGTACTTAAATATGTAAACGTGCTAAGATGGAGGCAGTGTCATGTTGCAGAGTGAAGCTTGATTTTTTTTTTTTTTTTTTTTTCTTACTGTGATGGGTTACTTCCTATTTGTGCGAATGTTCTCTCTCTCTCTCTCTCTCTCTCTCTCTCTCTCTCTCTCTCTCTCTCTCTCTCTCTCTCTCTCTCTCTCTCTCTCTCTATCTATCTATCTATCTATCTATCTATCTGTCTATCTATCTATCTCTCCCTCTCTCCCCCCCCCCCTCTCTCTCTCTCTCCCTCCCTCACTCTCCCTCTCTCTCTCTCCCTCTCCCTCCCTCCCTCTCCCCCTCCCTCCCTCTCCCTCTCTCTCTCTCTCTCTCTCTCTCTCTCTCCCTCTCCCTCTCTCCCTCTCTCTCTCTCTCTCTCCCTCTCCCTCTCTCTCTCACTCTCTCACTCTCTCATTCTCGCTCACTCTCTCTCCCCCTCTCTCCCTCTCTCTCTCTCCCTCTCTCCCTCACTCTCTTTCTCTCATTCTCTCTCACTCACTAACTCACACATGCACTTTCTTTATACCCTTATATTAAAATTTCCATCTATATCAACTGCCCCATTGAGAGGAAATTCCAAGCCAGCCAGACGCAAGCCAAAGACGTTAGCTTCACTCTGACGAAATGATACTGGCTCTTATCTCTTTATCTTCGTTGCTTCTCTCCTTATCTGTCTGATGTACTGTTATCCTTATCAGCGCCGCGACACCTCGGCGGTTGGCTGATAATTATCTGTTAATGAAGAGAAGAGAGAAAAAGAAACGCTGTAAAAGATGTTTATTTTAATTTGTTCACATACTTTTATCTTATCTTTCTTTGGTTATTTATTTTGCTCACCAAACACACAAATAAAAATGATCATAAAACCACGAGCTATATGACTGTTATTACCATTTTATCACCATTTATTACCATTTATTAATTATTTATTAAGAAGCCTACCTGTTCTTGCAAACAATTCCAGTAGATTGACTTACCTGCAGTGCAAGTTTGAACTGCCTCTTTGCTTTGATAACTTTGCTACAGTTTGGACCCGCTTGTTGCAACAGCTTTGTAGACAGCATGCAAGATGTACAGGCGTTTTTCTGATAAGAGTTTCATTCTGTGCCACATTATTTATTCATACGTTCAAATTTATTTATATACCTTGATACATTATTTTTTTTAGTATCAATATAAATATGCATATATATATATATATATATATATATATATATATATATATATATATATATATATATATATATATATATATATATATATATTATATATATAATATATATATAAATATATATATATATATATATATATATATATATATATATATATATTATATATATATATATATATATATATATATATATATATATATATATATATATATATATATATATATATATATATATATATATATATATATATATATATATATATATATATATATATATATATATATATATATATCATATCCATATCCATATACACATACACATACACTTATACATACACATACACATACACATACACATACACATACACATACACATACACATACACATACACATACACATACACATACACATACACATACACATACACATACACATACACATAAACATAGACACACACACACACACACACACACACACACACACACACACACACACACACACACACACACACACACACACATACACACACACATTTTATGATTACAAAATCATATTTTTATGTTCAAATATCAACTCTTATCAGTACAATTTTGGTTTAGTTATTAGCCATAATAAGGTGAGGAATCTGTACTCTTAATGTATATAATTTAAACTGAAAAATCACGTTGAATATATGCAAATCTTATAAGCTAAAATATGTTCCTATGTTCTTAATAGACTTTTCTTTTTCTCATTCACACCTGTCTCTCTCTAATATCTCCTATGTGTTATCTTTTAAGAATAAAATCAGTGTTATGTATCTTCGTTCTGATATTTAGTTTTAAGTCATTTGCTCACATACGAAAATGTATATACTGTACAGAAGGCTTTTACTTAAGTAAACAAAACAAAAACAAAAGAATCTAATTACTTTTCGTCCTTCTAATTTCGAAGAAATCTCCAAATTGAAAATAAAACTTTCAGATTTTCAGTAATATAGAACTAAGTAAAAAAAAATAAATAAAAAGCAGTCCAAAAGCGACCAATGGATGAAGAGTTGATAGATGTAAACATTCATTTATTTACTAAATAAATAATGACCCTCCCCCCAAACCAATCTCTAGACCATGTTTTTGTATTTATCCTTTGTATATGTAGGAGAGTTAGTACCCATGATAACAAATAAATAAAAGCAGAGAGGACACTCAAGTTTGGCTCTCGTCATGTGTTTTCCTTAAGGGTGTTTGTATAGGCAGAATGAGAGGGGAAAATGGACCTTAGGGAATCTACAGACATGGTTCAAATGTGAAAGATCTTCTCGAAATAGGGTTTACGGTTTGTACGTCTAGAATGGTGTTTTGTGAAGGACAGATAGATGTAAATATACTATTGTTTACAAACTGGTGTATCATTCTTTGTTTATTCCTTACTTTGCTGAACATGAGTCATGATGATGCTGTTACTTAGAAAAAGCAAACAATGATAATGATGAAAATGATGATGATGATGTGATGATGATGATGATGATGCTGATGCTGATGATGATGATGATGATAATGGTAATGATAATAACAATAATAATGATAATAAGAAGAATTGTATCAATAATATGAAAGTAATTATGATAAGAATATTGATAATAAGAACAACATTCGTAACAGTGATGATGATAATGAAAATAAGAACAATAACGATGATGATGATGATGATTATGATAATATTGATAATGAGAAGAACAAGAACCAAATAATAAAAGTGATATTGATGGTAATGAGAATAACAATGATAATGATACTGATGATAATAGTAGTAGTAGTAACTGTAATGCTAGTAATGATGATAATGATGATAATAGTAATAATAATGGTAATGAAAATTATGATAATGATAATGATAAAAAAGTAATGATGATATCAATAACAATGGTAATTATAACATAAATAACGATAATGATAATAACAGTGGTGATAATAAGCATGATAACGATAACAATAATGATAACAATAACAATGATGATAATAATATGATAATGATAATGGTAATAATGATGATAATCATAATAATTGTAATGATAGCTATGATAATGATGATAATGATAATGATTAAAATTATAACAAAAAATATGATATTGAAAATGATGAAGATGATGCTATAAACAATGATAATGACAGTAATGAAAACAAATATCATAATACTGATACTGACAATGATAATGATAAAATAATAATAATGATAATAAGATAGTAACAATTATGATAATAATGATAATAATAATAATAATAATGATAATAATAATAGTAATAATAATAATAATAATAATAAAATAATAATAATAATAATAATGATACTGACATTGATGATATTGATAATGACAATGATAGTAATGATTATAATGATAACTATAGTGTTGATAATGCTAATGATAACAATAATGATATTTATTATAATGACAAAACTAATAAGGATATTAACAGTACTGATAATAACAATGATGATAATGATAATAGTAAATCATGATCATAATACTAACAATGATCATTAATGATAATAACAATGATATTGATGATAATGATAATAGTAACGATAACAATGATAATAATGATAACAATAATAACAATAATAATGATGAGGATGATAATTATGATGATTGTTATAATAATAATGATAAAAAGAATGATGATAGTGATAATAACAACAACTATCATTATCAAGACGATAGCAATAAATGTGACAGTGATAATGTTAATAATAACAGTAATTATGATACTGGTGAAGATGATAACATTAATAATAAGTAATAATAACTATGATGATAATGACAATAGAAAATATATATTCATGCATACATATCTAAAAGTATGAAACTATATGTATAGTTTCATACTTTTCATACATACTCCCTCCCTCTCTCCTTCCACACACATATACCTGAAGCAGAAGAAGAAGAAAACGAGTTGCAACTCACCATAAACTCTTCTCTTTTCCACCGCCGAGGGACCTGTTCGCTAATCGGGCGGAAGTTATGGTGTGGCAATTCAAAATCGTTCCCTGTCTCGCCCGTAATCACACGCTGTGGCAATACTTAATGACGGTGTTTGTGTATCCACGAGTTTCATTTTGCGTGTGTGTGTGGGGGGGAGGAGG
Source organism: Penaeus japonicus (assembly GCF_977035675.1). NCBI lineage: Eukaryota > Metazoa > Arthropoda > Malacostraca > Decapoda > Penaeidae > Penaeus > Penaeus japonicus. The sequence goes on from NW_028234410.1 coordinate 29,512,696, forward strand.
TTGTTTGTGTGTGTGTGGGTGGGTATGTGTGTGTGTGTGTGTTTAACTCTTCTTAATTTGTGTTTTTTCTTCTCTTTTTTTTCTTTGTGTTTACGAATGATATTGCTTTAGAGGAGAAGCGAAATCTAAACATTTGTTATCTGT
>NW_028234410.1:29527839-29532839 GCF_977035675.1 Penaeus japonicus
CGCGCGGGGAGGGACTGCGGGAGGAAGTGAGGGGATGAGAGGGGGAAGAAAGAGAGAGAGGGGAGGAGGGAAAGAGAAAGAGATAATGAGAGAGGGAGCGTGCAGGGAGATATAGACAAACACAGAAGCAAATAGACAGAAAGACCGAGAATATTAAGAATGAGACAGCTAGGCTCAAAAGCAATTGCATTAAGAGACAAACACAGGTCCAAAAACACATAAAAAAGTCTAACAGTCAGTATATCACACACACTACTAGACAATCAGACAGAAAGACAAGCTACCAAACAGAAATACAAACAGACACAAAAACAAACTAACAGACAGAAAGCCAAGCTACCAAACAGAAGCACAAACAGACAGGGAAACGGAGAAACACAAATAACCCAAAGACCCTAAGACACCACGCCCACAAAGCAGAGGGCATCTCTTTGACCACATTCCCCTGTGTACTCAAGTCTCCTATTAATGCATCCCCCTGGGTTTGTTAACGGAAATTAAAGTAGGCCGAACCCCCAATATAGTCAGATGGCTCTTTATGCGTGTTATTAGTGCCGTCGGATATTGAATTTCATAGGCCTAATAATTTCGAATTTTTGTAATGGCCGTCCAACACCATGAACCCTCTGGTTAGTCAGGATCCAATGTCACCCTCCAGAAAATATGATATCCCCCCCCCTTTTTTTAATATGGGTATGTATATTTTTTTTACCTGAGGAGAGTCTGTTTGCTGATGTAATATTGTGGATAAAGTCGCTTATATATGATTATTGGGGATGGAGGGAGATAAAGCTTGAGATGGTGGATGGATTTCTGAAAAAGATGAGGAAGATAATGAAGAGTGAGAGAGAGAGAGAGAGAGAGAGAGAGAGAGAGAGAGAGAGAGAGAGAGAGAGAGAGAGAGAGAGAGAGAGAGAGAGAGAGAGAGAGAGAGAGAGAGAGAGAGAGAGAGAAAGAGAGGGGGAGCGGCAAATAATTTGAATAATTAAAGATAGAGAGAGTAAGCCCCAAATGAGTCAGACAACAATTCTTTTGTTGCATATTTTGGCTAAATTCAGTTTCCCTTACGCTGCCGTATCTTAATATATAAGGAATATATAGATCGTAATCCCTACCTGGTTAATCGAAACGGAAGGTTGAATACTCGTAAGCAAAAACACTACCAGTAATCAGTAATACCCAACAAAACAAAAACAAAAACAAAAAAACAACATTACTGATAAACGATAATATCAATATCAATAAAATGAATCAAAGATGCAATTCCTATCACATGCAATCATCCACCACGAAATAACCCTATAACTCACGAAGCGTCCAGTCTCTCATATTTATGAGGAACTTCAACTTTGACCTCATGAATCACCGTTCCATGAGATGCAGTTAACCCGCTAATCGCCATGCTATCTGTCTTCGGGTGCAATGCCATGGGACCTTTTCTTTAACAGCTTAAATGCGCCGTTGACAAGTCATTAGTCACAATTAGCTCGTTAGATGTGCGTGCTATGAATAATGAGGTCTCTTGCACATGCATTAGCTGTGTCTGTATTTGTTTGTTTATTACGTTACGGGAATCTACAATAATGGATATAGGATGTATGTTTTTTTTTTCTTTCTTTCTTTTTTTAGATGTTTAATTGTGATTTCACTGAACGGTGACTGTCAAGAGTTGGTGATATGTCAGCCATATATGTCCGCCATGTAAGATTACGTTCATGTGACAAAGGAAATATTGGGACAACTTAAGGCGTTAGACATTCCTTTCATAGAGTTATAAATGTTCTTTTTCTTCCGTCCAGAGAATATATTTCTTATGAATATTCTGCATCTAACGATATACATTACGTGCAAGTGGTTATGCAAATGCATTTAAATCAGGGTTTTACTACATTTTTTTCTTCTTTTAGCATGTGAATTTGAATATGATTTTTATTTTACGCTAGCAAATGAATTAAAAAATCATATTATTAACATTAATCATATCTCTGCGACGTACTTGTACAGACACAACACACATGCACACACACACACACACATACACACACACACACACACACACACACACACACATATATATATATATATATATATATATATATATATATATATATATATATAGAGAGAGAGAGAGAGAGAGAGAGAGGAGGAGAGAGAGAGAGAGAAGAGAGAGAGAGAGAGGAGAGAGAGAGAGAGAGAGGAGAGGGAGAGAGAGAGGAGAGAGAGAGAGAGAGAGAGAGAGAGAGAGAGAGAGAGAGAGAGAGAGAGAGAGAGAGAGAGAGAGAGAGAGAGAGAGAGAGAGAGAGAGAGAGAGAGAGAGAGAGAGAGAGAGAGAGAGAGATGTGTGTGTGTGTATGTACATGTGTATATATCTATCTATATATTTATCTATCCATTTATCTATATCTATATCTGTCTATCTATCTATCTATCTATATACATATATATATGTATATACATTTACATACATATGTATGTATATAATCCCCCAAGAAATAGGTCAAAAGCAGAAGGTGATAATCTAGTGTTCGCGTGTGAACAAAGTAACAAAAGCCACCGAATCATAATCAGATAATATGCAGAAAAACAAGACTCCCACCATTGTTCTTTAAGCTCATCGGAGTGTAGCGTTGTGTCTTTGTAAACCGAGGTCACACCGCACGTGGGGGTCGAGGGAGGTCACGTTACCAGGCGTATGGTCGACGGGGATTATTAGGTCATGGATGAGGTCAATCGATGTCAGCCGAGGGGACACCGAGGGTAATTCTCTGGGTGTCTAGGGATTAGGGTAAGGGGAGGGAGAGGGGGAGGGGGTAGAGACATCGGAGGGGAGAGATAGGAGGGGGGAGAGGGGGAGGGGGGATGAGAAAAGAGAAGGGGAAGAGGAAGGAGGAAGGAGAGGGGGAAAAAAGTGGATTAGGGAGAATGGAGGGAGAGAGGAAGAGGAGTGATATAAAAAAAAAAAATAAGTGGGAGGAGGCGAGAAGGTAGGGCACGGGAGGGAGATGAGGATAAAGGAGAGGGAGAGGAGTAAAGGGGAGTAAAAGGAGGGAAGGAGGGGGATTTTGGAGTGAGGTGGGGGTGAAGGGATAAGCAGGAGGGGGAGGAGGAGTAAGGGAGGAGGGAAGTAGGAGGGGGTGAAGGGATAAGCAGGAGGAAGGGAGGAGGGAAGTAGGAGGGGCTGTAAGAGGAGAAAGTTAATCCAGTGATGATATGTTTGTGCCGCATCTGTCTCCCTCCAGCTGCCTTCCCGATTTTACTTTGCTTCACATATAATCCTTCCCGTTTCCTTATCTCTATCCCTATCTCCTTATCTATATCCTCTTACTTAAACATTACCATACAAAAAACACAAGAAAAAAATAAAGAAATGAACAAAACCAAGAACTTCAACAACATTCTGCCATCATCCTAATCGATAAACAGACAGTCATGCTGAGGTCACTTAGGGTCACGTGAGGTCAGCGTATTGTTGGTGTTACGGTCATTAAGGGCAGTGTGATTCTTAATCCTCTAATCCACACAGAGTTAATTCGCTTATCGCTGACGTCAAACTAGGGATTGTTTTGATGTGTCATGATAAGCATCTCGTTGTCGAAGGGGTGGGGTAGGGGGTGGGTGGAGGGAGGGGGGTACTGGTGTGATTTTTGGTGGGATGATGTAATGTAATGGCTGTGGTATTACTTTTAATGATGTTTGTGGTGGGCTGTGATTGGCTAGGGTAATAGCTGGACATTTTTTTTTTTGGTTCGTGTATTTACCCTGAAGATGAATATATATATATATTGATTTATCGACCGATATACGTAAGCCTCAACTATATTCCCATGTCTAAGAAACAATTCCGGAAGATCTCATCTTGAATATATATTATTTTTACATTATCAAAAACCGTCAGAATCTAGCTCGCCTGTTCGTGTTGCGCTATTGTGTGACTATCAAAAGCCAGAAGGAAATTCTCATGCAATACCCTTTGCATCCTACCATCTCCAATTTGCAAACCTAGGATACACGTGCCATGTTGCAACAAGTTCGCAGGTCACGTCCAGACAGAGCCAGGTGGGCGATGTTGCAAGTGCAGTTAGTGGTCATTGCAAATGGCTTCAAGTTGCACACAGATGTGCAAAATCATTATTTTAAAGTGTGCGTATACACACACATATATGTATATATACAGAGAGAGAGAGAGAGAGAGATAGAGAGAGATTCGTTCCTTCTAATTATGCTTTTGTCTTAGTCTCTCTCTGTCTCTCTCTGTCACACACACACACACACTTTCACTCATTACGCCTTTTCATCTAAACTAACACACAAAAATATCACCATCAAGAGACCTGACAATGACACCCGACTGGTGGCTATGAAACCCATCCACCAGGAACAAATGCCACTTCATTCTCCTGCAATCGGCATTCGTCCGCCCTGCATGCCGTCATTTTTTCAATCGTTACCTCAGGCCCAACGGTTAATAATCAGTCTCATATCTCCATAATGAGTGAATTAAAAAGATGGATTAAATTTTATGCTGCAAGATCAAAGCGGTCCGGGTCTGGTGGATGAAAGTGGAGTGTCCATTTTTCCATCCTATGTGAATGTTGTGGAATGAAATCTACTTCCTTTTTTTTTCATTTTGGTTGAAAATATTCGGTATGTATAGCAGCGAGCAAAGCGTGTTTTTTTTTTCTTTTCTGTGATTAATATAATGACATATATGAAATAAAATGCTGATATGATTTGTTAACGTTTGTTAACAATTAGATCTAGGGAGTTATCTAAAATAATTGTAAATACACTTATATATGAAAAAACATATATGTATACATATATATGTATATATATATATATATATATATATATATATATATATATATATATATATATATATATATATATATAGATAGAGAGAGAGAGAGAGAGAGAGAGAGAGAGAGAGAGAGAGAGAGAGAGAGAGAGAGAGAGAGAGAGAGAGAGAGAGAGAGAGATGCACAGACACACACCTATAT
>NW_028234410.1:29561661-29564161 GCF_977035675.1 Penaeus japonicus
TCGGACGGCGGGCACGTGCACACTGGCGAGAGGGAGCACGTACGTCGTATACATAATACGCACAGACGAGTGGGAGTTCGTACAAAAACAGGCACATTAATGCATCCACACATTGGCTCGTATGCACGTACATACGTAAGCTTAAACAATACATACACAAATATACACAAGTGATAGAGCTTGCATACTCACAGTCACACACACTTTCCCGATAGATTATAAGTGCAATGGCATTGAAATATGCTCACGGGTTCATCTAAAGGCAATTATGAAAAACAAATATGAACATCTACACATGGGTATACGTCATAAAGCGTTGACAATATCATGCATGCAGCTCTTGTTTACTAAATACATTTTTTTCTCTCCTCTGTCTTCTTCCCCATTTCATTATAATCTTTTTCTTCCTTATAGAAAACTTCAGCATTTATGTAGAAACTTCATTTTGTTGATTAGAAGAATTATATCATCATCATTATCATCATTATTATCATTATCACCACCATCATCATCATCATATATATGTATATGTATATACACACACACACACACACACATATATATATATAATATATATATTATATATATATATATATACTATATAATATATATATATAATATATATATATATATATATATATGTATGTATGTATATAGTATATATATATAAGATATATATCATATATAATTCATATTAATACTTATATATATATATATATAGAATATATATATATATAGGTAATATATATATAGTAGATAGTATATATATATATATATATATATATATTTATACATATACATCCATTTATATATATCTATATATATATATATATATATATATTATATATATATATATTATATATAACATATATATGATATATGAATATATATAAATATAATATTTTATATGCATATATATATAGTATACATATATACATATTATACATATATGTTATATGTATATATATATATATATATATATATATATATAGATATATAATATATATAGTTTATCGGATAGTGATAGGTGAGGGGGGGGGGTGGGGGGGAAATATATATGTGTGTTTGTTGTGGTGTGTGTGGGTGTAGTGTGAGTGTTCGTGGTGATGTGAGTGTGTGATAAAAGGCAATATCGGTGGGGTGTTGTGGTATGTATGGAGGTATGTGTTACATATATCATGGGTGGTGGTTTTTATACACACACACTTCACAATATCAAGTATATATATATATCATATAATTTGATATATATAATATATATTATATATATCGATATATAAATAATATATATATAGTATATAAATTCACATATATATATATATATATATATAAGATAGTTATATATTATATAATATATATAATATATGTATATATATAGATCTATGTATGATGTATTATGATATACTATATATAGAATATATATATATAAATATAGAATAATAATATCATATATAATATATATATAATATATATATATAACATTTATATACATACATATATATATATATATATATATATATAGTTATATATAATAATATATACATATGCATGTATAACTATATACTATTATATATATAAGTATATATATATATAACTAAATATATATACATATATATATATATATATATATATATATATATATATATCTATATATATAAATATATATTATAAACGCAGCCAGTTGTTATTGTTTTCTTTTTTTTTTTTCTTTTTTCATGCGCGTATGCAAAGGTGGATCAAGACCGTTTTGCTATATATATGTTAATAAACATAATTACAAGTGTTTGCATTCATGCTTTTCTAATATATGTTTTTAATTGTTACCCTCCTCCTCTCTGATGATCCTCCGCCTTTACACAATATCCTCCTATTCCCTCCTTATTTACTTAATTAACAACAATAAACTTTATACCTAGGGGGCGCCCCCCCCCCCCCCCCCCTCGCCCTCTTACGCCAGACCGCTCCTCCAAAATTCTCCCAGCTTCTCCAACACTCTTTCACATTTGTCTCTCTTCCCTCCCTTTTTTTTCCTCTCCCTCTCTCACTCTCACCCCCCCCCCTCCCCCATTCCTGAGAACGCTAAGCTCCCCGACCCTTCTTTTCCCACCGATATTCCTCCCTCGTCTCCCTCTCCCTTGCTCGCTATCTCTCCCTCTCACCCTCCTTTCCCTCCCCTCTCTTCCTCCCTTTCTCCCTTAGCAATAATCCTCCCCCCCCCCCCCCTTCTCCAACCCCCCCAGCTTAACGCGCGAGTTTACCCAAGGTCGAGTCAATTTGGTCACTAGCTAACACAATGGGGGCCTGTGTTTCCGCAGTTGGGGGCGATCTTCCGCTCTCTCTCTCTCTCTCTCTCTCTCTGTCTTTATCTCTCTCTCTCTCTCTCTCTCTCCTCTCCTACCCTTACTCTCTCATCTCTCCTCTTCTCTTCTCCTCTCTCTCGGCTCTCTGTTCTCACTCCTCTCTCTTCTCTCTCTCTCCCCTCTTTCTCTCTCTCTCCTCA
>NW_028234410.1:29614161-29616661 GCF_977035675.1 Penaeus japonicus
GTATTTATCTATTTCTCTATCTATCTTTCTCTGTCTACCTATGTTCTGTATCCTCCCTTCGTCTTTGATGTTACTTATCTTCGTTTCTTCACTTGTAACCAATAAATGTTATATACATATATATAATGTGACCACAATCCCAAGTGTCGAGTTCCATTGTCAAATAACTTACACTTTATTTTGCATTCCTTCCTCTGTTAGTCTCTTTCTCTGTATGCATGTTTGTTTGTATCTCTTACGGCTCTCCATCTTTTATTCTCTTATCTTTTTTTTTAATCTTCACTATCTTTTTTAATCTGCATCACTCTTTCACTTTCTGTTCTGTCCGAATGGCCTTCTGATTGTCCGTTTATATGTATGTGTGTGTGTGTGCGTATGTGTGTGTGTGTGTGTTTATGTATGTGTGTGCGTGTGTCTCTATAACTGAGAGCATTCACTACCATTTTTTCTTCATTTTATCTATTATCTTTTTTTCACAATGTAGATTAGAAAATCTACGAAAACGTCGAGGCTGTGTCCTTTCCTGTCTATCCAACAGTCTTTCAGTCTGTCATTCTGTCAGTCGGGCTGTCGATGGAATGGCGATCCGGGTTATAACAGGTGGGGCAAATTCCATGGAAATCACACAGTTCTCCGTGCCCTTCCAAAGGGACGTTGAGGCGAGGACCAGTGAATGGGAAAGAGAGAGAGGAAGAGAGAGGTCCGACGAAGTGAGAGAGAGATACAGGAAGAGATAAAGATAAAGACATACACACACATACACACACATACACACACACACACACACACACACACACACACACACACACACACACACACACACACACACACACACACACACATATATATATATTATATATATATATATATATATATATATTATATAATATGTATATTATATATATTATATATATATATATGTATGTATATATATATATATTGTGCATATATATATATATATATATATATATATATATATATATATATATATATATATATATATATATATATATATACATGCATACATATATATACATATATATATACAAAAATCTTAGAATTAAAAAATAAAGCAAATTCGTTATGACAATGAACATAAGAGTAAATTATACACCCTATAATACAAGGTGTAAAGCTACCCCATACACTTTCAGTTATGAAGCAAATTCCTAACAACATGAAATATCAACTTAATTAATAAAAAAAAAGTTGATGATCGGGATGAAAAGCGAACGAGAATCTGATAAAGTCGTTACAAAGAATCCTTAGAAATCTTTTTAAGTCGTTTTACGGAGGTGTGATACAGAGGTTGAAAGGGGAGAGGAAGTTTCGTAAAGATGATATTAAAGGACTTGAACACGAGCGCTGGATTATATCACGATTAAATTAAAGTTAATCCCAGGCAGGAGAGGTCTTCTGAGATATTGAAAATTTTTTTTTTTTTTTTTTTTTTTTTTTTTTTGGAGGGGGGGAGGGGTGTTGGAAGGATGAAGATGGGAAGCTGGGATGGGGGGGAGGGGGACAGGGAGGATTATGTGAGGGAGAAAAGGGATGTGAGGGGGAGGGGAAGGGAGGGGTTAGGGAGGATGAGGGCGCCGAGAGGGAGAGAGACGAGGGAGTAGGGGGGAGGGGTAAGAGGAGGGGGGACGGAGGGAATTAGGGAGGAAGCGCGCGAAGAGTAGGATGGGGAGGATTAGGGGGAGGGGGGGGGAGGGGACGGTTATGAGGGAGTAGGATGGGGAGGAAAGACGGGGGGTGGGGAGGAGAAGGAGGAGCGACGAAGAAAGAGGTAGACGGAAAGGAGGAAGGGTGGGGAGTGATGGAGAGAATTGAGAAGGAGGTAAGACTAAGATGAGGAGGAAGAGAAGGATGAAAATGAAGATGGGGGAGAGAGGGGAGAAAGAGGAGGAGGGTAGGAGGTAGAGAACGACGGATATTGATGAGGGAGGTAAGGGAGGAAAAGGAGGAAGGGCGGGGAAAAGGAGGAGGAGGAGAAGAAGGAAGAAAGGGCAAAGAGAAGAGAATATAGGAGAGGAATAGGAATAAAGAATGAGAAAATAAATCAAGAGAAGGAGAAGGGAAAAAAAGAAGGAAAAAGAATAGAGGAAAAAAAATAAGAAGAGGAGCCAGAGAAAGAGAGAGAGAGAGCGGGAGAGAAAGGTGGTGGTGGGGGGGGAGAGGAAATGGGTGGGAAAGGGGAGGTTTAGAGGAAGGAAAAGCCATCTGGTGAATGACTGACCGTCTTTGTGGGCTTTCCTCCGTGCCAGTCATGCACAAACTCGACCCATTTTCATCGCCATAACGTTATGAACAGTCCGTGGCCGCGAAGGGAAGGGAATTCCTCGAATTGGCGACACGAGAGCGGCAGTTCCGGCGTGCGGTTCGGCGGCGATGTGTTCGCTCTGAATGCATTAAATGTACCATGATAATCAAGTGGCTACATTTGTGTGTTTGCGTGCACATAAACACACACACGTGAACACACTTGTACACATATGCA
>NW_028234410.1:29624161-29631661 GCF_977035675.1 Penaeus japonicus
AGGAGGAAGAACTAAAGATGAAACAAACAGACGCTCGTATAGAATGAATGAAGGAGGGCGGTAGGGGAGGGGGGGAGGCTAAGAGAGAATCCACCCAGTATAAGAGAGAGAGAGGGAGAGAGATTTAAAAAAAGAAGAGAGAAGAGCACAGAAAAAGACGCCAAGACATCAAAAGGGAGACTTACGCCCTTGGCAAACACAGTAGGCCTAAGCAAACAGAAACGTCCGAATCCGTGTGAACGCCGGGCCTACGCTGTGCCAATCCCATTATGACCGAACGACTTGCGCGAACAATAGAGGCTAATCAAGAGCCGCTTGTCGTTCAAAAGAGGACCCGAAAAAAATGGAGGGGCGGGGATTAAAGTATATAAGTCCCGATAATTTACATGTAATCACTACTACGCCGGGTTCCTTTGTGCGGCGGAATAGGCGAATAAATGCTGGTTTAACCCTGGACTAACTTGTTAATCAGCATTGGTCGTTAAGCTATCCATGCGTCTAATCCTAACGTTTCCCAACTGTGCTAGGTCGGTGAAAACGTTTCCTGGCTGTAAACAAGCTGAGGCTCTTTCACGATATCACACTTGGGAGAACCCTTTCAGGAACTTGCAGTCCCTTTTTGGACAGTTGTCTTCTTCTTCTTGTTCTTATTTTGTTGTTTTTGTTGTTAGTGCCCTTTTCTTGAAGATGATGAATAATGGAAGCTTCATTGTTTCTTCATTTTTAATCGCGGAACTTTTTTTTTTTTTTGTGTATTCTTTTGTGTTATAAGTCTTACGCCTTTTCCTTTTATCGCATAACTGCACAGTCACTAGTATCTGTAATAGATCTCATAGAGTAAATGCGATTTACTCTCTATCTGATCGAAATTATTTATATCTTTATTTTTCGTCCTCGCTTCACTCGCTTCCATTTCATATTCTTTTATATCTTCTTCATCTTAAAAAAAAAAAAAAAAAAAAAAAAACGAGACTCAAGAGAGGATCTCTTACCACTCTCCTGATCACAATGTTCAAAGACAATATGCGTACCTTTTCCCTTCCCTTTCATTTTATTTTTTTCAATATCGTTGTTGCAGTGGTATCCCTTCTCTTACGGAATGAAAAGCCCACTACCCTTGTCAAAATTACCCCCCCAAAATACGTCAAAGTACTTCGAATCTTTTTTTTTAAAGTAGTTACATAAGCATAAAAATAAACGTTATTTAAAGGGACCATCATTCATGTTCACGAACATTATCCACAACAACGGATCGAAAAGGAGCATCACACTGATGGAAGGAAGGAGACACAGGGGATACAGGTAGGGGGGGTGGGGGATGGGGGGTACGGTAGGGGGTCGAGGGGTTGTGGGGGATAAAGATGGAGTTTCTTCGGCTGGGGAGATGCCAGGGATGCTATCGGCGGAGATGGAAACAAGGGGAAAAGGAGGTAGTGGGGAGTGGGGGAGGGGGGGGGTGAGTTACGAAGGTAGCGATTGGAGGGGAGTGAGGATAAGAGAGAGAGAGAGAGAGAGAGAGAGCACAGAATCAAGAAGGTGGGAGGAAATGAGACATAGAAAAAATGGTAGAAAAGGCAAGTGAAAAGATAAGTAAAAAAATAAAGCCAAAGAAAGAGAAGATAAGAGAGAACAAGAATAGGAGATAGGAAGTTAGGGTGTAAAATAAAGAAAAACAAATATGGAGAGATAAAGAAAGAAAGAGAGAGAGAAAGAAAGAAAAAAAAGGGAGGAATTAAAAGAAGTGAGAGATTAAGAGACGGGAGAGGGAAGAGAGAATGTAAAGTAGAGAAAGAAAGATGGAGAATAGAAGAGAGGAAGATGAGCGGGGACGGATGAGGTTGTCAGAGAGTTTGTCGGAGAGGGAAGTTGATAGAGTGAAGGAAGCTTGAAAGAGGGTAAGATGAAGAGAGGAGAGATGTGATGATGAGAGATGAAGAGAGTGCAGAGGGAGAGAGAGAATAGAGAGAGAGAGAGAGAGTGTGAGATTGCGGAGTAAGGAGGAGAGAGATTCGAGAGAGAGATGAGAGTTTGAGATGAGTGAGGATCTAGAGAGGAGAGGAACGACTGAGATATGAGGAAGGAGTATTTGATGGAGTGGGAGGTAGGAGAGGGATGAGTGGTGAGTTGGGAAAAGGAAGAGGGAGGAGTTGGAGGGTGAGCGGATATTTTAAGGAGGGAGATGGAGGGAGGGGCCGGGAGGAAGGAGGAGGGGGGGCGTAAGGGAGGGAGGGAGGGAGAGAGGGGGAGAGAGAGGAAGGGAGAAAGAGAAGGATAAGCTAGATTCGCGTGGTAGGCTGCTTCGCCAGGCTTATATGCTCTGAGGCGAGAGCGCCTGTGTCAGTGAGTGCTGACTTGTGAGATGTGCCAAAAGCGTTGACTTGATCTGAGCTTGGTCCTGAGACTCTGCCGTGGATGCCCGCCATAGCCGGGATGAATCAGCGACAGCGGGGAAACACACGGGTTAGACGCGGCTCGGATCTGTCGGACCACTGGGACGTGGGCTGTACAAACCAGACGGCTGGAAGAGGAGATGAGAGAGAGGAGAGAGAGAGAAGAGAAGAGGATGAGACAGACTGAGACAGATGAGAGAGAGAGAGAATGATGTTTGAGGAGAGAGAGAGATTGTGAGATTATTTGAGACTTTGACTAGTTTGTGGACAAAGTGAGAGAGAGATAGTTAGAGTTAGAGAGAGTAGCACATAAGGCGCTTATGACAAACTAAAATATTAAGAAGTGAGTTGGGTAAAGGGGATGTGAGAGATCGACATGAATCCAGACAATATGAGTAGACAGGACACACCACAAGCAAGACAAAACAAGAACACGATAGACTGACGCAAGATAGAAAAGGGCAAATTCATAGATGAGACTCGGAGTAGAAGCGAGAGAGAGGGGGGGGGTGGGGAGGGAAAGAGGAGGATGGAGGGAGTGACGCAAGACTAAAGATGAAACAAACAGACGTCGTATAGAATGAATGAATGGAGGGGGTGGGGTTTGTAGGTTTGGGGGGGCTAAGAGAGAAATCCGCCCTAGTAGTATAAAGAAATGAATAAAAGAAAGAACTGTAAGAGATGTCGAGAGGGGGGGGAGATTTTAAAAAAAGAGATGATGAAGAGCACCAGATAAAGACCGCCAAGACATTCAGGAAAGTGGGAGACTTACGCCCTCGTGCAAACACATGGGCCTAAGCAAACAGAAACGTTCCGAATCCGTGTGAACGCCGGCCTAGCTGTGCCAATCGCCATTTATGACCCGATACGATCTTTGCTTAGTCCCGAAAAATAGAGGCATAATGCGAATGACGCCGCACGTTGTCGTTCAAAAGAGGACGAAGAAAAAAATGGAGGGGCGGGGATTAAAGTATAATAAGTCCTATAATTTACATGCTTAAATCACTACTACGCCGGGTTCCTTTGTGCGGCGGAGTTGTGTATAGTGCGTGATATAAATGGTGTGTTTAACCTGTGGACTAAACTTTGTAATCTTAGCAGTTGGTCGTTAAGCTATCGCGCATTTGCGTCTTCGCTAATCCTAACGTTTCCCAACTGTGCTAGGTCGGTGAAAACGTTTCCTGGCTGTAAACAAGCTGAGGCTCTTTCACGATATCACACTTGGAGGAACCCTTTCAGGAACTTTCAGTCCCTTTTTGGACAGTTGTCTTCTTCTTATTATTATTATTTTGCTGTTTTTGTTGTTAGTGCCCTTTTCTTGAAGATGATGAATAATGGAAGCTTCATTGTTTCTAATTTTTGAATCGCAGGAACTTTTTGTTGTTTTTTTTGTGTATTTCTTATTGTGTTTAAAAGTCTTACGGCCTATTTCCTTTTATCGCATAACTGCACAGACACTGAGATATCTGTAATAGACATCTCAATAGAGTAAATGCGATTTACTACTCTATCTGAATCGAAAATTATTTATATCTTTATTTTTCGTACCTCGCTTTCACTTCGCTTCCATTTCATATTTTTTTATATTTTTTTCATCTTAAAAGACAAAAAAAAAAAAAAAAAAAAAAAAAAAAAAGATCCCGAGACTCAAGAGAGGATCTCTTACCACTCTCCTGATCAAAAATGTTCAAAGTCCAATATGCGTACCTTTTCCCTTCCCTTTCATTTTATTTTTTTCAATATCCCTGTTGCAGTGGTATCCTTTCTCTTACGAAATGAAAAGCCCACTACCCTTGTCAAAATTACCCACCCCAAAATACGTCAAAGTACTCCGAATCTTTTTTTTTTTTTTTTTTTAAGTAGTTTTATAAACATAAAAATAAACGTTATTTAACGGAACCACCATTCATGTTCACGAACATTATCCACAACAACGGATTGAAAAGGAGCATCACACTGATGGAAGGAAGGAGACACAGGGGATACAGGTAGGGGGGGTGGGGGTTGGGGATGGGGGGGTACGGTAGGGGGTCGAGGGGGATGTGGGGGATAAAGATGGAGTTTCTTCGGCTGGGGAGATGCCAGGGATGCTATCGGCGGAGATGGAAACAAGGGGAAAAGGAGGTAGTGGGGAGTGTTGGGGGGGGGGGTGAGTTACGAAGGTAGCGATTGGAAGGGGGTGAGGATAAGAGAGAGAGAGAGAGAGAGAGAGAGCACAGAATCAAGATGGTGGGAGGGAATGAGACATAGAAAAAAAGGTAGAAAAGGCAAGTGAAAAGATAAGTAACTATAAAGCCAAAGAAAGAGGATATAAGAGAGAACGAGAGTAGGAGATAGGGAGTTCGGGTGTAAAATAAAGAAAAACAAACATGGAGAGATAAAGAAAGAGAGAGAGAAAAAAAAAGAAAGAAAAAAAAAGAAATCAAGAGTGGTCATTGGGTAGAACAGCAGAAAGAAAGAAAGACCGAGAGAAAGAGAGACAGAACGAGAAAAAGAAGGCTCGCTAAAGGAGGGAGGGGGGGAAGGGAGAGGGAAGTAAACGATTGAGCAATGGATGGGGGGGGGAGGTTGGGTGTGTGTTGGGTGATGAGGGGAGGTAATCACGAACGGGTGGGCATGCGTGTAAGGGGGGTAAGTGGGGGGAGGGAAGACGAAGAGAGAAAGAGGGGAAAGAAGGGGAGACAACCAGAAAAGGGTGTCTCTTTTCTACTTCCCTACCTTGTATCTTCACTCACTCCCCTTCCCCCCACCCTACTACTCCCCCACCGCCCTCCCTCCCCCCCCCCCTCCCCCCACACCCATCCCCCCCCCCCCTCCTCCCCTCTCCACATGACACCCCCCCCTCCCCCCCCCCCCTCCCCCTCCCCTTTCCCCCCCCCCCCCCCCTCCCCTTCCCCCCCCCCCCCCCCCCCCCCCCCCCCCCCCCCCCCCCCCCCCCCCCCCCCCCCCCCCCCCCCCCCCCCCCCCCCCCCCCCCCCCCTCCCCCCCCCCCCCCCCCCCCCCCCCCCCCCCCCCTCCTCCTCCCCCCCCCCTCCCCCCCCCTC
Source organism: Penaeus japonicus (assembly GCF_977035675.1). Taxonomy (NCBI): domain Eukaryota; kingdom Metazoa; phylum Arthropoda; class Malacostraca; order Decapoda; family Penaeidae; genus Penaeus; species Penaeus japonicus. The sequence continues at coordinate 29,629,596 of NW_028234410.1, forward strand.
CCCCCCCCCCCCCCCCCCCCCCCTCCCCCCCCCCCCCCCCCCCCCCCCTCCCCCCCCCCACTCACACCATCCCCCCCGGATGAAGTCACATAGAATTCGCGCGGACGTCGCCGCTGGGCTTCGGCTTCTATGTTGGGGAGGCTGGGGGAGGGTTGTGGGGGGGCATACATACATTACTTCTCCATCCAAATTTGGTCGTGGGGGGATAGGAGTGAGGGGGATGGGGGGTCACGCCATGGCGGCGGTGGGGGCTTCAGCTCCGGGGGGCTGACGTGGCAGACGGGGCACGTCCGCTCAGAGCGCGAGCAGGGCGTGGTCAGAGGGGGTCCTCCCCCATTGCGCCTTTGTTCATGCTCGTTCCGATACATTTGTCGCACGAGCCTAGACCAAGGGGGAGAGGGACCGGCCAGAGGGAGTGAGTGTGAATGAGAGAGCGAGAGAGTGTTGATTGCGTGAGAGAAGAGAGAGAGAAAAGAGATGAGATACGTAGCGAGGAGAGAGGAGAAGAAGAGAGAGAGAGAGAGAGACTGTGAGATGACAGGATGTGGATGTTAGATGGAGAGAGAGAGAGAGGAGAGAGAGATGGAGTGATGAGATGCTCGATGAATGAGCTTGTGGTAGGGGGGGACGTGAAATGGAAATGGGAGGGAGAAAAAGAGAGCGCAAAGAAAGCGTTGCAGTAGTGAGGGGAAAAGAGAAAAGCGTGACAGGAGAGGAGAGAGAGAGAGAGAGAGAGAGAGAGAGGAGAGGAGAGAGAGAGAGAGACTGAAAGAGCCAGGAAAGAGAGAGAGAGAGAGAAAGAAAGAGAGAGAGAGAGAAAAAAAAGAAAAAAAGAAAAAAAAATAATAAGTTCCTCCCCATTTTTTTTTATGCGGTATGTACAGTGCATACAAAACACAGTTATTTAGTATTCCCCACATTGCTCGAATATTCTTTTGAAAATTTCGGCCTACCTTGAAGAAGAGAACAATCATGAATAAATAACACGGCATCAAAAGAAAAGAAAAAAACAAAAAAGAAAAAAAAGAACCTCAAACCACAACAAAAAAGAATCTTCAGGGAAGCTTAGTTATTAGAGAAATTATAAAAAAAGGAACAAAATTAAGCTGTTAATGAGGCGATGTTTGAAGGCGTATGGAAGGGCTCAGGATTTTTTCGTTGTTGTTGTAGATGTTATTATCATATTATTGTCATTATCATCACCATTACTAATATTGCTACTATGATAATTTTCATTATCATTGCTATAATTATCGTTATCATTACTATCGTCACCTTTGTTGTGATAATCATTATTATCGCTATTACCATTATCATTGTTGCTGTAATTATCATTATCATTATCATTTTATCATAATTTTCCTTATCATTATCATAATCATCATTATTCTGATTATCATAATTATTATTACCTTTATTGTTATTATAATCATCCCTAATATTATCACCATCACCATTATTACTGTGGTTATTTCTATTATAATCATTTTATTTTCGTAATCTTCATCACCATCATCATTATCATTGTTATCACTGTTAAATCATCACTGTAATTGTTATTGTTATCATCATCATCAATATTATTTCAATCTACCATTCCCATCATTATCATCCTCATCAACACCACATTCATCACATTCAACATCGCCATTGTGACAACCAATAGAGCTACATTGCAACAACAACTACAGCTGCAATGAGAGTAAAAACAATAACACCGGTAATGGTAATTTTGGCCCTAAAGTAGAACGCAATCTGTTAATATCAATATGCAAATGCAATGGCCATTCACATATGGTCCTTTGCTCTTTGATCATTAAGCCACTGGTTTAGCCGCACATTGCATGTTGATGAAGCGATTCAGTGACCGAGTAGCCTTCGGTTTTGTTGGTTGAAGGGAGGAGTAGGAGCGAGAGAGAGAGAGAGAGAGAGAGAGAGAGAGAGAGAGAGAGAGAGAGAGAGAGAGAGAGAGAGAGAGAGAGAGAGAGAGAGAGAGAGAGAGAGAGAGAGAGAGAGAGAGAGAGAGAAAGAGTGAGAGAGTGAGAGGGAGTGAGTGAGAGAGAGAG
>NW_028234410.1:29674161-29676661 GCF_977035675.1 Penaeus japonicus
ATATATATATATGTATAATGTTGTGTGATGTGTAATTATGATATGTATGTATGTAGTACATATATATATGATATATATAATGCTAGGAGATTCTATTCTGGGGGTATGCTAGATAAATGTGAGACTAGGATAAGAGACGGATATATATTGAACTATATATTTCTATATATATATATATATATTGCTAATAAATATATATTGTTGGTATATATATATATGAAAGTATGGATCTTATATACATATATATATAATTGTGTATATATATATAATTAGGAGAGAGATCTATATAGAGGGTATATATATATATGTATATCAACTTATCGATATATATATATGATGCTAGTAACATATATATATAGAGGTGGGAGTGCAGAGAGAGGGGATAGTCTAGGTAATAAGGTAGTATATAATATATATAGAAATATGGAAACTATATAATAATATATACCGTATATATATATGATATATATATATAATATACGTATAGCTATAGTATATATGTATGTATGTATATACATATCATACATTGATAGTATATAATATAGTAATATATATATATATATATATATATATAATAAGGGTGCGGGTATTGTGTATGAGATATATATGTATATCTATATATATATAGTGCAATAATACGTCCTTCTATATATATATATAAATATATATATATATATATATATATAGATATATGTATAATGTATGTAAGATATACATACATATATATTTATATATATATATATATATATATATATATATATTATATATATTATATATATAATATATTAAAATATGATTTGTGGGGGGTTGGGGGGGGGTTGTGTGTAATGTGTGTGTGGGGGGGGGGGGGGGGGGGGTTGTATACGTACATTTAGAACACTTGTGTACGTGAGAAAGAGTGTGTGTGTGTGTGATTGTGTACGTACATTTAGTACACTGGTCATGTGAGAGAGCGTGTATTTGTTTCCGTGTGCGCGTAAACACAAATACAATCATAAGTGTGTGTGTGTGTGTGTGTGTGTGTATATGTGTGTGTGTGTGTGTGTGTGCGTGTGTGTGTGTGTGTGTGTGTGTGTGTGTGTGTGTGTGTGTGTGTGTGTGTGTTTGCCTGTGTGTGTATAAATACAAATACGCACACTGGTGTTTGAACATATCTGCTATATGTGAATAGGAGCCTTCACTGTTGTAATGAATACTATGTTTATTTTGCAAGCTGTCCAGAATAGCCAACATCAGTGCTACATCAGAATGTTATCTCCAAAACGTTTGCAAAATAAACAAGATGTTCATCACAGCAGTGGTATTGCTTTTCCGAGCAGCGAACAGATTTCCACGGGACATATAGGTCACAGATTTGTGAATTGTGTGTGTGTATTTCTATAATGTATATATTTATAACAATTATATATAATATATCATATATATATATATATATATGTTAAATATATATATATATATATATATTAATATCATATATATATGGTTACATATATATATATATATATTCAAGTATATATATATATATATATATATATATATATATATATATTGCAGCTCATATATGTCTATATATATATATATATATATATATATGTATATATATATATATATATATATATATATATATATATATATATATATTCATATATAACCACACACACACACACACACACACACACACACAACACACACATACAACACACACACACACTCCAACCATAAACCGGCGACTAACTAATTTTACACTGTAATCCCTTCACGAAATAATGCATTCTGACCAAATTACCGTGTTAGTGGGTTGTCGGAGATGAAAAGGGAGGGAGGAGGGAGGGAAAAAGAGGGTAAATGGGAAGGGAGGGAGGAGAGGGAGGAGAGGGAGGGGGGAGAGAGGGAGGAGAGGGAGGGGGAGGGGGGGGACGTAGAGTAGGCAGAGACCAATGGAGGGTTAAGTGTGGTTAGGGGTGGAAAAAATGGCCTTATTTTTTGCTGGTTGCTGTAGAGGAAGGCTGTGGTTTGTATGTGATTCTTGGCTATATGGATGGTTGGAAGGTTGGAAAAATAACTCGCATAATGGGACACCCTGGTTTACCTGTGATATTATGCCAGTCTGTGTCTGTGTTTGTTTCTGTATATGTGTGCGTATGTGTTCGTATGCGTGTACGTGAACCTATGAATAATGAATGCAAGTGAAATGCCAACATCAAAAGGATAGGAACATGAAAATGCATTGTGTTAAAACTAGCATTAAGTGAGGAGAACAGCACGCGGGTAGAACAGAGGGCACAGAGAGGTGTGGATAAGGGAAGAGGATACAAAAGAAGTGAAGGGTTTAGAGATGCAAAGGCGAGGGGGTAAGTGAGAGATGTAAAAACAACAAATGTACGAAATACGGTGTAGTATATATTAAGAAAGGGAGTACATGAGGGTAGATGATAACAGAAGAGAAGTAAAAACGGTTATGATGAAGTTCTTGCTTAACAGAGAGTGAGATTTGGTGGTA
>NW_028234410.1:29723552-29728552 GCF_977035675.1 Penaeus japonicus
GTAGGCCTAGAAATATGAATAAGGCCTCGACCGCTGCTCACAAAAAGCGAACCTTATATCTCAGCAAAACGTAGCCTGAGTTTTAATATCCATCTGAGAAAGCAGGATTCTAAGTTTGGATATTGTTTGAATACTCTTTTGATAATATATATGTATATATATGTATATTTATATATATATATATATATATATATATTTATATTATATGTAGAATATACTTTAGACATATTTACATTATATTACATATATATACAATACATATATTACATTCATATAATATATATATCAATATATATATCTAATATTATATATATACTTTATACATATATATATATATATATAAATATATATATATATATATATATATAATATATATATGTGTGTGTGTGTGTGTGTGTGTGTGTGTGTGTGTGTGTGTGTGTGTGTGTGTGTGTTCGTGTGTGTGTCTGTGTGTGTGTGTGTGTGTGTGTGTGTGTGTGTGTGTGTGTGTATCAATTCAATTCATCCTGGTAAAATCGGTCTTTGTATATTTTTATGTTACATAGAATGCTTATTTTCTTATACACATCATTCCATGCAAACATGTAGGATGTACAATTTTCTCAAATATCCACTAAATACAGACACTGCAGAAGAAAGCTAAGGAGCAATGATATACGTAACACATTAACAGTTCTCCGTACTTATCTTTGTCTTTTGATAATACAACCAGAAAATATTTTACTCAATAGAAAAAAAATATAAAAATTCAGTTGGTGTTGCATATGGGCCATCATGCAAATAATTAAAATCAATCTATTTGAACACTTCACTGTTAAGGTGATTGGACCCGTGCAACTGAGTGCTGAAAACTGACCTTGATGTGGCTTATTTAAGACTGTTCAGCCTATATACTTCCAAATGTCTGTTGTAAAATCAGAAAGTAATACAAATTGAATGATAATAACAGTAATTATATATAATGGTAAAGAGACGTTAATGATAGTAGGAATTGGTGGTGAAAGCATATTTGTATTTGTGTATTTGTGAATATGAGCGTGTGAGTGTGTGTGTTCTTGCGTGTTAATGTTTCTTTTTCAAGAACCTTTGCCTCTGAAATACAGTATCAATGAAAGTTAAACGGGTATTTTTGTATCTTATTCTGCATCTCCGAATTGAGAACGACTACAGGATATACAGTGCAATTCCTTTGCTGTTGAATAACTGAACCAATTAAGACATCTGGAAAATCTTGGCCACTGAGGCCCACTCTCACGTCCTTTTTTTTTTTTTTTTTTTTTTTTTTTAACTGGAAATAGTTGTCTGGTAACTTCATATATCCCACTCTACTTTCTTGACTTGTTTTTTTTCTTTCTTTCTTTCTTTCTCCATTTCTCCATTTCCGCTCCCGCTCTATGCGCAATCTTACAATTATTCGACTCGAACCTTCTCAATCTTCCCCCCCCCCCCGCCCATCTCCCACCTCTCCAACTTCCCTTCCCGGTTCCTCCCCTCCCCATTCCTCTCTCCCTACCCCCACCATCCTTCCCTCTCGACCCTCCACCCTCTAACCCTTCTTTCCCTTCCCCTCCCCTCCCCTCCCCTCCCCTTCCCTCTCCTCCCCACCCTCCTCCACCCAATCACCCTCATCTCCCCTCCGTCCCCAGTCTACCCCCCCTCCCTCCCCCTTACCCTCTCTCCTCACCACGGAAGTATATAGACAGAGGAAACACACAGGGTCAAACATTTTAATTTAGCAGGTATTTGGCTTGGCTTCGTTAGGACTGAGAATCAACAGGTGTATTCCTCGGTGACCTGGCGAGAGGGGGAGTAGGGGGTGGGGGTGTGGGGAGGGGGGAGGGTTGAGGGAGGTCTGCTGTGAGTGCCTTTGAAGGAAGACATATTATTTTATTGTATATATAGTGAATACTGATGAATGGTGATGATGAGGATGATGACAAGGGTGGTAAGTATGTGTGTATATTAAGTGCAGCTATCAAAAGGTTTCATTTCCTCTCTTTCTCTTTCTCACTAACTTTTTCTCTGTATATGTGTGTGTGTGTGTGTGTTTGTATGTGTGTATCTGTGTTTAGTGTGTGTATGTGTCTGATTATCATTATTGTTATGATTACTATTGTTGTTTTTAATATCGTTATTGATATTATCAATATCATAATTCTTTTAATTTTTATTTTTTATTTCTTTTTTTATCGTTATCACTATTGCTATTATCATTATCAGTGTCATCAATATCCTTATAACCATTAGTATTATCATCATCGTCATCGTCATTATATTTCATTATCATATTAATATCTTAACAATCATTATCATCATTACTACTACGACTACCACTAGTACTATAACTACTATCATCATTAACATCGCTATCATTGTTACTAAAATTATCATATTTACTAGCAGTAATAGTAACAGTAGTTTTGTTTTCAATTAACTCTTGCTATAAGTAATAATCATGAATATAATTATTGGTATTACTGTTGTCGTTATATTTTTTTGAAAAATATTATTATTGCTATCATCATTATTGTCATTATCCTTGTAATCATTATCATCTTTCTATCCTTAAGTTATTTTCATTATGATCATCATTATTGCCATTATCATTATCTTTATTATCATTATCATGATTACTGTTATCATATATACCATCATCACTATCATTAGCATATATTACTATCTTTATAATGATCACAATCATCATTATCGTTATTTTCCATATCATATCAACATCTTCATTCATAATCATAATCATAACGGTAATAATATGAATAGTGATAATGATAGTGATAAAATTATAATCATAATAATAATGATGATAATGATAACAAGGATGATAATAGTACTATCTTCGTGATGATTATTGTTATCATTATCATTGTTAATTTAGTTGTTATTGGTATCATTATTATTGTTGTTGTTATTGGTACTAGTATCATTATTATTGTTGTTGTTGTTATTGGTACTAGTATCATTATTATTGTTGTTGTTGTTATTGGTACTATTCTCATTATTGTTGTTGTTGTTATTGGTACTAGTATCATTATTATTGTTGTTGTTGTTATTGGTACTAGTATCATTATTATTGTTGTTGTTGTTATTGGTACTATTCTCATTATTGTTGTTGTTGTTATTGGTACTAGTATCATTATTATTGTTGTTGTTGTTATTGGTACTAGTATCATTATTATTGTTGTTGTTGTTATTGGTACTAGTATCATTATTATTGTTGTTGTTGTTATTGGCACTAGTATCATTATTATTATTGTTGTTGTTATTGGTACTAGTATCATTATTATTGTTGTTGTTGTTATTGGTACTAGTATCATTATTATTGTTGTTGTTGTTATTGGTACTATTCTCATTATTGTTGTTGTTGTTATTGGTACTAGTATCATTATTATTGTTGTTGTTGTTATTGGTACTAGTATCATTATTATTGTTGTTGTTGTTATTGGTACTATTCTCATTATTGTTGTTGTTGTTATTGGTACTAGTATCATTATTATTGTTGTTGTTGTTATTGGTACTAGTATCATTATTATTGTTGTTGTTGTTATTGGTACTATTCTCATTATTGTTGTTGTTGTTATTGGTACTAGTATCATTATTATTGTTGTTGTTGTTATTGGCACTAGTATCATTATTATTATTGTTGTTGTTATTGGTACTAGTATCATTATTATTGTTGTTGTTGTTATTGGTACTAGTATCATTATTATTGTTGTTGTTGTTATTGGTACTAGTATCATTATTATTGTTGTTGTTGTTATTGGTACTAGTATCATTATCATTGTTGTTGTTATTGGTACTAGTATCATTATTATTATTGTTGTTGTTATTGGTACTAGTATCATTATTATTGTTGTTGTTGTTATTGGCACTAGTATCATTATTATTATTGTTGTTGTTATTGGTACTAGTATCATTATTATTGTTGTTGTTGTTATTGGTACTAGTATCATTATCATTGTTGTTGTTATTGGTACTAGTATCATTATTATTGTTGTTGTTGTTATTGGTACTAGTATCATTATTATTGTTGTTGTTGTTATTGGTACTAGTATCATTATTATTGTTGTTGTTGTTATTGGTACTAGTATCATTATTATTGTTGTTGTTGTTATTGGTACTAGTATCATTATTATTGTTGTTGTTGTTATTGGTACTAGTATCATTATTATTGTTGTTGTTGTTATTGGTACTAGTATCATTATTATTGTTGTTGTTGTTATTGGTACTAGTATCATTAGTATTATTGTTGTTGTTATTGGTACTATTCTCATTATTATTGTTGTTGTTGTTATTGGTACTAGTATCATTATTATTGTTGTTGTTGTTATTGGTACTAGTATCATTATTATTGTTGTTGTTGTTATTGGTACTAGTATCATTATTATTGTTGTTGTTATTGGTACTAGTATCATTAGTATTGATGTTGTTATTGGTATCAGTATTATCATTGTTGTTGTTGTTATTATCAATATTATTTATATCATTATTATTATTATTATCATTTTACCATCAATATTGTTATCATTATCATCATCATCAGTATAATTATTCTTCGGTTGTCATCAATAGTATCATTCATATTATCATTATCATGATCTTCATCATTGTTATCAGTATTATTATAACCATTGTTAGAACTATTATCATTATTGTTATTAATATTATCATCCTTATCATGATCATCCCCGTTGTAATACTAATAGTGATATCATTAGTGTTATCATTATCATCCTTATCATCATTGTTATCATTAAAAGTATTGATATTAAATTATTATCATTATCATTATTCTACCAAATAATTATCATCAAATACCACAGGATCTCAGTCTGATAATTGAATTGTGGCGAGTTCTTCCTTAGATTAAAAATAAATAGATTTTTGATAATGAATCACTTACTAGGAATTTTTCGAAATATTTACTTTCATCCTCTTTGTGTCCTTGTATTATCCACATTCGTAAAACTAGTGAATAAGAGTAAAAA
>NW_028234410.1:29746052-29748552 GCF_977035675.1 Penaeus japonicus
TTACCATGATTAAGAATTGGGGAATGAAAGAATTTGAAAGCTCAACAAAAATAAGGAATCTTTCAAGAATATTCCTGGAATCAAATCATGACAGACATTCTTATGCAGAATTTATATGCAAGAAGTTATTTCCGACTCCTTAACATAACGAGAGGCAGATGTTGTATTTACAAATTGAAAGGTAGAGTAAAGAAAAAAAGAAAAAAAAAAAAAAAGAAAAAAGAAAAAAAAAAATGGTTTATGAATGCGGGTGTAATCACTTGTATTTCTTTTATATATGTATTCGTTAATCATCGGTTTCCATCTGTATCTATTTTTTTATTTAATTATTATCCTTCTCTTAATCCTTTTCTGAATAGCTATTTTATTGTATTGATCAATTTAGTCACGTGTCTTTTCACCTACTAGCTTAACCTTTTTAAATCGATTTATTCATATAGACATTTTAATCTAGTTCTCATGATCTATGACCTATACTACAAAGAGCAATTCATAACATCATAAATTATACTAATAATAGCGATAGTAATGCCTGTCCCATGAACACATCAGAAGATATCGAATATTTTGATATTATTACCATCATATTATGATTATGTTATCTTTTATCGCAATTTTGACAGTAATAACTGAAGTAATGATGGCTATATATATCTACTGATGTCTTATTTATAGCTTTGATATATTGGTATCACTCGTCTTATTGACGAGAAGTGATAATAATCACTTTCAATTCTGCGGTAAAAATAAACCCATAAATGTGATATGAACAGTAATAAAATATTAATAACAATAACAATATTAAAGACAATGACAATAAATGCAATTAGCGAGCAATAACAGTAAACAAAGTGATTGCTTCAGTAGCATTTTGCAAAAGCAGTAATGAAAACAATAAGTATATGTGCAACATTTTTTTTAGGAAGAAATAACGATAGAATTACCAAACGCAATTTTCATTAACATTGCAAATCAATAAAAGGAAATATCAATTATTGTTATCAATATCATCAATATCATCATAATTGATTATATCATTATTATTGCTGTTATCACTGTTATGATTAGTATTGTTATTATTATTGTTATCATCATTATCATCATCATTATATCATTATTACTACCATCATTATCATTTCTGTCATTATCATTGTTATCATTATTATCATCATTACTAATACTATTATCATCATTAACATCGTTATCATCATCTTTGTTATTTCCACCAGAATTAATAGTAGTAAAACACTTTTGCCAATATTAATGCTAATGCTACTCCTAATGATAATAATGATGATGATAATGATAAACGTAATATTGATATATCATAATTATCATTATCACTGTTAGTATTATCATCTTTATCATTGTAATTGATATGTCTCCTAGTACTATTAGTATTGGTATAAGTATTGGTTGTAGTAGTAGTATTGCTACTATCATCTTCTTAATATTGTGGTATCATTATTATTACTATCATTAGAATTTTCTTTATCATTATCATTATCATAATTTCCATCGTCATCATCATCCCCATTACCTTCTTATTATCATCATCATCATCCCCATTACCTTCTTATTATCATCATCATCATCCCCATTACCTTCTTATCATCATCATCATCCCCATTATCTTCCTATTATCACCATCATCATTCCCATTACCTTCTTATTATCATCATCATCATTCCCATCACCTTCTTATTATCATCATCATCATCATCATCCCCATTACCTTTTTATCATCATCATCATCCCCATTACCTTCTTATTATCATCATCATCATCCCCATTACCTTCTTATTATCATCATCATCATCATCATCATCATCATCCCCATTATCTTCCTATTATAATTATCATCATCCCCATAACCTTCTTATTATCATCATCATCATCATCCCCATTACCTACCTTCTTATCATCATCATCGTCATTATGACCACATTACTATTTTCATCATTTTTTTTTATCATTATAGTCATTATCACCACAAACTTACGACAGAACTTAAGAGACATTTCTCCAAGACTTAGTACCAACGTGCATATGACTCGTGCAAGCTCCTTCAACAGTGCATTGAAAACCGCCGTCACGTGGACTTAAGCTCGAGGGATATTGCCTATAAAGAACATCTTCGGGAAGTCTTGAGACTAAATATGACGTCATAACTTGCAACGTGTATAGGGGTGGGGGTGGGGGAGGGGGGAAGGTTGCTATGGAGGGTAGATGGGGAATAGGTAAGGGGGTAGGGAGGGTAGGGATAAGGGAGGGGGGAGGGTAGGGAAGTTGGTGGACAACGGAGTAGAGAGAAATATGATAGGGATGGGTGGTGGTGGTGGGTGGGGGTAGGGGGTGGGGGGTGAAGAATAAGGGAAGAATGAAATGAAAGAGAGAAAGAGGGAAGGATGGAAGGACAGTAGGGAGGGAGATAAGTGGGAAAAGAGAAGGGGGAAGAAGGATAGAGGGATGGAAGGCGGAATAAAGGAAGGAGACTGAA
>NW_028234410.1:29761052-29763552 GCF_977035675.1 Penaeus japonicus
TCCACATACGATCCAAACCATAACTGCGTATACATAGATTAACATAAACAAAAACACACTCACACACACACACACACGCACACAACAAATAAAACACGCAACAAACAACGACGCAGACCTTACGCTTAGGGACACAGAACACACAACACACTACGAACACATAGACAAGTAGTTTTACTCATAATACTCCCTTAATATTAACATTCACAATAGCGAAATCAAGACACAGTATACTGGAATTCCTCTTTTATAATTTATTACCCTCTACCTAATACTCGGCAACTTTGTTAATAATATTCATTCGCTTTATATGACTGCTCTTGTGAATGATTTGGTCTTTGATGTTACTAGCTGAAAATAATGACAATGCACTTGGTTACCTAAAAACAAAAATGACGATGATAACTTCCTTTCTCCTTCTATCTAATAAACATGAATAAGTTTACATTTGGTCAAGTAAGGTCATTCTTTGTTTTAGTCACACGATCACAACCATAATAAGTTCAAGCAAGGATTGCAAATCAAGAGAGAGAGAGAGAGAGAGAGAGAGAGAGAGAGAGAGAGAGAGAGAGAGAGAGAGAGAGAGAGAGAGAGAGAGAGAGAGAGAGAGAGAGAGAGAGAGAGAGAGAGAGAGATGGCAGAGGGAGAGAGATACCAGAGAGAGAGAGACGGCAGAGAAGGAGAAAGAGAGAGAGAAAGATAGCAGAGAGAGAAAGATAGCAGAGAGAGAGAGAGAAAGAATGAGAGAGAGAGAGACGGCAGAGAAAGAGAAAGAGAGAGAGAGAAAGAGAGAGAGAGAGAGAGAGAGGGAGAGAGAGAGACCAGAGAGAGAGAGAGATAGCAGAGAGAGAGAGAGAGAGAGAGAGAGAGAGAGAGAGAGAGAGAGAGAGAGAGAGAGAGAGAGAGAGAGAGAGAGAGAGAGAGAGAGAGAGAGAGAGAGAGAGAGAAGCGAATCGAGAGAGAGAGCGAGAGAGAGAGAGAGAAGAGAAGAGAGAGAGAGAGGAGAACGAGAGAGAGTGTGAGAGAGAGAGGGACGAGAAACATGATTGAAATTGACGTCGGCGCGACCCATATCCTACCCTCAGGAAGAATAACAGGTCCCATAACGGGTACCCGTTACCAACATATGGTGCTCTTATTGGCTCTTATTGCACCGCTATTAATCAAAAGTACTCCCGTGGGACAGAGCGTGTAGGGTTTGGGAGGGGGGGGAGGGGGGGGGGGGGGGGGGGGGGGGGGGGGGGGGGGGGGGGGGGGGGGGGGGGGGGGTGGGAGAGGGGAGGCTTAGCAGAGGGGGGGATGGGGGCGGAAGAAGGATAGAGAAGCGGAGAGACGGGGGAGGGGTGTAGAGTAAGGAAGGGAATGGTTGATAGGTGTGGTGGGGGGGGGGGGTAGAGAGGTAGGGGAATTGGGAAGAGGATGGTAAGGGGAGGGTGATATATATTTGTATATTTTTTTATATTTAATATTTATATATTTTTAAAAAAATATATTTAAATTTTAGGGGAAATTTTTTATATATATATAAATTTATATATATATATATATAAATATATATATTTATATTTTTTTGCAATTTATTTTTTACTGTGTATAAACATTCATATTTAAAAACACATATCTTTTACATTTCATACAATAAATACATATATATCAATATATTATATTATATATATAATATATATATAAATATATATATAATTCTAATATATATATATATATATATATATATATATATAAATATACCTAAAAATATAAATATCTATCTGTATATGTTTACATAAATATATATATATTATATATATATATATAAATATATAATGTATATTAATATATATGTTATATATAAATAATATATATAGAAATATATATATTATATATCTATATAAATATATATTATATGTATATATATACATATATAATACATAAATACAACTATGTATATATATGTATATATGTATGATAAGCTATTATACTATATTGCAAATATATATAAATATAAATAAAAATATAAATAAATATATAATATATATATATATATATATATATGTATATATAATATATTTATAATTATATATCTAAATATATAAATATCCATATATATAATATAATATATATTATCTATATATATATATATATAATATGTATGTATGTATGTATGTATGTATGTATATATTATATATATATATATCTTATATATATATAATATATATTTATATATTATAAAATATAATATATATATAAATATATAAATATAAACAAATAATATATCCATTATATATATATATATATATATATATATATATAATATATTTAATTATAATATTAATGTAAATATATATTCTATATATCTATATACATATATATATATATATATATATGTACATATATATATATATATATATATATATATATAATATATATATAGATATAATATACTATAAAAGTAAATATATATATATATAATATTTATATATAACATATATATCTAAATATATAT